>NW_020450529.1:6775727-6782373 GCF_003343035.1 Apteryx rowi
TTTTTTTTTTTTCTTGTTGTGTTTTGTGTTTGTTTTCCCACCAGGTCAATTTTCCCATGTGTACTATTGCATCTATGCCCAGACTACCAGAGCATTGTATTGAGTATGTCAGGATATTGCAGTGGCCAAAGGAGCAACCTTTTGGAGGTAATTAGTATATTGCATTGGTGCTGAATTAACATTTATCATCTTAATTTGTTTTGACTTAGGCATACACACCTCTGTTTAGTCAAACAATCTTCTCACCTTCTATTAACCTTTTGTGGCTCATTGTCATACGGAATCTGAGCCTCCTCTGGGTTGGTAGCAGTTTCTCTTCTCAGACTGGCCTTCCAGTCTCATATTTGTTTGTACATTTATCTCTCTCTCACTGCACAGTATCTTTCCTCACCCAAAATGTAACCCATAACCCCCTCTATAAATCTGCAGAGTTAAGATAGTTTATATGCAAAATGTGTTAGAACTGAAAATTTTTATAGAAATCATGTTTTGATTTTTTTAAGTGCAAAAGTGTCAATAGTTAAATGGGATATTCATTTTTACCCAAATTCAAACAAACAGGATATTTTTAGACAAAAATAACATTGTGCTTCTGAAGAACTATTGCGGTTATTGTTACTTATCTGTAAATTAACTTTCCTGTAGATGATGTTCCTTTGGATGGGGATGACCCTGAACATATACAGTGGATTTACCAGAAGTCTTTAGAAAGAGCATCGCAATTTAATATTAAAGGTGTTACATATAGACTCACCCAAGGTAAGGGTATGGCATTTCACTAAGTTTGTGGCATTTGCAATTAGACTGAATTGGCATTCTTTGTCCTTATTATGACTAAGCTGGCAGCTCTGCTGGGAAAGAAATAGTGCCCTTCTCCCTGGACAGCTTAAAAGAGAAACAAATAGCTTTTTTTCCTCTGCCAGCACAAATATTTCACGATGAGTCAGACGTTTAGGCATTCTTGATGAATCAGGCTGGGAAACTTATGTGGGACAAAACTGAATGTTCTTTTTGCCATTTTAGTTTTAACCTGGAGCAGCTCCACAGTTTGCTTTACACTGTGAYTACTTTTGCTGGCTCAGAGTGGGAACAAAAGAACATGATTGCCTTTTTTTAGAAACTGTTTATGCCAGTTGAGGCTGGTGAAGACTACAGTGTCTGTTTTTTATGGCTATGTGTGCTTCTGTTCGTGTGCAAATGCAGAATGCTACCATGTACTTAATCAGCATTTTAAACTCTAACTAAATAGAAAAGAAATGAAGAATCTCATCCATAATCTCCAGAAATAAGTTCTGTTCTGTGTGGAGGGATTGTGGTAACTTTATATCTATTTGTTAACTTGTAGTACTGAGAATAGATTTGAAATGTTGGACTTGAAATGCCACRCTTGAACCTCAGTGTGCCTTTCTGTCAAAGAATGGCAAATTGACTGCTTGTGCATCTTCCTCAGATTCCACCTATTGTATTGCATATGGTCTTTTGGTTTGCAGCAGTTTATACTAGCTTATCTAGTTGTTTTTTTTTTTTTTTTTGGCATAGACAAACCCGGGATTTATGGTTGTAAATGTAATTATGTACATGGAAATGGCTGCACAGTTTTCAGTATTTAAAGATGGCTTCATTATAAAGTAGGCAGCAGAAGGAAGCTGAAGACATTAAAGTTTTTATATTYGTGTGCATGTTTTTATTGGGTCTAAAGGAATACAGTAATACTGGGAAGCCAGAGGAACTTAAGACTTCTTAGGAAGTCACTGTCTTTTTGGCAGGCCTGAGAAAAGAGTGAATCCTCCTTGTTGCTGATGGTACTAACTTTAAACGTAGGAATTTGCTTTACATCTGCGTAGGTACTGTGCTGTTTGACTGGAAGGGTTCAGTAAGAAGAGTTGGATGAAGGTGCCAATACAGTTTGGCAAGCCTATTCTTGCATAAGGAATGCCAAAACCAAGTATCTTTGTGCATTTCTCCAGTTAACCAGGAATAGAACTAGATTTTAAATTAACGTCTTATGCTAAATACAGCAAACTTGTTTTTTGAATTGGTTCACTAGTTCTCTTTGTGTGATACCTTTTTTTTCCCTCAAAATGCTTTATCTATTCTTTAAAAGAAAAAACAAAAGGCCAAAGTTCTTGAGAAGCATGGCATTATACTTTGTAGCTAGTGAAGTTCTGGGAGAGTTTTTAAAGTAGCTTGGGGTACGCCCTTCTGTAATTATTCTGGCTAAAAGTCGTCTCACAGCATAGTTCCTGGAAAAGATAAGGTTATATATTTTGTTTCTACAGGTGTCGTTAAACGAATTATTCCAGCAGTAGCTTCTACAAACGCAGTAATTGCAGGTATGCTGAAAGAACCAGAATATAGTTTTTAACTCATTTCACCTCTGGTGTATAGACTTTAGATTTTCGTAAGGCAACAGTTGGGACTAAAGAATTTGGGGAGGAAAACAGTAATTTTTAAGTGAGTCTCACTTATTCTTACTGTCTCATTTCTGTTTTCCATGGAGAAACTGCATGTGATTGTGCATGAATTTTAAACTCAGGTATGACTGTGAGAGTGAGCAACAGCATTTGAGACTGAAAAAATACTAACTGGAAAACACAATATATGTGATTAACACAGTCTCAGATTTGTGCTGAGTCTGTTGTATTAATTCATAGTACTACCAGCTACCTTAAGATAGTTGCTTATTTTTCTCTTTCCAAACTGCTGTATTTGAAATTTTTTCACTTCTTTGATATAACCTTGTGAACTAATGTCTGTRTGTTCTGAGATAGAAAAGCAACAGAATTGTGTTGGTTTTTGTTTTCCTCCTTCCAGCTGTCTGTGCCACTGAAGTTTTTAAAATAGCCACAAGGTATTTCATTTCTTATTAATAACATACATGATTTCCAACACAATGACTTGTATTAGCACTAACTTGCTTGTTCTTACAGTGCATACATTCCTCTTAACAACTACTTGGTGTTCAATGATGTAGATGGATTATACACGTACACATTTGAAGCTGAAAGAAAGGTTAGTAACATTAAAGGCTTGCAGGGTTGTTTCCTTGATTTTTATTGCACTTTCTGCAGTTTCTGTGAATTTCTGAACCCCAAAATTGAACCTCTCTGCCCGCTGGCACTATCCTAAATACTTCCTAAGTTTTAAAAGGAGAAACTACAATGTTGCCAGTCTGTTCCTTCTGCAGAACATTGTGGTCAGTATGTATGAGGGGTATTTTTGTTTTAGCTTGTGTGTCTAACAGTGGGGTCTAACAGTGATGGCAGTGGGGGCCCGTCCATGTAAAGCAGCAAGACTAGTTGTAGCTGGATGAGGTTAACCTCCAGATCAAGATGTCTTATTTAATGGAAGCTTTTGATGCCCTGGGGACAGTGCTAAAACTTGTTCTTCTACCCGTCAGTTTCCCCCCAAAATTATGTAGTATGCTTAAGGGCATATTTAACATTTTGCTTGTTGAGCCAAAGTTTCTTGCTATTTAGAAAGTAGCTCTTGGTATAGGGAGGTTTTTCAGACAGCTAGTGCTGGCTGACTGCTTTTACAACACTGGTATTTAAACATTGTTGTTGCTTCTCCTGTGCTAGCTGTGGAGGAAAACGGTACTCAATTTTTTGGAAAGTGAATCCCAAAGATTTACCCTGTAACATAAGGAAATGCATTTTACAGAATAGAACACAGAAGCAAATCTTCTCAAAAAGAGGTTCTGACAACAATGGTTTCCAGATTTGTAGTACACCTAAATTTGAGCTCAGATGAAATTTATAGTTCATAAATACGTAGCTGATATTGGGAGCCAGTCAGTCAAAGAGTGACTGATTTCACTGGGAACTGCAATTTGTCCATAAAATTTTTGCAACAGTATTAACACTTCTAGTGAAACATTATTTAAAAAAAAAAAAAAAAGCAAATAGTTGCCAGAACTTTATTAGCAGCATTTTTAAAAGCATATTTATCATAACTTCACTACTGTGCTGCTTTTTTGTAGGAGAACTGTCCAGCCTGCAGCCAACTTCCCCAAAACATAGAGATTTCCCCATCAGCTAAATTGCAGGAGATCTTGGATTACCTGACAAATAATGCTTCATTGTAAGTGTGCAACTATTCTGACTTACTTGATGATCTTTATTAGTGTATCAAAAAAGACATTTCTAAATCCATTTTTATCTGATTGTCTTTTTTTTGGAATGTTTTATATACATACAGGCAAATGAAATCTCCAGCAATCACAGCAACCATGTATGGGGGGAATAAAACACTTTACTTACAGGTATTCTGAACCTGCTTAATTTAGTTTAATACTCTTACTTTTAAAACTTAGTTACTTAATTTGAAATGGAACACTTTTTTTCTTTTTCCTCCAGACTGTAGCTTCAATTGAAGAACGAACAAGGCCGAATCTTTCCAAGACACTGAAAGGTATCATGCAGTTGTCACATGTAGATTTTCAAGATACTCCTCTAAACAGAAAGATATGGTTATTCAGTTTTTGCCTCCTTATGGCATGTTTAGCTTTATTTTGCACTAATAGAGTTAAAATTGTGTGTAAATGAAAAAAAGGCAATACATCCCTAATTGAAGGTATTTAGCTATTGAGGTACGTGGGGAAAGAGTAAGACTTTATTTATGTGACATCAGTGATCACCATTCCCCCGCAAATATGTTTGAAATAGAATTCTTCTCGAAGAGAAAGTTAAAAGGAGGGCAAAAAATCTCTCACATCATTCATTTCCATGGCACGCAAAAACAATCTTCAGAAAACAGAATGACCTTTTTCAATTTTTGCTCTTTTCCCTTTATTTCCAGTATTCGATAGTTATCTTTTTACATGCAGTATATCTTTCTTAGATTGTTCGGAGATGAGCATTGAATTACTGAAATATGAAGTGTGGGCAGATGTCATCTGGTGAAGAAAACCTTTATAACAAAGCAGCCTGATAACTGATGTGTATTAACATACTTCAGTAGTGACTGATGCATTTTTTGACAAGTTCTGTTAGTTTCCTGATTGAATTAGATTAATATCAGTGTAGCAAATGAGCTGCATGCTGCCTTGTTTCATCTTGATTATGGTTTGTGGGGATGGCATTCTTAATTTTTTTTTTATACACGGGTTTGCTGTGGTTGAACTTTTCTTTCTGTTTCAGAACTGGGGCTTGTGGATGGCCAGGAACTTGCAGTTGCTGATGTTACTACACCACAAACTATGCTGTTCAAACTTCACTTTACTACTTAGTTCATGCATAAGTAAACTACTTATACAGAGAAATCTGTATCCACCTTGTAAAACAACGTACACTGTGGATGTTAAAGTAACCTGAAATGTTCATGTTAGTACTAGCATTGTTGAAGGTTAGATAATCCAAATGAATCACCATATTTCAGAATTGTACGTAGAAGCCAATATTTGGTGGATTATATTTGTATAAATGCTTATTAATGTACAGAACTCTGATGTATAGGAATACACTCTTTTCCAGTTTTTGTTGTCAAAGTGTTAATGCTGTCACACACATGGAATATTTTAAGGTGGCCAAAAGACTTGTTTTCTTGTTGAATTTGAACACACGCATGCACGCAAAGATGCCCTTTAAAAGGAACCACAGTGATCTAGATTTAAATTTTAGCACTCCTGTACGTTTGCTGAGTCACCTTAAAACCAAAAGGGGTCAGTAGATTAAAGTAAGCATTGTTTCCTCTTATTTGATCAGCCTTATAAAACATGTTAAATATGGAAGAGATTGTCTTTTTTGTATTTACTTGTAAACAAAGCAAACAACTGTACATGAAAATCCGGTCGTGTATATTTGCAATCAGCAAATGGCTGCTGTGCATAGTATTGCAGGATTATGTTCAGGTATCATTGGTGCTGTTAAGATATTTATTAATAAAAAAAACATAAGATACCTTAGTTTGTGGCATATTGGGCATTCACGAGTGTTTATAACTTTGGGTAAAAAATCTAGCGCGTAATTCAGCTGCTGTAGCCTGAGGCCTTTAAGCAGTGCACAACACAAGCCATTCACCGACATCAGCGTGGATTCTCTTGTTTTACTTGACGCACATGAGCTGTTTAAAACGCTCTCCGTTGTCCAGTGTCGCACATGCAATCAGTAATACAGTGAGGACACTTTGATATTTTTAATGCTGGACCAGGTTTAACGTCGACCAGGCAACGTTGTGTGATGGTAACAAGTTAGGGCTATCACCTCTCCAGCCAGTGCTCAGAAGGGGCTTGGGAGCAGGGCCATATTCCTGCATCACTTCTCCAGCAGCTGAAAGTACTGAAATGTCCTGTTTTTGTGGGACTTAAGGCGATGATTTTTAGATACTGAGGTTTAAAAGAGAATATACTTGATTATTTGCGGTAAGCCTCTTTCCGTAACCACCACCTAAAGCAGCATTAAAAAACGGGAACCGAAGTTGTCATTTTAACATCTAGCCGGGAAGATTTGTCACAAAATAAGGGTGAATGAAGTGGCCTCTAGGGGCAGGGCAACGGCGAGGGCAGCGAGGCCATGACGAGCAGCGAGGCGGAAGTGGAGGCGGCGCCGCTGCGCCATGACGGGCAGCGAGGCGGAAGACCCTGCCCCGCGTGACGGGGAGGGGCGCCCCGCGGCTGCGCGCGGCCCCCTGTGCGACGTGGAGCGGC
>NW_020450529.1:6782434-6802178 GCF_003343035.1 Apteryx rowi
CCCCCTCGACGGCCGCCCGCCGGCGGGGAGCGGCGCCTGAGGGCGGCCGGCTCCGCCGCCCCGCTCTGCGCGGCGGGGATGAGCTGGTTCAACGCCTCGCAGCTGTCCAGCTTCGCCAAGCAGGCGCTGTCGCAGGCGCAGAAGTCCATCGACAGGGTGCTGGACATCCAGGCCGAGGAGGGGCCCTGGGCCGACGCCGTCATCCCCGACTACGGCGACGGTAGGCGCGGGCGCGGCCTTGCCCTCCCTGCCACCCCCTCCCCTGCCTCCCTCCTCCCTGTGTGTGTGTGATGGGGGGGGGGGGTATCCCTCCTCGGAGCGGCCTCGTTTGCCCTGGCAAAAACCGCCCAGTCAAAAAAAAAAAAAAAAAAGAAAAAGATAAAAGCTGAAAGTTGGGTGCGCCTGAGCTCTGAAGCTTCCGCTTTTCGTGGCGTTGAATTTGTAACCTGAAAGGAGCGCAGAGGTGGGGAAAGCGTCTCCTGCCTGTGCGTGGCATGTTGACGTAAAACTTGAAAGAGCGATTCGGCTTAAATGGCTGTTTTGAAATGAACAGGCAAAAGGAAGCCCCCACATAATGGAAGTTTTCCTATTAATAATACCTTTAAGATGGGATGGACAAAGAAAAGGCTGAGAAACGAAGTCATCTGTGATCAATGTCCGTAGTGGCAACAGAACTTCATATATTAGCAAAAGGAGGGTGTTTCTAGGTGTGCTCACAGCAGAGGCTCCTGAAAATCGAAACCTGGAACAATGAAAGGTGTTTTCTAGGCTGACTGCTTAGCGAAGCATGGGCTCAGTTTTGCAGGTCTTCGTTCCCTTGTGGGAGCAAGAGGTCTTCAGTCACTTACGTAGTTCAGTGCCTTATTAAATTACAGGAATTGTGTTTAGAAGGCTATGTAGGGCTTAGTTTCTTAGCATTTTAAAATTGTCCAAACCAYTTTTAAGTTTCACTTGTATCTGAGCCTTTGTGGAATTCATAAGGAAAGTGGCAAAGACCAGACTATTTCTGTTTTTCAGGGAAAATGTATTTGTTTTAAAAGGAGACAAAATATTTTCTGAGTTTTACACTTTACTCAGTGAGTTTTTTCTAAGCTGTTGAATCGTGGAGAAGGTCTTAATAAATCTGATGTTTATAATACTTATCTGTTTTTCACATTTTGAGGCTGATAGGTATTCACAGGTTCTTAGAGTGGTGGTTTACTTTAAATATTATAACTCAGAGTTTTTGTACTGATGTATTCATATGAACAAACAGATACTTACTGTGTAAAATAAGGCTGTTTTTTAAGTAGCCTGAAATAGTTATGTTACCCAGATTATATTTGTAGGTGCAAAATCAATTTGGCAATTATTTTTGAATACCAGATTGGTTTATCTTTCTTACTCTGCAGTTACAATATTTGGGATGCGACTGAAATTTGATGCTGTAATTTTTCTTATCCTTGCTGTTGAGGAATCTTGGAAAATTTGCAAGAAATATGGTAACAGTAACTAACTGTTAATGTAGGTTTAGGGCAGCTTCAGAACTTCTCAGTTCAGTGGTTTTCCACAGAGGAGGAATGACGCTATCGTCTTAATTTTGCTGCTGCAAACCAGGCATGGCAGCAATAAAAACATGGCTTGTCAGTTTTCATGCTGTTGCTGTTTGAGGAAAACATGAACAGCACTAGAGCTATTTCTTTTATGGCTTAGGTAAAATGATGCTGCAGTTGGCATTTGGAAGATTGTCAGAAATTGTAAGGGCCAGAACCCTTGGTATAGTCCATATTTTGCAAATACTGAAAGATTTTTTTTCCCCTGTATTCAGTTATTGTGTGTAAAGTGTTTTTCTGTACAGTACTGGCAGATAACTTTTAAGCTTTTCCTCCCTTTCTAATATTTATAATTTTCTACTTCTAAACTTCATTTTTTCAGACTGTTTTGACTAGCCTCCTATCTCTGCAGGAAACAGGACTCCACATTCCCTCTTGCTGTTCCCTTCCCAAAGGAAATGTGTTTCCTTTTTGTGTCTGCATAGGCTTCTTGTCAGAATTGGCTTTCAAAATGCTGCATTGTCTCATTTCACCTTCCTGGAAATTTCTGTCCATCTTCTTTCTGAAATCATCAATCTTGGAATTTCTGGTGTAATTTGTGTATGTTTTTTTCCTGCCTCTGTACAAGTTAGTGTGTAACAGGGAGGAAGGAAGCTGATTTCATTCACATAGTCTTACTTTCTAGAGGTGTCTCTGTCTACCTTATGTCTGAACTATTTCATGTCTCTCTCAAACTTCTTTTGCTTTGTCTAAAAATCAGTTCCAAGCTTTGTAAGGAAATAATTACAAAATTGATGCTGTTTGTGATTATGCTGGTATTTACTTAAGTTATATGGTATTGAACACACAAGCATTCTTGGCAAGTCTCTCTCTTTCTTGTTTTAGGAACGAATTCTCTTATAAGTGGAGGATGGGATACATCTTCCTGGGGTTTAAATTCAARTACAGAACCACAGACTCAGCCGATATCTCCAACAGCAATCACCAAGCCAGTAAGGAGAACAGTAGTAGATGAATCCGAAAACTTCTTCAGTGCCTTTCTCTCTCCAACTGATGTTCAGAGTATACAGAAAAATCCAGTGGTGTCCAAACCTCCAGCCAAATCCCAGCGACCCAAAGAGGAGGTGAAAAGCACTTTAAAGGAATCTCTACACACTGGTCAGCTGGAAGTACCAGTGACAACAGAGGCAGAAGTGAAAGATTCCTCTGTAGCTGACCTAGTGGACTTGAAAAACCTTGATATTCCCAAGGAGAAATCAGAAGAGAATTCTGTGCTTAAATCTAATGCCAAGCATGAAGCAAGCACAAATGAAGTTACTGATAAAAAAGTGTCTGCTCTAAATTTGAAAGTACCTGAAGAGGCTGTTAATGAAAAGTCCAGTGTTGGAAGGGATGGAGCAGGAGGTGCACTGGATAGCACTTCACAATCTCTTAATACAGGTACAAAAGACATGGGTTTGGAAACTAAGGAGCAAAAAACTGAGGACAGGCAAAGCAATACACCTTCACCTCCAATTAGCACTTTTTCCTCAGGGACATCCACAACTAGTGATATTGAGGTTTTGGACCATGAAAGTGTAATAAGTGAGAGCTCAGCAAGTTCAAGACAAGAAGCTGCAGACTCGAAATCCAGTCTTCATCTAATGCAGACATCATTTCAGCTTTTATCTACATCTGCCTGTGCAGATTATAATCGTTTAGATGACTTCCAAAAACTGACTGAAAGCTGCGGCTCCTCTGATGCTTTTGAAAGAATTGATTCATTTAGTGTACAATCTTTAGATAGCAGAAGTGTAAGTGAAATAAATTCAGACGATGAATTATCAGGCAGGGCTTGTGCTTCAGCGTCTGTCACTGTCATTCCTCCTGTGCCAAAGATAGAAATGGTTGATCCCGTGAAAAGTAAATGTGAAGAATTGAATGACACTCCTGTTTTACATGCTGAGGAAGCTGAGATGGAAGAGAGTGGGAGAAGTGCGACCCCTGTTAATTCTGAGCAGCCAGATGTTTTGGTTGCTACTGTGCAAGCTGATGAAGAACAGATTGTGAAAGAGGAGACTGTGCTGCAGCAGGATGCTGTTGAAAATCTGCTTGAAGAAGACTCCGAAAAGCAAGAGCTTAAAAAGGTAACTGTAAAATGTTGTGCAAAAGCACCCTCTAGTTGTGAATGAAACTCCTCTCATCTCATTAGGTATTAGCTTCACCTTGTTTGATTTAATTGATGCTGAATTAACTTACTTTGTTTAAAAGAAAAAAAAAGTCTTTGGTATTCTGCAGTGGAAGAACACTTGAGTCCTGGTGAAATCATTTTGGGTTTCATGTAGGTACCATTATCAGTACTTGTGAATTATGAGTACTGCTGGCAAACATGGTATGAAGAACCCAGTCTGGGAAAGAGCCAGATATATCATTTTAATTTTTCTGATGTAAATTCTTTCTTCTGTGAAAGATGGAAGAGATTCCTTGAAATATTTGGTTCTAAATTAGGGACCTACAAGCCTTTAGTATTTCAGCAGTAATCAAGATAGATAGTTTGCAAGCATTTTTTTCCACAGGCTTACAAACTATCAAAGTATGATTGTGTTTTATATAATCTTGCAAATATTTTCTCTACTTGTGCGTGCTTGCATACACTATGGGCTTTGTAATAGCTAGAATTTTCCGAGTCATATTTTGAAATAAAAGGTTTTTGTGTTTTGGGGGTTGATTTTTTTTTTTTTTTTTTTTTTTTTTAGAAATCATGCTAAAATGGCTGTTGTGCTCACTACAGAGGATACCTGAAAAACAGTATTAGCTTAATGCAAATAAGTCCTCTTTCCTAGGTGATTTAATCTTTGTTATTAGCAGAAATCTTCCTTTGAAAGAGGAGGTATGCTATGCTTTTTAATGAAGAGGGGAAGTAAAGTGATGGATAGTGAATAGATGAAATGAAATGTTGATGGTTAGTTTATAGATGGCATGACTAGAAATGTGGTGAGGGGTAGGATACTCAAGTGTATGGAGAGCTAAACTGGAGCTTTGAGAAAGTGTGTTTTTTTTCCCCTGATTCTGCCAGTGTGTTGTGTGAATTACTTTTTTCCATCACTTTCCTATCCTTCTTTTTTTGTTTTTAAATTCTGAGCTCCTGTGATATGTTCTGCTCTGTTTTCTTGGTTTTTGTTTTGCTCATGATGTGTTTGTACAGTATGTGACGTAGCTGGGCCCTAAGCTTGGCCTTGCCCTGTAGGCATATTTGCAGTAGTGATGCTGTTACTGATAGTAGCAGGGGAAAGCAATTGCTTATGAGAGTTCATAAAACCCCTAATTTAATTTGTGTTTTAAGGAAATCATTTATTTTTGTGTAAATTGTACAGAATGTCAATGTAAATTCCTTAGGAAACTACATGGTCACGGACTATTATAAATAGACTTTTCTAACTTTGGAAATACTGATAATAGACCACAGATTTTGTCTTTCATTGGCCATTATTGAGCTACATGTTTACAGAACGTTTAATGTGTGTGTATTTGTATGTTTGCTTTATTTCTGTATACTTAACTTCTCAAAATTTGGTGTTAAGAGATGATGTTGACTGATGTGAGTTAAGTGTTCTTGACCATGCCTGAAAGCTTGCTTTCCTCCGCTGCTGCTGATCTGCTGCTTTGTGCTAACATGTCACAGAAGAGATCTCTTGCAACATAAACTATTCTTTGACTCTGTAAAGAGCAGTATGAAGAACCCAGTGGGAGTTTTAATGGTTAATGTTAATTATTGTTTTGTAGGCTGTGTTTAAAAACTTCATTTATAATTGAATATAGCCATTGATTTTTGTTGAGGAATTTAGCTGAGCCACATGTGCTTACTTAGTAGGAATTTTTGTTAACGCTCTAGAAAACAGATACCTTATTTTCAGATATTGCTTAGTTCTAAATTATTATAGCAGAAACATGGCATGCTTCACTGATTTTACTTCAAATCCCTAAAAAAAATGGAGAACTAAAGCTCTTAAATAGCGTTGGGAGGGAACGGGGAGGGGAGAGAGGAAGCCTCTCCCTCTTGTGATTTAATCGTCCCATTCATCTAATCTTTTTCTGTAAAAAAAAATTATCCAGGTGATTGATTCATTGACTGAGAAACTGGAGAAGAGAGAAATACAGTTATTGAGTACTAGTAAAGAAAAGGCACGCCTGGAAGAAGCTTATGATAACCTAAAAGAGTAAGTATGAACATACAAAAAGTTATTGGGTGTGACTATAACTTTAGTGTAGCAGAAACAGTAGAAAGTATGGAAAAACAAGTACATTTTATAACTAGAACAAAGGGTGTGTGCTGTTTGGGAAAGATAGAAATAAAGATTGTATGTGCCATGATGATTTTTTGAATGACATTATTTCTTGGGGCCTAAATCTCTTTTGGGAAGGCTGATGAGAGATTTCGCTGAGTAAGCAGCAGGAATGAGAAAGAGATGCAGAGTTAGATTTGTATATGATCTTTGTTATAAGACTGGAAATGGTCTCTCAAGGGAAACTGTTCTCTGATACAGATGGATGAACTCGATTTACTAAGTAATTTTCTGACAAGAGCAGGTCTTTGTATTTTAATTGTAGTAGGCTCTGAAAGCATGGTAGAAGGGCCGTTTGTAGGAAAAAACTGAATTTGTGATTTAATTAAGTTGAAATTAAAAGGAAAAATGAAAAGATGGATTTACCAGCTTATCTATCAAATATTAGGTTTAAAAATTTCCAAATAATATGTAAAGATATTTTTTTAATGACTAAATTGATCTTAATTTAAAAATACATGTACTCATTTGCCCTTGATATGATACAGATAGGTTAATTTGAAAGAACTTGATTAATGAGCAAAACATTTTTGGTAGATTTAGCATTTCATTGTTTTCACAGGTAAATTACTGAATTAATGAAGAGCTTTGATTCTTTCTTTTAATATGGACACGTTTTTTGACTTGTGGTTAAAGCATATAAAAATATACACTTATTTTAAAAGTATTTAAGACAACCTTTTACAAGCTGTTTGAAATGCCAGATAACCATGAAACTGTTCTGAAATGTTATTTTTAAATTAGTGAAATGTTTAGAATGAAAGAAGAGAGCAGCAGCATTTCGTCTCTTAAAGAGGAGTTTGCTCAGCGAATAGCAGATGCTGAAAAGAAGCTCCAGCTTGCATGCAAAGAAAGAGATGCAGCTAAAAAGGTAATCAGATTTTCAGTGGAGTTAATGGTTTTTTCAGATGAAAATGAAATTTCTTGAGGGAAATCCATAAAAATTAAGCTAGGAAAAGGCATGAGACTGACAGGTGCTATTTCATGGAATTGTAAACTGGCATAAGCTGATCCTGACTTCCCAGGCTGCTGGTTATTTCCTTGTGTTCACACGTGTATTCTTGTAGCCACATCATGAACTGAGTTAGGAAATTATTCAAGTTAAAGGTAGTCAGTCTCTTAAAATAAATAAATAAATAAATTATATATATATATATATATATAAATAAAAATATATGCTCTGATCTCATTTACTGTGTGTCCACATATGTATTTGTTTTGGCTTGAGGGACAGGAATGGCTGGGGGATGTAGTGAGGTGGCAAAGACTGGAATGGCTTCTTTGGATGATTCACTGGTAGGAAAGTTAAGGGCCGATGCAGGATTTGTTTGGAATGAGCAAAGAACTCTGCAACAGCAACGTTTGTGGAGTTTAATTTTTTCTCTGATACTAACAGCCTTTTGGGGGAGGAGGGCAAAGGAAAAGGTGATCAATGTAATTTACTATGCATTGAAATATATATACATAACTTTTGTGTGTGTTTGTATGAATAAATAGTCCTAAATATTTTGTTCTATTATTCAGGAAGTAAAGAATGTTAAAGAAGAATTGGCTACTAGACTKAATTGTAATGAAACTGCTGAATTACTGAAAGAAAAAGATGAGCAAATCAAAGGATTAATGGAAGAAGGTGGGAATTAAAGATTTTTAGTAGAGAAAGTTTGTAAAATAACTTGAAAAGTACTGCCTTCACATATGAGCCTTGTTTATGTGGGGAAAAAATACATTATTTGAGGCATGTTAGATATGTCTAAACTTCTAAACCATTTAGTTAATAGCAAAGAGCATCAGGAAGGATCAGTCAAATATAGATGGCTGGARGGGTGGTTTCTGCAGCCTTTATTAAGCTATAAGTTAAAACCAGGATGCGATACAGCTATCCATTCACCATTTAGATGAATTTTTACAACAGCATTCAGGGCATTTCTACAGTATCTCCCTTACTTCTTAATTTTGGAAGTAATATATAGTTACTAAATGAATTGGCGTAACGTTTTTTCTCCTGTTATGGTGAGCTAAGTTTCTTCACTTTCAAAACCTTTCATGCCTACCCTGTCATAGTATAAGTTAACGTAGTGAGGTCATTTCAAGGTTAGCTAGATTCAAAATGTAAAACTTGCATGAAAAAAATGTAAGAGTGAGTACTTTGATATRCATTTCATTATTATTCTTATGGGACTGGGAAGCAGGGCAGGTGTGAATGGAGACAGTTCATACAGTGACAGGCAGCATGCGCTAACTTTATGTGCATTTTCTTCGTAGGAGAAAAGCTTTCCAAACAGCAGTTGCACAATTCCAACATTATTAAGAAACTAAGAGCAAAGGAGAAAGAGAGAGAAAATACTAACACAAAACAGAACAAAAAGATTAAGGAAATGGAAGAGGAATTGCAGCATTTAAAACAGGTGAGAAACTGTTTTCAAAAAACCTTTTTAGATTAGCTGCRGGGTAGGTTTTTAGGGAGGTTTTAGATAGTACGACTTCTTTTTGTTGTTGTTGCTTGGAGACTTTTCAAATTCAGATTCTTGGAATCTTGGGATGTGATTTCCAGATGCATTCTCCCAGAGAGTAATTTCAAAGCAGTTTAGGCTGATTTTTAGGTAACCTTAGACCCAGCATTGACTGAGCCAAACTAACAGTTTCCTCCTATCAGAACTGCAGTCCCATCTCATTCCCGCTGCTTGTTTGCACTTTCACTGGTGTGCCCTTGCACTTGCGTCAGGTAATGGGCTGACCATATTCAATTCACTAGCTCAAATCAGCAAAATCTGTCCCAGCAAATTTTGGGCAGATTTTTTGCTGGGTTAGTAAATTGAATCAGGATCTTGCAAGGAGCAATACGAGCATGAGGAAGTGTATGAAATCAGGTGGTGAAGCCCCACCTGGAGGTAGGGGAGCAAAACATTTCTCTTTTGGGAAAGCGTTAGATCGGTTTAGTCATTTTTGTGTAACTTCATCCTGAATCAGCTACCACCGTTAAGCATTGTTGTTGCTCAGATGGCGTGGTCTACCCCATGTACTGTCGTTAGTTTGACACTTCTTTTTTGTGCTCTAATAGGTACTTGATGGCAAGGAAGATCTTGAGAAGCAGCATCGAGACAGCATTAAACAACTGAACAGTGTCGTAGAGCGACAAGAAAAKGATCTTAGTAAACTTCAGGCAGAGGTGGAAGATCTTGAAGAACGGAACAGAAGTGTCCAGGCAGCACTTGACAGTGCATACAAGTAAGCAGATACCTGTGTGCCTGTCTTCAAGCATACGTTCAGCTTTTGCTTCTTCTCTATTCCTTGTGCAGTGCTTGCGAGATGTTAAATGATATATGATCAAGAAGTTATTCACAAAGTCATTATTGGTATTGTATAAACTGTAAGAAGCATTGCATTTTTTCTCCCCAGGGAACTTGCAGATCTTCATAAAGCTAATGCTACAAAGGACAGTGAGGCACAAGAAGCAGCCCTAAGTCGGGAAATGAAGGCAAAGGAAGAACTTGGTTTAGCTTTGGAGAAGGCCCAGGATGAGGCACGGCAGCAACAAGAAGCTTTGGCAATTCAGGTGGGTCTTGAATGTGGTGAATAAAGCTTTCTGCTTGAACAGATGAATGTGCTTTGATGATGTGTCCATCTGCCTTAATGAATCAAATTCAGTATAAGATGGAGCTTGTTTTTGCGTAGTTAGCAATACCCAGTGGATTTTTTTTCCCTGTGAATCAGTTCATTCTCTAGTCATAGTTGTGCTAAACATTAAAAATTATTTTTAATTTAAAAATATCTTTTTAATTCTACTTGTCTAAATAAAATGACTCTGCCAGGCTGTATGTTAATCTTATGGTGCAGAAGTTGAAAAAATAAACTTGGACAATATTGTCCAGTGATGGATAAATTAGTGCAACTGTGTGTGTGCAAAACTCAAGCCTTTAACTTGTGAATGTGTCTGTCCTGTCTAACAGAGTTTAAAAATGGTATAGGACTGTAGCAATGAATAGATGGCACTATAATTTTTGGCGAGAGATAAGTGTCAATCTGTCTTGTTTATTTAGGTGGCAGACCTGAGGCTAGCGCTGCAACGCACAGAACAGCAGGCAGCAAGAAAAGAAGACTATTTACGTCAGGAAATCAGTGAACTACAACAGGTACTGTAGCAAATAAACAATACCAACTCATATCTGCAAGGAGAGTGTCTAAAAACTGGTTTTAAAATGCTAGCCTGACTTTAAAGAATAAGTTTTTTTTCTACTGGTTACTTTCGGTGTGTGTCTGGTGTGGAAGAACAATAAACATTTTTTTTAAATCACAGATTGAAAACAAAATCAGAATTTTCATGATGCTTTTTAACTTAATGCTCTCCTTCTAGTATGAGACAAAGTATAGCTGTTAAGATTGTGATAATCCTTTAAAATTTCTTTGTTTTGAATGTCTCATTAGCTTTTAGTCTTTCTTGATCTTAGAGTCCAGAGAATAGATTGTTGGCAGAAYGCTTCACCTGGTGTCCAGAGAGAAAAGTGAGCTGAATAACAGAATGTGTTAGAGCACAGAGGGGTTTGTCTGGGGTTGGAAATGAAGAAGATAATACTTAAATGTTGTGTAGGAAGGAAAAAAATGAGGGAAATCACCTAGTTTTAGGGACATTATTCATGTTTTATTTTAGTCTTTAGTGGACTGTCAGGTATGAACTGATAACTTGCAAAGTCAGGTTTGTTTTTGATTAATCTGGGATGCTTCAGGTATCAGCACTCAACCATGATATCAGATAAATTGCTCCTCTTCTCCTGAAATGTAACTTTTTGATCTGTTGTTCTATCATATATATAAAAATGTTACATTTTGGGATTTTGTACTTTACTGCTAGTTTGAACACACAGATTTTTAAAATATAAAGTGAATGGTATGTATTTGGCTGAATTCTATAATAGCATTTTAATCCGTCATATGGTTTTAAAGTTTAATTATTTGTGATTTCAGAGACTTCAAGAAGCAGAGAGTCGGAACCAAGAACTGAGTCAAAGTGTTACATCTGCTACACGGCCACTTCTCCGTCAGATAGAAAATTTGCAAGCCACGCTGGGAGCACAGACCTCCTCATGGGAAAAACTGGAAAAGAACCTTTCTGACAGACTTGGTAAGGGTTTTTTGGTTTTTGTTTTTTTTTAATCTTTTACTGAACTGTGAGACTCTTGATTTAAGATGTGAGATAGTGGTAGGTAAATTAGGAGCTTGTTATTTGCCCAAAGTGTAGAGCTGGGGGTCAAGAGAGATGGGCCCAGAATGCTTTTGTGTAAGGGAAACCATAGCACTTTGGGTATTCTGCCAAGGTTCTTGAACAGGTAATTCACTGATTCTCTTTAAGACACACAGCAGAACTTAAGATCGTATGGTAGAGATGTTAAGGCTTATGTGTCCTTACAGCGTCTAAAAGAAGGATGGACATTGAGATGCTGATAATAAACCAGTATTTTCAGTTGTCAGTCTTGGTGCTTAGATTTCATGTTGTAAAGGTTGAGATGTAATTGTTTACTTGTAATTGTATAGGCAGTGAGACATATTGGTTGATACAGTAGTAATCTATTATTTTAAATGAACAAAAAGATAATAAAAACATGGAGCCAAAGAAGGTAGTTTTTCCTATGGAGGTTCTCTGTTGTTATATATCGCATTCTAAGAGTATGAAGTCTCCTCATTCTGCATTGCTTTGTACCTCTAACTGTATGGTGGAAAATATTTAATTTCCTTTGCAACAGAAAATGGAACCTTTTTTTCCAAAAAGAAAAAATCAATTGCATCTAACACASCTGACAAAAATGGCCCAAACTTCATTTTGATGCATGAATAATTCATCCAAGTTAGAGATGTCTGGTCAAAAAGTTAAATTTTGTGTTTTTCTCTCCTTGATTTTAGGTGAATCTCAAGCCCTTCTGGCAGCAGCTGCTGAGAGAGAACGGGCTGCTACAGAAGAACTTCTTTCTAATAAAGTTCAGATGTCTTCTACTGAATCTCAGAATAGTCTTTTAAGGCAAGAAAAYGCTCGTCTTCAGGCTCAACTAGAAGCAGAGAGAACCAGACTGAAGAAAATGGAAAATGAAAACAGTAGGTGAGTTGGGTTCTTGGTTAACAGTGTTTCTTTAGAATTGTAGTGAAACGGAGTATGCCATCTCACATAACCAACTTCAGCAGATCTCTTTGGCTTCAGGTTGGAAGACTTGACTTTTTGAGTGTTGATACTACTGTACGAAATGTTGACAACTATTGATACAGCTGCCCAACTTCTTAAAACTTTGTTTCATACTCAAGATTGTCTGAAATGTTATTTTCATACCATTTTCACATATTGCAGCTCTGTTTATTTTAAAAGTACGTGAACCTAAAATAAATGCAAGATACTTGCTGACTTTGTCTACCTCTTTCTTTCCTTGATACAGATACGAGGTTGAACTAGAAGGTCTCAAAGATGAGTACGCAAAAACCCTTGAAGATGCAAAGAAAGAAAAGGTATCATCTTATTTCAGCTTTAAGCTATGTTATCATTGCAGTCTGAGCTGGCAGGAAGTTAACAAACTGTATTTGTTTCTGTAGATGCTGTTAGCTACTCAGTTAGAAATGGAGAAAATGAAAGTCGAACAGGAAAGAAAGAAGGCAATTTTTGTGCAAGAAGCAGCAAAGGAGAAGGTACCAAAACCTGACATTTCTGTTTAATCTTATCGAGGCTATTGTGATTCTAGTAGGTGCCTAGAACCTGATGCTTGCAAGCAACAAAATGGACTTGGAATAATAYCGTAAATACCTGTATAACCTAGGTGTTAGGGATTTGGCTTTTTCTTTACTGTGACTGCTTTTTATTTCCAGTGAAATCAGTGCTTGTGTGAAAACCTCTGAAATGAGTCTTGAGTAATAGTCTCTGTTTAACCTGTGAAGAGTTAAAATATGGATAATGATTGTTTTACTCTTCTGATTTGTGAATGCTCTGGGACTCTGTTTTTTTCTCTGAAGCTACTTGTCATCTTTGCTCAGAGTACTGGCACTGCCTCCCCTGAATTCCTGTTTTGAGTTTCATGACTGTGTGTGTAACATATGACATGCTTTTCAGCTGAAGTCACAAAACAGTTCTCAATAGTCAATAACTGTAACTGCTAATTAGCAGTCGATATTCAAGTGTAAAAGAGGTGGTCAGTCTGTTTGAAAGATGTGCCAGTAAAATGTGAGAAATTTCAAAGTTGGATTCATAACTCTTTTTAAAGGTTTTCAGAACAGGCCTTCAGAAGAGAGGCATCCTTCCATTAGGATATCCTTCCTAGTATGCAGGCATACAAAACTGTTTGCATCTCCTTTTGGCTATTGAAAGAGGATTTCTTTTGATGTGGTTTGCAACTTCTGTATTTTTGTTTCTTGAAAAATCTACCGAGTTGAATGTAGGCTAGCTAGGGTATTAGTAGCATAAGTAATTCTTTATCATTTGAACTTGTTTGAACTCACATATGATTTAAGGGAAAAAATRGTATTTGTAAAATTATGTTCTGTACTTGGTGGTAGCGAAGGACATTTTCTTCACCATCTGCAGTAAACTTTTTTCTTTACCTCTCTAACTGGTGATTTTTTTTCTTGAAGGATCGGAAGTCATTTACAGTWGAAACGGTTTCAAGTACTCCAAGTATGTCACGTTCCAGTTCCATAAGCGGAGTTGACATGGCAGGTCTTCAGACATCTTTCCTCTCACAGGTATTTTCAGCTTTTCTGATAGGCTACTTTTTTTTTTTTTCTTTTCAAGAAGCTTTCTTCAGTTAGAAAATGAAACCCTTTCAAGAGCATATTGATCTTAGACTAGTTAATTCCTGTGCAGAGACTTCCAAAACTTACAAGATGTCTATGATTACAGAGCATCTGTGAAAGACAGCATGAATCACATGACTAATTTCAACTAACAGAATGAAATAACGCTGATAAGTCAGAGGGAGTCAAATCAGCTTGATTTATTTTTACCAGCACCCCTTGTTTAGGGCACACCCCCACTCACTAGGCAATGCCATTGACTGCTGTGATCTGTGCGAAGTCTTTTGCTTCTGCTGCTTTCCTATAGATAAGCTTATTGGTGTCCAAGCTAAGTATTAGTTGTGTATATGTCACGAGAACTTGCTAGTAAGGAGTTATCTTAGATTGTACCTATTCATCTTAAGCTTTTGTTTTAAAAACAAATTTTAAGCATTGAAATACTTGCCTAGTAACAGTCTAACTTTAAATAAAATAATACTTTAGGAGAGGGAAGATTCCAAAGTGTACAGTCTTTTTTTTTGTCTAATCTTAAGGTTCTCTAACCTTTTGTTCATAGGATGATCCTCATGATCACTCATTTGGACCAATATCTACTAGTGGGAGCAATCTTTATGATGCTATAAGGATGGGAGCAGGTTCAAGTATAATTGAAAACCTTCARTCACAGTTAAAACTAAGAGAAGGAGAGATTTCACATCTACAGGTACTGTAGTCACTCAGATATAACCRAATGCAGCACTTGTAAGTGGAATAGTTAATGCAATCAGTTTTTTCTTTATTGTTTTTTTTAATTCTAAAAGCTTGGTCCCTGTTCCTCACAGCGCTGTGCATTCACTCTTCCCCTTCAATGACAGTTCTATTAATCAAGATAGCTGCTGGAGCTGTGTGTAGGGAAGAGCAAATTTAACTTGCCTATCTGAAAAACTGATCRGAATTGAGAAGAAAGTGGATGCTGTCTCAGTCTGGTCTATGAAAAGCCTTTAAGTACTGTWTCAAAATATGTTGATCCTTAGRTTACAGATATGGTAAATTCTTTCCTACTCCTAATTATTAAATCTGTTTATCTTAGCTGGAAATTGGAAACCTTGAAAAAACACGATCAATAATGGCAGAAGAACTTGTTAAATTAACAAATCAAAATGATGAGCTTGAAGAGAAAGTGAAGGAAATACCAAAATTACGTGCACAGTTAAAGGTAAGTGTATTTGTATTGTAAATCTGATGTAAAATGGACATGTTTAATTAATATCACCCCTATCAATTTAGGATTATATTGAAATGTGTCCCTAATCACAAATGACCAAACATCCTGTTTTTTATATATATATACACACACACACACACACACACAGAATATGATGATGCCTATTCCATGACTAGGTAGTCACTTCAAAATACAGAAATTTGTGCTATACATAGGATTGCACACTAAATTGGGGAGAACACATTTTTGTGTTTGTTTCATTTAAAATAGTGGTCTTGGAAGGCTTGTCTCWTTAGTAAAGCAGATGTCTTGATAAACATCATGAATTTATGAGAGTTCGCAGAAGCTGAGTGTGCAATTGCAATATAGGTAATAGGACAAATATATTTTAATCCTCTGCTTAAGTTACAAATGAAATACTGGAAATACTTTTGGAAATTATTATTGTTTTATAAATACAGAATGTTAAACTTCCAGGTGAAACATTTCACAAACTGCATTTCTTTCTGTAATAAAACTTAGTGCAGTTTGTTAACACATTTCTTAATGGCTGTAGCAGTTTGRACTTCGAGGCACTTCAGTAGGTCCYCTSAAGCCAGCACTAGTTTAGTCAAGGATCTTTGCCTTTGGAGTCTCTTCCTCTTATAGCTAGAGCATAAATCTAGCCATATTCGGAGAGTCAAAGCATAAAGTCTTTTTTTAGAATTTCTGTGTGTTTTCTTATGGAATAGTTATACCTTGGTAAAATAGTGCCATGCTTATTTTCCTTAGTGGTATAATACACTGTCCTAGCCACATGTTTTTTTTTAAATTGAAAACAGCAGTCAAATAACAAACTGCATGTTGTTGTAGGATTTGGATCAAAGATACAATACAATTCTTCARATGTATGGAGAGAAAGCAGAGGAGGCTGAAGAACTCCGGCTAGACCTTGAAGATGTGAAAAACATGTACAAGACTCAGATAGATGAACTTTTAAAACAAAGACAAAATTAACTCCTGCTGAAACTCTAACATTATTATATGATAAATTGTAAAGATAGTTGTTTATGTAAATGCTGAATTTAAATACTTTGTAAAGATAATTGTATTATAGAAAATGTCACTATATTATAGAGTTCATATGTTGACAAAAATCAGTGCTTTAAGTGTCWTGTACTGTCTGCAGTTAAATTATTTGTGCAATATTTAAAATTTTTTTTTAATCATCCCTTTATTTAAGTTTTTACTAAACAGTGGACCATTTTATTTGTAAACAGTAGCAGAACGGATGATTGAATGTTACCTCATGAGACAGCACTGGAAGGCATGAGTTTTACTAAAGCAGCCCTTGATTCATAAACTCTTTATTCATGAAAATGRAATTAGAAGTCTTTTTAAAATGTTCTGAATATGTTTTTTTTCTAAAATCTCATCAAATAGATTTCAATAACAGAAAATAGCAGTTGCTTTCTGTCTGAAGCCTAATTAGTAGATATTTTTATGAAGGCAAAATCTCAGATTTGTACTTTCAAGTGTTAGGATGATAATTCTCTATTCTTACACAAACTTAGATTAGTAKAATGACTGTTTTATACCAAGTCCTCCAAAGCAAAGCGTGAGACTCGGAGCTGAAACTTCATAGTTACTGCTTCATCTTGTATACCGCTCATGCTGTGTCTCATGATTTGTCTAGAAAGAGCAGGTCTGCTTGTAACTCTAAATGTGTTTAACTTTTAACACCAGAAATCTGAACTATTCGGTATTTATTCTAGGGTTGGAGGCTGATTTTTAACAGTAGATAAAACAGTAGTTGAAAAGAATGCAGAAAAATAGAAATTTTTTGAAATTAAATAATTCCTGCTGCTCTCATGTAATCATTCCTTGTATATAAAGAACAAGATTTAGACTTCTRAAAAACTGTACTGTGACTTAATATAGTTCTCAAGCTGGTCTCCAGTGGCTGCTAAGTATTTCTCATGCCATTCCTAAAGTAAGGTATTGGTCACATAGCATCCACATAGCTTGACATTCAGTTACATGTTGGGTCATGTCAGAGGAAACTTTTGAATCGGACCCTTGGGAATGCTGAGAATCGGAGGAAGCAGCTTGCTCCTTCCTCTCTGCATTCCAGACAGCAAATATTTCACTACATCTCAGAATTTTAGCAGTGATAGACATTCGTGTGAAATACTCTGCAGCTGAAATTCTTTGCTTATCATACCGTTGTCTCCATTGAGAGAGGTTTCTTTCGCATCCGTGTGCATTGCAGTTTGGGTTAGAGATTCTGTTCCTGCCTCTGTGTTCAGTGGACTGAAGGAGACGAAGAATGTGAACGCTGAGAAATTGCTGCTGGAGAAAAGCCTAAGGAATACGATGTTTCTGCATACGCGAGGGATTTATTTCTGCTTGTGAGAATGGTTAGTGTCTGGAGTTTCATAGGCAAAGGTACGTCTGTGGAAAAGTCTAGTTCAGTTTGAGATTCAGGCAGATATTCTGAGTGTTTCAGTAAAGCAATAGAGTAAGAACACTAAAAATAGTCTCAACTTTCATTCTGTAATAGAAATTTTAACTGCTTTAATAAAATACAGGCTTTTTTTTTCTGGGGAGGTGGGAAAGAATCTTATTATCTTAGTTTCATTTTGGAAACTAAGGTGAAACCATTTTTTTTTCTTCTCAAAGACTAAAAATTAACACTTTACTTTCCTATTGAAGTTTGCTTGGTTGCTGTAAGTCTAAAACACCCACGCACGCACACTAAAGTAARTTCCACTTGTTGAAGCTTACTGATGTGTGCTGTATTAAATCAGTCAAAATTACGACATGCAGCTGTTAGAAATTCAGTCATTTTTAATAAACCAACTTTTTAGGAAGGTTAAATTTTAGGGTGCCAAGTAGTAATTTAATCCAGCAGTTTTCTRTTGTAGTGAATCAGTGAATCAATAAATCGCTGTTCTTCACCGTGGTTTTTTTTTGTTTTGTGTGTGGGTTTGTTTTTTTTTTTTTGTTGGTTTGTCTTTTTATCACAATATTGAGAGAAAAATGGAAGACTTTTCCAAAAAATTAAGGATTTAACTTTTCTTTAAATGTATTACTGCCAGTGGTTTCTGAAGGTAATGTTTCATGTGTAATGTGTGAGTAGATACTTTTTTAAGGACTGATACAGGTGCAGTTTCGGATTTCTGCAAATACTTAGACTATCTTTGGTTTTCAGGAAGAGCTGAGGTAAATTAGAAACTTTAACTTGCAGTCAGCATTAACTTTTAGATATAAAAGCACTTGTCAGATAYATTAGATTTTTAAATTCTAAAGAAGTAGATGTAAATATATAAATTGACTTGACTATTTTTGGATTCTTTATTCCCTTTCAGTGCAGCCTTTTTACTAGCACATCAGGATCAAGTGGCTTACTGCATCTTAATCATCAAAGCCTTAGAAAACAAAGTAGCTGTTGGAAAGTAACCTAGACTTTTAAGTATTCTCCATTTTGATTATCTTTGATTATAATTCTGGTATGCTTGTTTTGAAGAAACATTAACGTCTGCCAGGACACTTTAAGTTCTTTGCTGTTACTGAAATTGCCTAGAAGGAGTAACGTGCAAAAGGAAACGATTTAAGTCAGAAAAGTGATGCCCGCTTCCATTTAGATTTATTATTTTAAAATACTCCATGTTCAAACAACTGATTTATACCTCATTTTCACTGCATATGCAAATAGGAAGAAATTTCATTTAAAGGCTTACTCAGAGTATGCTGCTCAAATGGGGCTTATTCCCTAGTCTAGGGAAGAKAGTGGAAAGGCTGCCATTAATGTTGATGGGTTTTGGATGAGGTTTGAGTTGGACTACTTGCATGCTCACTTCTTTGGGCATTGGGTTGCCTCCTTTATGAACAAAGGAGCAAATGTTCAAAATCCTGTATATCTGCACATGAAAGGAGTCGTTTTTATTAACCTTTTTGTCCTGTTAGACAGGTTTGTTACGATTTGTGTACGTATGTTTTGCTAAGGGCTTTAATGATCTTGAATATGAAACAAAATGGATTATTGCACGGTGAAAATGGAACCCAGCGTTTCTAGTTGTAAAATGTATATAAACTGTATAAAGCATGGGTCAGGGTAAAATAAAATTTTATGCTAAGAGTGTGCTCTGGCTTTCTTTAACACAGACTTAGAGATAATTTGAGGGTTTTTTTTGTGGAGATGTATGAACTTAGCAGTATGAAAGAAAAACATTGTTAAGGTTGGGAAGGGCTTTTGGGTATATCAGTATACTTTGAATTTAACTAGAGTTGCGTTAGACTGGTGGTGTTGTGGGTATTTAAGTACAAGGGCTTGGTTTATTCACAAGTTCACTGCAGTAATGGGATTAAAGCTCATGTGAAATTTAGACTAATTTCCTTTATTTGCGTAAAGTAGCTATATCTAATATCACTGTAATGGGATGAAAGATTGTTCAGCAATTCATGGATCCGTGGGAGAGTTCAGGCCACCGGCGCCAATTCCTTGTTCTCCCAGCTTTCCTGTGGGATGCCGGGCATCTGTCACCCCAGTCTCCGCCTCGCTTCCCCACCTGTAACTGAGAGTTTCTGTGTCAGAAGGATGTGAAGTGCGGTTATTCGAAGAGCTCTTTCCCGGGGCGCCCGCGTCCCCGCCGTGCGCGGAGGCCTCCGAGCGCCGCGTCCCCGCCGCGGGGCACACGGGGAGGGCGGCGGGAAACGCACTCGGGGGCGAAGGAAACGGAACAATGTGGGTTAAGCAGCGCCGTTTCCTGCCCTGCTATGAGAGGAAAAGGCCTTTCTCTCCCCCCCCCCCCCCCCCCGCGCATCCTGGAAGCACCGCCGCGGGCTGTTTACCGCGCGCAACACAATAACGCCATCCTGTTTTCGGCGGTAAAAGGAAGACGCGCCGAGAGCCTCGACCCCCGAGCTGGTCTCCTCCCTCCCTCGGA
>NW_020450529.1:6802589-7199630 GCF_003343035.1 Apteryx rowi
GGGCAGAGCCTCGGCCCGGCGGCTGCCGCGCTGGCGCTTCCCCCGCGCCGCCCAGGTAACGCGGCGCGCTGCGGTCCGCGGCCGCGATGCTCGACCCGCGCGGGTGTCGGAGGCGTGAGCGGGCTGCTGCCGAGACCGTCTGCGTGCGCCGCGGCCGCCTGCCTGGGCGGCCCTCTGCTGTCCCGGGGGGGTCTATACGTCGGCTGTGTGTGTATATATGGTATAGAGTTGGTGTATGTATGGTGTGTGCGTATATATATATATATGTGGTGCAGACAGATATGTGCGGGCCTATGGTTAACTTACTGTGGGTAACTCAGTAGTCCAAACTCTTTTTAACGCGGGGCTAGCTACTAAAGGCAAGCAAGCTGCTAAAGACGTCTTGGTTTGGCCATTTATTTGCGATTACACGGTTTTCCCTTTAACTAACGATTAATTTTTTCCAAGGTGGAGAAAGTTTTCTTTTTATACATGTACATATCTGTGTATATGTKTGTGTGTGTATATTATATATACACATATGTGTGTGTGTATATATATATAKAGAGAGAGAGAGTATGTATATATATGGAAAAGCTAAACTTTTTATTCTCTCCCAGCTGAATACTTTTAAATTTTCTTCCTGCCCTCTGCCTATTATACGCTCTCTACTTCGTTTCCAGATTTGAGCTCTCAGGGATCCCGTGGGATCCCGCTAAAGTAAACACACCCTTGTGAGTCTGCCTGCGAGCTGGTAGTGCGTAATAACCCGCGGTGACTAACGATTCAAAGATATTCCTGAGGTTGTACGGTCCCGTCTCCTAGCGAAAGTTTATTCTTCATAGGGGGGAGAAAAAAAAAACCCACAGAAATCCAAGTATGAATTCTTTGAGTACGTGACTTAATTTGGCCGAATGTTGCCTAGTATGCTTGAAATGTGCTACATCACGTATATACTAAACTTCTTTTTTTTTTTTTTTTTTAATAACTACAGAACTTGTAGGTTGCCATGTTAAAGTTGCTTGCTTTTGGATTGCTACTGCAAGAAATCCTGGCTAATTCCCAAGATGAAAATCTTACCGAATTCAAAAACTTGGAAGAGCCATTATATAGCTACAAAACTATAAACTTGCCAGATGAGCATATTCCTTACTTTCTGCACAACAATCAGCATATTGCCAGCATCTGTAAACAGGACTCTCGTTGCCCGTATAAAGTAGGTTTGCTTTTTGTTTTTGCTTTTTTGTTTATGTTTTTGTTCAAATGTAATTTTGGGGTGGTTTATTCTTGGAATTGTAGTAGTTAAAGATGGTAATGAATTGGTCTCCTTGCCAGTGTGTTGATTTTATTGGGAGCTGGAATTGTTGCTCTTGAAAGGGCTATATGGGACTCTTTCTTGCATCTGATGTTGCCACAAAGATTTCCTTTCTTCCTTTCTTCCTTTCTTCCTTTCTTCCTTTCTTCCTTTCTTCCTTTCTTCCTTTCTTCCTTTCTTCCTTTCTTCCTTTCTTCCTTTCTTCCTTTCTTCCTTAAAAGGCTAGATTTATAAAACAATGTTTTTGCAAGCTTTCTTTTTTAATTGTTACAGAGCTGAAATGATCATCTTAATCTGAATGGCACTCTTGCACATGTCCAAAGATGTTTGATCTAAGCACAGTTAGTAATTTCTAGGCCTGTGGTTTTCAGCGTGCTGGAGTACCTCTGCTCAAGTGGCAAGAGTAGAGGCAGATCAATGAAATGATGATTTAGTCTTACCCTGTGCTCCCATGTACTTCAGAAATGGTGAGCCAGAGGATCTGGGCTGCATGTGGCTCAGGAGCGGCTCTGGTGTCTCTCAGGCTGGAGCAGGTTCGCACAGCTGGGAGTGGGGACTGCACTCGCCGTTCCCTGGCTTTCCGCAGCGCTAACTCCTTCTAGATTCGCCCGGAGGAACAGCAGCGCTCTGAGCACCATGCTACTTGTGAGCCTCTAAGCTTCGTTATCTGCAGCTCTCAGCAGTTTGAAAATTTTGGGATGCTACAYATGGGGTCAGGAAAATTGATTACCCTGAAAAAGATGTATTAAAGACAAGGTTAATATTTCTGTGCGTATATGTCCTATTTGGATATATGTCTGTGCCTAACAAATCTGAGCGTTCTTTCTGAAACAATTTGAAACAGACCAAGCTGAAAGCCTTTTATGCAACATATATTACCAAGATGTAGTGTATAAGCTAATAATTAGCTGAAGTAATTTAAAATTTTGCTGTAGCATAACCTGATCAGAAGCCATACTCAGTGAATTCTGTGTTACAGAAATACTTGAAGAAACTAAAATCCTGCTGGGGTTATGAGAAATCCTGCAAATCAGATTACAGGTTCAGTTACCCAGTGTGTGATTATGTTGAAACTGGATGGTAAGTTCCATCTAAAATGTATAAAGTATAGTATGTCATAAAATGTATAGTGCTCACTTTTATATTAGTTGTGCAGTTACCATTATTGTGATATTCTGAGTCTGAAGGATAGTTATGATTCTTTGTGGAGATATGTACGTATATGTGTGTGTGTGTGTGTGCGCATGCATACATCTTTCAACGTATTTTTAAAAATTAAGCTTTTTAAGGAAGAAAATACTGTTTGAAATGCATCATACCACAATGTTTTCTTTATTCTGATGTAGTCTTGAATTCAGACTCCTAAAATAACTCTGGAGTTCCTTTCTTAGCTTTAAAAACGGAGGAGAAAATGTTTAAAAAAAGATTTTTGTACCCTTTTAGGGGAGAATAGCTTTAAACTGTCATTGAAGTCTTTACTTATGCGCAGCTGATAAGTTGCTTCCTGTTTTGCATCTTAAATGCCAGTAAAGTAACTAGCTGGCTTTTTTTGTTCCAATTCTAGTGGAACAAAAACATTATCTGTTAAAGTTATTACTAGAACTGAGCAACAGCCCTTGATTTTCCTCTCTTCTTCATACATCAGGGCAAGTGACATTGAGACAGCCCAACAGATATTCTGGAAACAAGCTGACTTTGGTTACATTCGAGAGAGGCTGAATGAAATGAAAACCCATTGTAAGCCTGCAGCAGTGGTAGGTGTTTTTGATAGGTAATACAGCTTTCACTTGCTTTTAAACATAATTCTTGTTATTGATCAAATCCTCCTTGCTCTTCTGTTAACAGGGAGATTCATCTCTGACCTGTTCTCGGTACCTTCAGCACTGCAGAGCAACAAACTTGTACATTGATTTAAGAACTGCAAAGAGAAATCATGACAGGTCTCTGATTTGCTTATGTTGTAGTAAAACCAAGAGATGGCAAGGAGAAACACTTCCGAATTTGTTTAACAAATCTGTGCATGTACCTGGTGTGCTTTTTGCCGTGGGATTTGCAACTGATCAAAGGCTCGTCACCCAAGTCCTGTGGAGATCTTCGTTTCTGGTGATTGCTGGCTGCTGCTGCTGCTATCAGCGCTACAGTGTATTTAGGTTTCTGACATGCTAAGCTCTCGGTTTCTTGCAGTGATAATGGGTGATTGAAATCCTTCCTTCTCCTGAGTGGAGACCAGAGAGGCAGACTTTTCTGTATCTTCAGAGATGTCCCTCCTCAGTCAGATGACATGCAAAGTAGAAAATTTTGTTTGTAGGAGTTACGAGAAGACCTTCGCTCTGGTAGGTTTTAGCAGGCTGGTTAGTGTGCCTTTATACAGGAACCAGGAATTGCATTTTCAGATACAGTAAGACTGAAGAAGACTGAATCTGGATATCTTTTATCTCAGATTAAAATGCTATGCATTGGACTACTGGGTGAAAAAAGGATGTCACTGGCAGTGGCATCATCCCTTTTTTCTTCTGCCTTATCTTTGAAATCAATGTCTAGGGCATCTGACTTGAAAAAGCTATTTCATGACTGTGACAGCAATACCCTTCAGAATGGGTTGTTGTCTTCTCAGCATAGTCTAGGAGCTAATTTAGACAGCACCTTTGGTTGTTAAGCTAACTTTGTGAAACCTGTTCTTACCCCTTACTCTTCATATATTGTATAAAATTCTTGGGTGGCTAACTGGATTATGAAATCTGAGGTGAATTTCAGTGAGAAATTGTTATTTAAAAAAAAAAGGTGCTCCTGCAAGTAATCATGTAGCAAAACCTCATTAAATTATTCATTTGGATATGTGAAAATGATACCTAAAACATTCTGGGCAGAGTAATGTTATCTTCTTGATTAATATTTCAAACTCTGAGGGCACCATTATCTTTATTTGGGAAGTAGTGGGAAATGCTGCAATTATGCTGAAGAAAATACTCAGGTTTTAAGTATGCATGAAGTATCTTGCTGAATCGAGACAAGCTAGCACTGGTTTGAGTCTGTAATCTAGATTGCACAGCACTTCTAGTACTGTTGCACAAAAATTGATAAGGTTTTTATTAATTTGCATTAGGTTCAAAGAAGACTTTTTCCAGAAAGGAGAAATTGGAGGTCATTGCACCCTTGATGTTCAAGCATTTTTGGCTGAAGGTCAACGCAAGAGCCCTCTGCAGTCTTGGTAAGAATCACTTGTCGTGGCTGCTTCCAAGTTCACTTAGTTTTTTTTTTTTCTTTTTTTTYCCCCCCCGCATTGGCACTATCAGCTCTGTGTCGGGTATTTCATAATGAGGAAATAGTAGCTCCTTTCTAAGGTCAATTTAAGAGTTCATAATAGATTTCCCTAGTAATTACATCTATTCAGAGTGCTGTTCTGAACTATGCTGAGTGTAATTGTATCATTCCTGACTAATTTACAGCAGCAAAAGATTTGAACATGTCTTGTAACCCGAAGGTCTAACATTCAGCCGTTTTCTGGGGACAATGTTGACTCTGTGCCTACCCTGCCTATGGACTGAGACAATTCTTTTGTTATGAAATGCCTTGAAGTTTGCATTTGTGCCCTAGCTGACACAATCCTTGTGGTGCTGGGGCCAATGCAATGCCTGATCTGCATATTCGTACACCCTCCCGGGGGGGCCTGTGTTTGGAGTAGGAAACAGGCAGCAATCTACAGGCTGAGCAGGAACTGCAGAGGATGCTTTGCGRTAGCTGGTTGACTCTCAGGGTTGCATGTTAGCACTTCACAGTAGCATTGCCAGTTAATTGGTGAAGCATGAAGGAACTGGAGCCATCAAGTTTCCTATAAGAAGTCTTTTTTTTTTTTTCCTTTTATCCTTTTCTGATGTTTCCAATTATTCTTCTCATTTTGCATCGATGATCAATTTAAGTTAAGAATAGCTGCAGAGGAAGACAAGACTTATTTCTTCCCTACCTATTATTGTCCTCTCAGGTGCTCATTCCTGCTTAGTTCTGGGTATAATGAATATTGCATCTGCATTCATTATTCTGACCAAAGTATGAAGATCTTGCTGAAGTGTCTCTGCCAATGCAGATCAGGTTGGATAGACCCACAGATCTAGGCTCTAAGGCTCTTTGTTACATCTCTGCTACTTTGATTTGTAGATCAAAGATGCTCTTCACTCCTGAGATCAAAGGCAGTGTTTAACCTCTTGGAGCTCATAACCTGAGAACTTTCCATTACAATTACAAACAATTTTAGTTGTCAGACTTTATCAGGCTTCAGCAACCCTGTTAAATCAAATGCACTGGATGAACAGTTGTTACATCTTAGATATATGAGGTACACGTTTTTAAGTGTGTTAATGACAAAGCATGTTCCATGTGGTTGAATCTTTCTAGGTTTGCAGAACTCCAGACATTTACCACATTAAACTTCAGGCCCCTAGAGGATGGCCAATGCGACATTGTTATTGAGAAGCCAACATACTTCATGAAATTAGATGCAGGTAACTGGTGTTTTTAGTGTAGACTTTTATCCTGTAATACAGCAGTGAAAAGAGCCTGTATCCGTTGTACTCACTTATGTTATGCCTTTGTGACTGTCAAATTTACTTGTAATTTTTTTTTTTGAAAAAAGGTGCAACAGTTTCATTCTTTTTTTTATGTAGTTCTATTAATAATGTCAGAAATTTAAATTTAAAAATCTTACATTTTGTCACAGACACTTAAAAAATGTATCAGAGAAATTTCCTGCTGCATGTCTGCACAAAGTCTTTGACTCTTGACTGTGTTTTGACAGAGTCTTTGGCCCAAAGTCAAAGACTGTTTTGTACAGAGTCTTTGATTTTTGGCTGTGTTTCTGGATGACAGTTTTCAGTTTTCACATCTGCTGCATGAACACGAGGTATGTGTATATACATGTCTTGCAACCTGTGTTAGGTAAATGAGGATTCTACGCATATTGAATGATATGGAAGAAGAAGTAGTGTTCAAAGACAAAATTCAAGGGAGTAACTTTTGTTAGTAGATTAAAAAGCTGATAACGCTGTTTTAATCTTAAAGCTTCACATTTAGGTGAAAAGCCACTGCAGGGAGAAATTGGCTATTTCATTACAGAGCCCTGTGGTGATTGCTGGGCTACAGTATGCCAAAATTCATGAGAGGGAGGGATAGCACCGAAAGATCTTTAGGTAGGCAAATCATCCAGTGGTATTTGACATTTTGGGAATTCATCAGCCTTTTTGCTCATGTGGCATATTTTGAAGATGAATGTTAGCAAAAGAGAATTTTCAGGATATAGACATTCAAACAAGCTGCTGTGGGGTGAGCTGTGATTTCAAATAGATATTTGTTGTATTTTGACCCCATGACACATTGCAACTGTAAACTGGATCACGCTTCTTCCCCTGTGGGCCAGTATCTTGTGTTTTAAGCATGGCTGGTGCAGGCACCTGAGTGTTTTGGCATGCTGTCAACTTGTACCTTTGAGCTGGGTGGTCTAGCTGTGTCCCAGGAGACAATTCTGTCCACCTCCATCTGCTTTATTTTAAAGGAGGGGAGGAATTTGCTGTTTGGGCAGTATGGGAAGCCCAGCAGCTAGTTCCTATCATGGCAGCTCTTCATGGCCAGGAGCTTAGAAACAGGGACTGGTCTACATGGTTGCAAAACTAGTATCTAGTCTTCACTAGCAAAGAAGCTGGACTTTTTATTTATTTATTTACTTTATTTGTTTACCTCCTTTATTTCATGGTAGCTTTTTATGTGCCCTGGTCTTAGATATTAACTTAAGAAACAAAGAATGAGCAAAAATGCTCTGAGAACAAACCTGATGAATTACTTGGGCTTTGGCTCGGCTGCAAGTACAAGTTCTGTCTTGAAGTCCCCCAGACAGAGCTTCCCTGAACACTTACAAAAACAAAACAAAATTAAGAGCACTGCCAAAGGCCTGTTTTTAATGTTTCCTGTATGTCTAAGTAGTTACTGTTAACGCAGCAGTTACTGTCATACACCCCAGAAAGCAGTTGCACACTGTAATGAGAAATGGCAAGTAAAATATATTTTTTTTCCACTGCCTTTTTGACCACTGATTTCTCTGAACTTTTCTTAAAATGTGCTTTACTTCAGATTTCTTACCATGATGTCCTCCTTTTTTAAGATTTGGTTTTCTGGAGTATATGAGAAGCTTTCAGTCAGAAGCAAAGGAAAATTAATGAGAAATGCAGGCTTTATTTATACATACGTGTGTGTGTATATATGTACATATAAATACATGCTTTATTTTTATGTATGTGTTTGTGTATATATATATAGAGAGAGAGAGAGACAGAATTTATTCACAGGGACACTGCTAAGGAAAAATCTATAAAGTGGTAAAAACTGGAGTGAATAATGTAGTATCTTGCTAACAAGTCTTTCTCTTTCTCAGGTGTTAATATGTACCATCACTTCTGTGACTTCGTCAATCTTTATATTACACAGCATATCAATAATTCCTTCAGTACTGATGTCAACATAGTCATGTGGGATACAGTAAGTCTGTAGTGCTTTTGTCATACTTTGTAATGGGTTATATTTCTACTTTATCAAGGCTCCGAAGCTTCTAACAGGCAATCCTTAAATTTTCTTGTGGGCTGCTGTCTTCATCATGTGGAGCTGATAAGTTTTTAGATTTTATTAATAAGGGTGCATGAACAATGCTTAAGGAACTGATTTCCTGACATAGATCACGTGCTGTTTTAACACTACTACATAACTCATCTTTTGGTAGTAGGTAGTTATACCTTTTTTGGTGTGACGTGATCTGCTTTTTGTATGTGCCATTTGAGTATTTTGTGCTGATAGGGGTTTTTTTAAGAATTTTTCTTTGAAAACTTTGAAGTAGAGTGACTCTACTTAAAAGTATTTCTTCTGTCTTGAAAAAGAAATGCATCAGTGTTATTTCTAAATCAGTAATGTGCCTCCTGTAATAAAGAAAAAAACTAAATAAAATCCTTGAATATAGCAAATCAGGGTCTAGTAGTAGTTCCTTTAAATAGCCTTCTTGCAGTTACTTCTCTCCATCACCTCTTAGAACACCACAAGTGAGGCTATTTCTGCTGTACTGAGTTGAAACAGTGACTATGTTTAAGAGTAATATTAGTTTTACTGACTAGCGTGTAAGTTGTGTAGGAGAGTGTTTGGTTTTTCATTGTTTAATTTAAGTTTGTAATATGTCACATAAAATGTATAACCAGGTCCAAAAATAACACACCTCTTGACTATGCTATTGTCCCAAGTCCGTCTATTATTTGCTCTCGTATAATACCAGGGTTTCTTTGTGTATTCACTACTCTGACAGCTAATATTTAGCAGAGAACTGCCAATATCCACTCCTTGCTATTTAATGAGAAACCTCTTTGGCTAGAAGAAAACAGTTTTTCTAGTTCCCTTATATTTYGAAAGCTAAAATAAATCCGCTTGCCGGATAAGCAAGCTCCCAGATGTTACATAAGGACCTGTTAATCCAGCTCTGATGGCTTTCTGAAAAGATCACGTGTTCAATATCGTTGTAAATTACTTTGAAAAGTAACTCCTTTTCTTATATGACATCGTTGAATCAAATAGCTCTTTCAAATCTAGCATTCAGAATTAGTACTATCATTGTGCAGCTTTAAATGAATCTAACTGCTCCTTCTGCTTAAGTTYGTTACCACGTACAGCCAGATGATGGCACCAAGTGACTGCTGATAAGCTGTCTCCGTGGCTGTCAAAAAATAGACTTGAACTTATTATTCATTCTCTTTTTTTCTGATGTAATTGGATTTGGGCATATTCTCTAGCTACTGTAAAATTGGTGCCCTGTTCTTATTAAACAGTAATGCTTTCAGATGTAGGTTAAACAAAGCAGAAAATGAGTAGGAAATCCAGACTGTCTGCAAATGCAAGAGAGCAATGTTTATAAAGCACTTTTAAGGAGAGGAGACAGGGTTAGAGAGCGGTACTTCCAGCTTTGAAGATCAGTTCTCTCTACTTCTAATTTGGAAGAGCGGTTCTTGTAATGCAGACTGCCAGAGAGTAGCGTGGATTGTGGAATTCATTAAAACTTCATGGCAGAAGAGGGGGGAGGAAGCACCACTTCAGCTGAAGGAAATCTGGCAACCTTTAGATTCTTTTAGATTCACTAGCTGTCTGCTCTCTTCTGTGGTCATTTACAGTCTTATTTTCAAATTTATTTTTGAGAATTTCATCCTCCTCCGAAAGTTATGTGGAAACACAGCCCTCAGATGTGCGGGAACTGTTACGGATCTGAAGGCAAGAGCCCCTACTGCTATGATTGAAAGGCCAGAAGGTTCCCCAGATCCTTGCTGCTATAGGGGATTTTTATATTCTGTCCTTTAGAGAAACTTCAAGTAATGCCAAACATAATTTGCCTGTTACTTCTTGCACCAGATSAGATCATTGTCTTCAATCTGTGATACATATGCTGTATGCAAGTAAGCATCCCAAAATAGGGGCAAATGTGAAACAGGCTTGTTGTGACTTTTTATTTTTAACGTTACTGCTGCACTTGAATGCCCAGGTGGTTGTTAGTCTCAGGAGTCCAGGTTCATGCCATCCACCCTCCTTACCTTTCGGTTACTTCAAATTTAACCTRTGTTCTGTTGTCTCTGGTGTAAGTAGTGGTACTCCTTGCTCCCAACTCGCAGACTCTAATCTGTTCCTGAAGAATTTGTCTAGATTGCTGGTTTAGAGAACTGTTTTCTTGAAAACTAATTACCTGCCAGGTAATTTGAGTTAACCCCTCTTGTAAACACTAGATTAGACATTCTGTAATGTCTGCCTTCTGTGCAAGGCTGTCTTAGGTCTGGTGTGGTGATCTGCCTACGAGGTGTGTGTTAAAAGTCATACAGGGCTTGTAAATAATTAGGAGAATTTTTATATTCACATTTCTGTAATCATTATGCACATGTGTTTTTTTTCTTTCTTTCCTCCTAGAGCTCATATGGCTATGGCGACTTGTTCAGTGAGACATGGAAGGCATTTACTGACCATGAAATAATACACTTGAAAACTTTTGACACTAAAAGGGTATGGAATTGTATGTTTTCCTTTAATTCATAGAGACTACATAGTAAATGTGACTGCTTCTCAAGCCACTTTTGGATATGGGTGTTTTAGAGGAAGGCATTCATATTTTAAGTGTATGTTTAATTTATGTGATATTTGTACACTGTTTTACAAACCAGAGACACACAGCAGTAGCCACAGTAGCTTATTTCTGTGGCATGTCTACGCTTCATGTAGATAGACGAAACTTGTGTGTCTTCCGAGAAGTGATGTTTATGTATTGGTTTCACTTTGGCAGCACCCTCTGCTGAAGCTAAGGGTTTTCAAATGGTACCGTCATTCTAAATTGTCTGGTTTTTATTGAGGTATATCTCTTCCCCTGTAACTGTTAATATACCTGCTGTTTATCATAAACTGTGATATTTTTACTCCCACCAAAAATGTATGCATTCATTCAGAGCTCATTTTAGTCTCTTAAATCCCTTAAACCCTCTCTTAAACCCTCTCTACTGTTTACCTGATTTTCTTCTACTTGGTTAATGTTTGTTCTGCTGTTTTTTTGCTGTGCCCACTTCCCTTTTTTTATATGTAGCATCTTGAGAGCTCTTTCGGGACCGGAATTGTCTTTGTTCTATTCATTTGCACAGTTGTTAGGGAAGTGAGGATGTTCTTGACAGGAGCACCTAATTGCTAACTCATTATAAGCGTGATTGCACTGAACGAGCAGGGGCTGTGCCAGCAGAAGGTAGCAGTGCAGTGTAACTTCTTGTGATCTTCCTTTGCAGGTATGCTTTAAAGAAGCAGTCTTCTCGTTACTGCCTCGAATGCGATATGGCTTGTTTTATAACACACCGTTGGTGAGTCCTTTTTATCAATCCGGTGTGCTCACTAGGTGTGTGTGTTTGACAGTATAAAATCTTAGCTAATGTATCTCTCAAGCACTTAGCTGAGTTATCGTGAAATGTACTGTACTGAAGGTCTGTGCAACTCCAAATGAAATGATCCGCCTTAGGGATTAGGGTTTCAAAGAGCCCTTGATTATTGTACTTAAGCTGGTTGGTGGTAACTGCTTGTGTGCAGGCTCCTACTTTACAGTTCATGAGACACAGATTATTCCTCTTTAATGGGAGGGTACTGTGAATTTACTGGTATTCTTGCAGAGCACAAAAGCTTGTAAATTGGCAGTGTTGACAGAAGCTGCTTCTGTGGAAGCTGCTCCTGTGTGAGCTTTTATCTTGGGATTGTCACTTTGCATATTCCATGGAGAATAGTTCTGAATGTGGGTGATTACTGCCATGCATTCATGTGATAACTGGGACCATGCTTCCTTAATTTGCTTCCTTTGAGGCATCTCTCTGGGGCTGATGTAGCAGGGTCTTCTGACTGGCTGAGGATGTGGGATGGGAGGCTGGGAAGGGAGGGAGCACAGGCTTGGGGAAGTCAGACTCTAGAAGAGAAGGTGGAAAGCCTGAGATTGAGATTCTGGCTTACGGGGTTGGAGGGCGCCCACTTGAGAGGCAGAATTGCCCATTCTGGTGTCACTAAGAAGCTTTGTGAGAGTGTTTGCTGCTGGACACTGCCTTCCTGCAACAGTTTTTTTTCCTGGGGTGTTAGCTTGTGCATTCAGGCTGTAACACTGTAGAGCAAGTTGTATTTCCTTCCAAATGAAAGTGCCACTTGTGCTGCAGTAAATAGTGACATGCTTAATGCAGTGCGTGATAGTAGGGTTTTGTTCTGCAGAAATGGTAAAAGACTGATCACAAAGTGAGGTTTGCTGAGCAAAATAACTTTTTGTAATATTAATTGCTTTTCTAATTTCAGATCTCTGGCTGTCATGGTACAGGGCTTTTTAGAGCATTTTCTCAGCATGTGTTACACAGATTAAATATCACACAAGAAGGACCCAAGGTATGATAAAAGAAAGACAGAGCTGTGGTGTGGAGCTTGCAGTTCTTACTTGAATGAAAAATAGCAACTAGCTGGACCCAGTGGGAAATAAGAGCAAATACTGCACTTTTTGTCTTTTACTGGGGTGCTCAAGATTTTCTTCCAATAAGCCAGTCAATTCCATAAAGGCCTTAAGCAAATATTTATGTGTGTTTGTAAAAGCTGACCCCATGTCTCATCTCTGTAGGACAGACTTTAGAACATGCTCCTTTGAACCCTAGGGAGCTGCTCTTCCCCATCCCCTCCTGTGTTCCCAAGGCCTTTATGTTCTTCCCAGTTAAGCTAGATACATGGTATGTTGTCTGTTCTGGAGCGTGCTGCCAACGTGCTGCCCTTAGGTCCAGCAGAGAGGATTGCCCGGAGCAGTGGGCTTCCTCTCTGCAGACATGCTCTTTATCAATCCTCATGACTACTGCTGAGCTCAGGTCAGAGAAGGGAATGATTGGATCTGGTCCTTCCAGTCCCTGCCTGGTACCATCTGTCTGACCCTGGGCTTCTCTGTTGTACACCCTGGTGGTTTTTGCAAACTGTTGCAATGTCTGCATTGACGGATACAGCAGTTTGGGGCTTCTCGAAGTGTTTGCTAGAGAGTAGTCTGCGTATTATCGCTGAGGGGCGCACACTGCACAGGCATTTAGTTATGCTTCTCCTGCTGACACTAATGGGAGTCATGCAGTTAAATCTTTTTATTTCACTTGGAACATTTACCCCTGTGAGTCCAATTAATTTGAAGAGGTAAAAGGAGGAACTGCTGTAGAGGTAAATTTTTTTTTTTTTCCCCAAGGATCTTGTGCACAAACTATCCTGAAAGCGGCTTCCCTGCTTTCAAGAACTGCCCTATAATGTGTAATACAAAGACTCGTTTGTACTGAATAAAAATAAATCATTCAGAAAACATTCTATTCTTTGTTAATAGCAAGACTTTCACAAAGTTTTTGACACTTTTAATCTGTTGGAAAATACACTGTGAATTTTAAGGTGATTACATCATCTGTTATATAGGGAGGGAACATATTTAGTTGCTCAGATAATTGCTAAAATAAACATGGAAGTTTTTTCTTTTAGTAAGGTCTGGCTTACAGCTAACTCATTGCTGCTTCTTTCCTTTTTTAGGATGGGAAAATTCGAGTCACAATACTTGCACGCAGTACAGATTACCGGAAAATATTAAATCAGAATGAGGTGTGGTCCTTCATATTTTTAAAACAAATAAATTAACCAGAAGTTGAATTTTGCTCATTGAATTGATTTTCAGGCACAGCCAAGACATCTGCCCATTGACAAATTTTGGATAAATATGTGCAGTGCTAATACTGATTTATTCTAATATGCCCTGTGGCCAGTCTCTGTTTCTGTACACCAGGCACTGAACCTTGCTGCCCTTTGTAAATACCCAGTGGCAGACTACAGATGTAATACTAAAAGTATTTCCTCTTAACAAACAGATATTGTAGAACCTTCTGATAAAATTAAATTATTTTGCTTTCACATTATTTTCTTTGATTTCTAGAAGCCCCAATGTTGAAGGCTCTAATGAAAAGCTTTGTTATGCTTGCAGAACAGAATGCACAGCCAGTTGTGCCTGAGTAGGGGCATTCAAAACTTAATGAATTTTCATGCTGATTAGCATTTTCAAATCATGCAACTTGGTGGGCTTACRATGAAGCTACTCTTGTGATAAAATGATAACATCTAATGTTTTTGTACCTTTCTTCATTCTTAGTTGTTAGTGTCTGACAAAAAATGGATAGGCATCATTATCCCCATCTTATATGGGGGAAACTGAGGCTTGTTTGATGCAGTAGCTCAGTGGCAGAATAGATAGCGCGCAGATCCCCAGTGCTGTGCCTTATCTACTAGACAGTCCACAGTGTCTGCCTACACTGCTACATATAGTGTATTCTCTGATAATAAGCACATGAGAGAAAGTGAGAAGTTAATCTTCTCTTGACAATGCTTTTGTAAAGGAAAATACTTTGATTTCTCTCCCTCTCCTGCTGGCTGTGGATAGGAGTCTTTCAAAAAGCCCTTTCAGGTTAGAAGCCCAGGTTCTGTTGGTTTTACTTCTCATGTGAGTAGGAATCTGGCCTGGTAAGGTGTTCTTGAAAATTCTTCTAGCTGCCAATTTCCTTCCTTAGGTATTGGAATATTTTTTGGAAATCCAGCCTGAAGTGTCACATCCTCCCATTTTTTCTGGCAAAATTCTTACTAGTTTGAGTGGTTTAGCATTAGGCCTTGGGACACGTAAAAGGTAACAGTACTGTCTGTGATGGTGCAGAAGAACCAAGTCCCCTGTCTGGTGGCTGCTCTGCCAGGAGTAAGGTATGGGAAGGTGCGAAAGGACCTCAGTGTTAGAAAACAGGTTTGACCTAGAGGTCATCTTGCATGCTGGGATTTGGGTAGAGAGACTGGGGAATAGCTCCTTTATGTGGCAGTGACAGTCTGTTCTTTTCTCCTCAGTGTAATTCCCTGGTGAGGAAGGGGAGTGTGTAAAATGGTCAGGAGTGTGGGGAGGAATTAACTGAAGCAGAACATTAAATCATAGTCCTTTTTATTTTCCTCCTTAGCTTGTGAATGCTTTGAAAACAGTATCAACGTTGGAGGTCAAAGTGGTAGACTACAAGTACAAGTACGTATTTTGGTAGAGAAAGTTGGTGTGGTTTCACACTGCCTGTGGCTGGTGATGAGCCGCTTGCAAACAAAGCTACATGTGCTGCAGTGTTCAACCCTTGTGAAATCCAAGAACTGCTAAGGAAGTTCTGCAAGGAAGAATGTTAGTGAAGAAGTGGTGGGTGAGCTAGTTAAGCATTCCCATCCAATGATTAATTACTTAGGAATGAATCTCTAGAGTTTGGCTCGTGTTAAAACTACTTTATGATGAGCARGTTTTGAAATCACTTTCCTTTCTGTGTTTCCTCCCCTCTCCCAGAAATAGCTATGTTCCCATCATTTTTGTGGGTTTGCTAATACTCTCCAGTGGGTCAACAGGGATTTCTGTTGTGTGATGCTAATGTCTTATTTTATGACTATTAGCTTAGTAATGAGTAATAATTCATAGCTTATTTGCTCCTCTGGTTGTCCCTGAAGACACCAGTTGAGGTCAGTTTGTGGTGCCCAGTTGAGGTAGGCACTGTGCCAATAAGAAATAGCTTGAAGAAAAAAGTCCCCAGGTGGTGTATGCCTTTGTCAGATGGCAGCAGCTCCCACCTACTCCCTGGCTCTGTCATGGATCATGTCACAGGAAGAGTAGGGAACTGAAGCAGTGCTGAGAGATCAGTATTGATCAAAGCTGAGACGGGGAGGAAGTCAAGAGCTGTTTCTGCTTCCACCGCTTAAGATAGCGCTTGAGCAGGCTAATGGTAGAAAAGAGTGTGGATACTCGTGAGAGGACCATCGCACTGTTTGAAAGCAGGACGCGGTGGTACTTCTGCAGTTACTGATGCTTGTCCAAACCATTTGTAGTACATTCAGCCCTGGAGATTGCCTCAGCTATCTTGCTGCATCACTGTCCTCGTAGCTGGAAGGGTTTCCCTGGTGTCCGCCCTGACTGCAGCTTAAGCAGTCTAAACTTTCTTGTTGCAATTTAAGCCGGTTGGTTTTTATTCTCTTTAGAGTGGTCAGAGAGGCAGTTGTTATATCTTTGTGGTGTTATGAACTGTGTTTACAAGATTGAAGCCTGCCGCAATTTCCCCTTTCACTTTTTTCCTCTTATGACTAAATACTTTCAGTCCATTCTTTCCCTGTGTGCTCAGGGAACACCTGGTTGTTTTAAAAACACTGTATGTGGAACTTACAGTCAAAGGATGGGAGAGAAGTGACAGACAGGGAGAAGTAACAGTTGCAGGAGCACAAACAAAGTCTGGTCTCCTTATTTCTGCTTGATTGCCTATGTATAAGTTCAGGTTGGGTATCTGCACCTTTAGGAGGGAACTGTATATTTCTACAATTAATTAAAAATACTGCAGGTGTCTTTGTATTGTTTTTTTTTTTAAAAAAAAGGATGTATAATTTTTAAATTAGCAAGTAAAAAAGAAAATTTACAAAAACTTAAAATGACTTACCAAAGAAAATCAGATTTTTGGAGCAGGCTCTTGTTAATGTGAAGTTCTGAAATCTGTCTTCATTTATTTTAATTCCATGCTGAGTTATTGCTGGCTGCAGCATTTTTGATTTTTAGTATCGTTCCTTTAAAAATCAATTCCCTCTTTCAGAATTCCCTTAAGTTAATTTTGCGCTTTCTACATGTAACTAATTCGGGCTGAGATGGATAGGCATGCCAGATCACCACTCTGCGTTATGTTGTCTGCAGGGAACTTGAATTTTCAGAGCAATTGAGAATTACACATAACTCTGATATATTCATTGGGATGCATGGAGCAGGACTTACCCATTTGCTTTTTCTACCGGACTGGGCTGTTGTTTTTGAATTGTAAGTCTGTTTTTCTCTCTTCCCCTCTTTATTATAAACATAACTGCTAATGTCTGTTCATGTGTGCTAACGAAGCACTTTGCTCGTATTTGACTATGAATGTTTCTGTTGTATCCTCCTCTAGGCTTCATTTTTGGGCAGTCTCTTCTTTTGGGAATAGAAAGTGAGGAAGCTGTCATTTTAATGTACATGTGTGGTTATCATACAGCCTTGGCCTGCGGTTTCTTAGGATGTCGTGGTATAAACGAGAGGCAGCCTGGCGAGGAATTGCTTGGGGAAAAAGAGAGAGATTCATATTCTGCCTGGGGGGCCTGGCCTCTAATAATGGTATTCTGGTGATCTAGAGGAACTGATTACAAAAAATGTTTGTCTAGGCTGTTAAAGATTCCCCCCAAAAGGTTATTTATATCCTCCTTTCTATAGTCAGGACGTGAGCACCAGCTTCCTGGCCAAGCTCAGCTGGGCATCTTCTGTCTTACCTAAACTTCTCCAGTAGGTTCATTAAACGTATTTTGTCATGAAGTATTACTAATAGATACTCCAGTTCTATAGAACTAAACAAAAATGCCATACGCTTGTCAGAAGAGCTCTGAATTGCCCATCTTGGACAATTCTGCTTAAAACCCCTGCAGTGGGGCACGGCTGTGGAGCTGGCGCTTTACAGGGTAGGCTTGTCCGAGAGCATTTTGTCCAGTCTCCAAATGAGTTCAGAAACCTAGGGATTTTCTACACGTCCATAACCTGCTGCAGCTGAATGGTGGCATGACAGACTTGCACACGTCTCAAATTGCCTCTTAGACCACATTTTAAGAACAGGTGGATAGCCCTTGTTCTTGGTTTTCAGTGGAGCAGAATCTGACCCATGGTTTCGCTGCCTTAGAACTAGAAAACAAATGTCTAATTAAATTTAAAAGTTTTGTTTTTCCTACCTTCCCCCTCCCCTCCTTCGCCTGATAGACTTCAGCATAATTTCTGTGGTTAAATATGATCTTCTGCCTGTCGCTAGGTATAATTGTGAAGATGAACGTTGTTATCTGGATTTAGCAAGGCTGCGAGGCATTCACTACATCACTTGGCAAAAAAGGAATAAAGTATTCCCTCAAGACCAGGTAATGATAGCCACTGGTGGAAGGGTGGGGATGATTTTCCTTCTACAGCTTCATTTGTTTAAAGGTTAGCTTGTTTTACCTGTGTTCTGATCTTTGAAATACGATTTTCTTTCTTTAGTTGAAATTAACTTCTGTGTTAGATTAAGAAATCATTTGATATTAGAGGCTGAGGGAAGAAGAGAAAAGAAATTAATAGGCCATTAATCCAAGCTATCCATAACATTGCTGTGCAGTTTCTTTACTGACTTTTTTTTTTGCCTCAGAGCACATCAATGGATCAGATATAATAACTTAAAATGGTAGAAGCTCAACTCTTCTTGGTTTTTTGAATGGAAGATGTACTGAATTTTTGTTGTCTAAATGCTTTTTTTTTTGTTTTTTTGTTTTTTTTTAGGGACACCACCCAACACTGGGGGAGCATCCAAAATTTACAAACTACTCCTTTGATGTGGAAGAATTTATGTACTTGGTGCTTCTGGCTGCAAATCATGTTTCACAGCATTCCAAGTGGCCATTTAGGGTAAAACATGATGAATTCTAAATTAAACTTCAGACTGAAATATTATTTTAAATAATGCTTCATAAAAATATTGAAACAACATAAAGCAAAATGCTGGTGTGAAACTTGTAAACCTCTAGGAGGGAAACAATCCATTTTTAACTTGTCAAACCAGTTCATAACACCATACTGTATCTTCGTATTCCCTCTCTTTAATTTTAGGAGTTTTTTGTATGTAAAAGCTATCAGGATTTTTTCTGCTCTGTATTTTTGCATCCCAAATTCTGAACTACTACTTCATGCAAAAATAGTCCATACATTTCATGTAATGTTTATCTTGGGGTAGGTATTGGTCTTGTAGTAATTTATGCCTGTTAGGCGAGGTGGGGAAATGCTAGAGGATGGAGAGTATTACAGACTGATTTCTCAGTATAGTCTCTGTGAGAGTGAAATAGGCCTGCCACAGAGTTCTTCAATCCCTCTTTTTAAGAGCCGGTTGCTTTTATACTATAGTGCTATACCTGCGAGTAAAAATCTGAAAAGGACTTGTCTTCCTGTTACAAGGCCCTGGCCAGTATATCATTTGCGGTCAGGTTACRTGACACAGTAGTTCCAGTAGGGCCAGTTAGTTCCTTTCCGTCACCATCCGTGTTACTGCAGTGCTTGGCCCTGTATCACTTCTGGATTTGAAGATCTTGCTTTGTAAAATAATGGTTTTAAGAATGAAGTGGTTAAGCAAACTTTAACTTTTGTTGTTTGATACAGCAGACGCTGCAGACTCCTATTTCAAACTTAGAAGCATTCTGAAGGTAGAGAGCAGTATGTCTTATGTTTTCACATTTAAAAAACTAAACTTTATGACTCTTTCCCCTCTTCTCATTTTAAAAATAGTTTTAAATGTAAAAGGTCTGCTCAGTGAGTTTAGTGAGTGTTCTCTCAAAGCATGTAAGGCTTTTCCTAAGCGAATATTTACAAACTTCTGGTAATCCAGGTATTTCCTACTTTTTCACATAAAAGAACACTTCTGCAATGGAAAACCTGAGAAAATTGGAATAAAATTTAAGTTTTTTTGAAGATGCTAAAGGGAATGGACTACTAGTGTTTTATGACAAATGATAAGGCGTATAGGGTGTTTTTCAGCTGCAGCTGAAGGGAAATGAAATCATGAGGAACTTTATTCTTGGGATCATTAAACACCTAATCTCGGTAATATTCTTTTTTCACAAGGTAGAAGAGTTTATCTAGAAAACTTCTGAAAATCTTTCTGAAACCAGTAGCATAGCTCACTGTTTTCAGTAAAGACAATATTAAACCAAAACCGAGTTCTCTATAAAATTCCCCCCCGGAGCTGACATTTTGGTGCTAGTGAAACAAATGGGAGTAGTTCTGTTGTCTTAAATGGGGCCAGAAGGATGTGTGGAAAAATTAAGTTCAGTGAGATAAAAAGCAAGAGTTCCATGTTATACTATAGATTTTTTTGACAGTGTATTCCCATGACACACTTGCAGTATAATCATACACAGCTTCAGTGGTTTGAAGCAAAGTGTACGTTTGTATGCAAAAGCAAGACAGTGTTACAGTAAATGTAAACACTTCAGTGGTATAATTGTAGATATTATTGACTTCCATTCTCTGACAGTCGTAGGCAATTTCACAGATTGTAGGTATATTTACTGACCTGCCTACACTGGCAAAGATGCGTTACTGTAAGTGTAACTTTCATATAGATCTCTCATGACCTTAAGCAGTGCATAGGAAAAACCAAATATAGCTGATACACAGGATCTATTAAGGTATTTGGTGCAATTTTTAGTTTAGTGCATTGCGTAACTGATGGTAAAACTGTTTTGCTTTAAAGAATTGTGGAAGCAAAATTGCACTTGATCTGAAAAAAATGCTTTCTTTGAGAAATGCAGTTTCCTGTACTTGTTTGTGTGAGTTTTGTTTTTGTTTTTTTTACCTTGTGGGATTTTTTTAAAGGAAAAAAATGTATAAACCTTAAATCAGTAAAGTGTCTGAGTTTGAAAGAAACAACTCCAAATAACGAAGACATTTAACTATGAATTGTACACAGATATATTTGATAAAGAACTTTCTAATAAAAAGTATATTGTAGAAGTTTTGATCATCGTTTGCCAGGTTTTAGAGGCAAATGTTTTAAATACTCTTAATTGCATAGTGTCACGTCTGTCTTTTTCTGCCATGACAACCTGATGTTCAGCAGTCCAAACTGACGTTCAGATTTATTTATTTGGGAATCATTCATGGATAATGCTGTCATCTTGCACTGAAGGCTCTGTTGCCTGGCATTTTAAGATTCGTAGAGGTTTGAGGAAAATTTTTGTGTGTATTTAACTATCTGCACTGCCGATGATGCTGTGGAAGCCAGTGTGAATGCAAGCACACGCTTGAATCTTTGTAGAAGCAGCAACCCACTTGCTGATGAGGAGTTTCTCTTTCAAGCTGGGTTCGGACTCACTAAAACAAGTACTTGAACAGATGTCTGCATGCGTGGATGAGAGGCTGTGGGGACTTAACCCAGGGGCAAAATGTCCTGCCAACACTCTCCAGTTTCAGCAAACTTGAGTGCAATGTCAACATTTGATAACTCACATATACTAACCCATAAAGGCTGAAGAATTACTGGGATGAAAATAGTATTTTGGTTAATTAGCTTTACAAATAGTCATACAATTATCTTGGCAGTAGAAAGAGGTTTGGTTGGACTAATGGAATTTTGCCCAAAAATCCCCAGAGAGAACTTGGGCAGCAGCAAAGATTTAGTTCACATGACCTTCTTCAAGAGGGTCTGGGTCATCTCAGTCTTCCTGGAAATCAGAATTTGATGGAATCCATGRGGCTTTCCAGGCCACCACTTCTTTAGGTAGGGTATAGCCTTGGATTATATTTTCCTAACAGACTGTGGGAATTTTGTTCCTTGCTACTTTTGATTTTTGTCTCTCCAGTGTCGTGGTGATTCCTTTTTGCTACCTTAAGTTTAGAGTCTGTGTTTAACTGGCGCATTGGCATCAGCACGATAAATTTAGCTTTGGCACTTAATGAATGTTGCCAATCCTGAGTACTTCCAGGATTGCTTGTGATTCATGTACCATTTAAACTGAGACCTGTTTTTGAAATAAAAAATAACATGTAGATGTACACTGTCTCTTTCCTTTTTACTTCAAAAGTGTTGAAGATGTATTTTAAATTTTTGTTCATGCAGTTCTGTGGAAGTTGGGTGTGAGAAATGGTTTGTAATGGGGGAGGTGGCAAATCAGGGTTATTCATCTTAAGAGCACAATTATAAATATTAAGGTAATACATTTTTAAAACCAATTAAATAATAATGAAGTTGTTTAATTCTTGCTGTTAATCTTACTGGTTGTACCATTAACGAGATAACCGAGGGTTTAGAATGTCTCTTAATCTTTTCTTTATTTTTAAGCAGGAGAGAAACTAAAGGAAACATTCTCCTTGAGAGCTTTATATCTAATGAAAGGGGTAAAATGCGAGGGGATCATTTTATTTGATTTCAGCCCTGAAGAATTGTTTCAATTTGCAGTTTTAGCCTTGAAGTTGAGCTCTTATTCCCACTCCTTTGAACACACCTTTCTCACGGAATGGGCTTCTTTGTCTTAGAAAAACTGGTGACACATACATACATACATACATACATATATATTTTTTTGGCAGGGTTATTTCACATTGCAATGCAACTGATAAAAGTAGCTTGTGGAGGTGGGGAGGGAGCTGCTGACAGACGGGCACGGAGGGAATGACTGGGGTTAGGAGGAAGGGGGAGTGAGTAAGTGAGTAAGTGTAAAGACTGCAGTAGTTGTTCCCAAACCTGAGCTCTAAAGAGCACTTTCTGAGACCTCAGTGAATACAATTGGAAATCCAGTGAAGTAGGTGAAAATCTATGGGAATAAAGCCAAAAATGAGGGTGGAGAAAGTGATACTGTCATCAACGGCAAGGAAGTGTCGACAAGGCAGAGGTGGGGAAACAGAAAGGACCTTCCCAATTCCTCCGAGTCTGAGCTGGGAGCGGAGGAGAAGATGGGAACAAGATCAGCAGCCAGCTGGGGATTTGGGGCAGAGGGGCTTCAGCTGATGATCTCCGGGGTCCCTTCCAACACCAGCAGCTCTGATTTTGTGCCTGAAGAAGTGGGTGATGAATTGAAAGTTGTKTTCAAGGGAAGAACAGAAAAGGGCAGGTGGAGGTTGCCCATGATGTATTTTGCCACAGTTTGATAGTGTTGACAGCAGGTTCTCAAATTAATTTTTTATAGGCAGCTGTCATCTCTTAAACACTGAAATAAGTATTTTATAAATATACTTCCAGTTTTCCCATTATCATCATTATTTTTTGGATGGAGGAATGAAACACCAAAATAAAAATGGAACTGTATCTCTTCCATTCTTTTATATTCTGTTTTTCCTCCCCTTTCCTGTCTCTCCATGGCAAATCAAAAAGGAGGAGGAAAAAATAGCAAAAACAAACAAAAAAGACACTACAATTGAAAAAATATATATTTAAAATTGTTTTGATTAGCTATTTGTGGAGAGGAGGAACCATAAATACTTGTATTTATAACCTCTTTAACACAGTGTTGATTTTTGGCTTTTCATAAAATCAAATCTGCTTTTGGCCCATAATAATAGTTAGAAAAGTCTTTGAAAGGGTATGTAGTATGCAAAACTTAAAATGCTTTCGAGTGGAGGGTGAGAAATCAGTTGTTTAAAGCTCAGGTACACTGCCGTCACTTACAATTTGGGTTTATTTTGTTAATTGCTGAATATCTGATTCAGTTTAGAAGTTGAAATCTTTCCTGAGCATCTTTATATTCAGTCATCTAGCTGCACATTATGTTTAATTCAAGTCTTGGTGGTCTTCAGACTATATTAATCTCTTAAGTTTTTCCAGTGTGTGCACTCACTTTAAGTACAGTGCTGTAAATCTGTAACATTAGCGAAGAGGTCTGCCTTTTTTCTGATGATCTGTGCTGCTTGCAAATGTTGCTTCCCTTGGAATGGACATTGGCTTTCCAGGTAAGGCCAGGGAAGCATTTACTCCTATTTTAGCAGAGTGCAGTAGGTGGCACTAGAGCCCTGTCAAATGTTGCGTCTTGGCCATTCAAGGCAAATCTGACTTCAAATGCAAAGAATCAGCTCACAGAGGAGTGCGATAAAGCAAAGCTCCTGGAGATGGTAATTTTGTTCTTTTTCCTCTTCCTGTTTGTGGAAGGAAATGACTGGAAAAATTAATCCAGGAAGACTTTAGGTTTTAGTGGAAGATTACTCAGATGCTGTAACATCAGAATATTTTCTTGAGTAGTTTTTATTTAAGCAACTTAGTTGGTGTGGGAAAATAACTTTCAGTTAATCTTTTGTAGCAAAATGCTGTTTCTCATTTTCTTGTAAAAGAACACTTTGTGCCAAGCCATCCCTTTTTCGCAGCTAATATAATTCATGCTCTGCTGCGAAGGCCTGATTTTCATTAATGCAACAGCCTTCCCCAGTCATGCGTCTTCCACTACCTAATTACTTCTCCCATTTAGTTCGCTGGGGGGACTCTGTGCGTGTGCATACACATCTGGTGTCATTGAAAATGCAGACCACTGACGTTTAGAAAATAGTAAGAAAATACTGGAAAATGGTATTTTTTTTTTGTTTTAAAAAAATTATCGTGAGTGCCTCTGTTTTTGGAGAAAAACAACGGAGTGGATTAGCTTTGTGGATTACCCCTATACCAAATTTATCCCAAAGGCAGTGGAGAAGCTGAATTAAAAATGAAGTCGGTTGACTTTTCTTGGCAGCTTTGAAAACCTTTGAGCCGACCTGGGGCATCGGCTGCCCCGGGAGGGATGCGGTGTTCGTGGTGCCCCTTGCTGGGTAAAGCTCGTGGAGCTGATTTCTCTGCCGCTGCCTGACCCGCCGGCTTCAACATCCGAGGAAAATAAAAGTAAGTTTGGAAAGTTGATACAGGGATCGTTTGAATTGCTGTGCAAGACGGATGGAGAAGGGGTGAGCTTTGCAATACGACGGAAGCGTTGAAACAAGGCAGCCGCGGTCCCTTTCCGCGGTGCAGGAGCTAACGTGGGTGCTCGAATTGGGTCCCTCTGCCGTCAGCGCCGGGGCGCTCGCGCTCCTTCACGCCGGGAAGGGAYGTGGTCATCCAAAAAATCCCCAAAGCCGGGGTGGACGTGGGGCTGCCCTGGAGGTTACCGGTCGCCCTTCGGGGGCGCGGGAGCGGGGCAGGCCGCGCGGCCGGGCAGGCTTTTGCCTGCGCCTTTGCAGCGCTCGCCGCCGGACGCCGCTGGCTGTCCCCTCGGGAGCTCGGCGCGTCGGCCGTGACCGCTCCRAGTCGTCCCCCCACCAGTTACCCCGCCAAAGCCTGGGGAGCGGGCTGAAACGGGCCTCCTGCCTATGGTGTCATCTCTGCCAGCCCGGCTGCGTGTTCGCGGGGCATTGTGACTGGAAGAGCTTCGGCGGCGGCAGGAAAACAAGGGAGSGTGTTGCCGCTGCAAAAGGACCCGGCTCTCCAAGGCAGGGTGCGTGCTGTTAAACAAAGAAAAAAGCGGAAAAAAGCCATGTGGATGGCTGGAGCCCTCAGCTGTTCCCATCTGGGAGCCGGTGGGGAGCGGGAAGCGCAGGAAGTTTGCTTTTGCTAGCCATCTTTATACTCGGTAAAGCAKTCAGCCTTTCTCATGCTTTATTTATTGTGGTCTGGCGCAGCCTAAAATAGCAGACCTTCCCCCTCCGTCCTTCGCGTCCGCGCTCTTCGATGCCTCCCGATCCATTATTTAAGCAGCCTCGACCTCCTCAAACCGCCTCCTCCCGGCTTAACGCGGTCGGGCAGCGGTGCCAGCAGCTCTCGGTGGGCGAGGGCCGGGGCGGGTGTCCCGTCCCCCTGCCCTGGCCGCCTTCGGCTCGCTCCCTGCCGCAGGAGCGGTGGCGACGGAACCGGGCTGCCCCGGCTCTCTGCGCCCGGCTTTCCCGGCCCGAACCCTGGGCCCCTTTCCCGGCCCGAGCCGCGCGAAGCGGGCGCTGCGTTGCCGTTAATTGCAAAGCTGGACAGCCGTCAGCGGCAGCAACTGCAGCTGGAAAATGCGTCCGTGCGCTTCGGAGGCTGAGAGCGGTGCCGGGGTTTGATCCCCGCRGGAATCCCCCCCGCTCCCAGGCCGGTGTTGACTTGACGCCGGACAGGCCCCGCCGGCGCTTCGCGTGCGGCGCCTGGGACGTGTCCGCATCGGGTAACGGTGATCCCAGAAGGTGTCGAAACTGTTCGWGGTGCTGCTTTGCCCTAACAGGAGAGTTCTCCGTAATTAATTCAATGCAGAACGTTAAAACACTTCATTAAAAAACCTGCTAAGTAAATCAAGAGGAATTCAGATGCTGCAAACCTCCTTCTAATGCCCTTGCTTACCAAACTGTCTTGGATATTATCTATGCAGTGTTTTTAACATTCGACCCTAAGGAAAAAATTGGGGATATTAGCCCTTCTAATGTGTGTTTCAAAGAAAACATTTCTGAAYGTTTTGGAATAGATCAGCCACTGCTTACTTAAAAACCATAACGCTTCCCTGCAAGTCAGGAACTCATGAGAACGACTAGGATTTGAAAACAAATTGACAGCTTTCTGGTCATTTAACGTAAATTGTTTGTTTTTTATCGATCAGGCTCCAAAGCATCTGCTATTAGCTTCGTGCAATGGCATCGGTTGAGGCCGCTGCTGTCACTGCGGCGACAACGGCGGAAAGCCCCGAACGCCGCTGCGGGACGGAGGCGCGCACCCTCGGCGGAGGGGACCTGCCTGACCCCATCCCAGGCTCCCTGGCTCGGTTCTCGACGAAAAATAAGCCCTTGCCTTAYGTTTTGCAAACAGTAAACCATTTTGCTTATTTCTAAGGCTTTCTGCGGTTAGTCCCCTCCTGTTAAGACAATGTTTATTTGTTCTCATATTTATTTTTTAACAGCTCTCCAACATCGTATTTACACAGTCGATATTCTTCCGGTTAGTTGATTTTTTTTATATWTTTTTTAATAGATCTGTTTGTTAAAGCCTCTTTCGCGGGGACGTAGGCGCTGAGCCGCTGTGTCAGAGCGTCGCCGCGTAGGAAAGGTTTCTTCTGGATGCAGCAGTGTGTGCTCTGCTTATCGACCCGTGTCATCGGGCACCGCTCTTGAACGAAGAGGGACAAAAAGCCCGTAACCGCGGAGCTCCTGCAAGTCCTTGCGCAAACGCCGCCGAGGGCGAAAGCCTCTTGGGCATCGGCACCTCGTGGAGTAAGCGAGCGCGTTCGCTGCAGGCTTCCTTGTCCCCCCGCTATACCTTCCCGTTGCGTTTTTACTTACTGACATTTACTTTTTTGAGTTGTCTTTCATGTTTTCCCTCACYAAGAAGAGCTGCCCAAGTTTCTCTGCCTTGGGGAGGTGCCGATGTCTCCCCGCCGTTACTCGTCTCCTCTTGGAGCCGACCAGAGCTGGACCTTTTCTTTTCGGTGTTGTCCTGCCTTGGGTTTTTGCTGCCTGTCGGCGAGGAGGCTGCGGATGGGCACTGACCGCGCTGAGGGAAGTCCTGCCTCCGCTGCCGCCCGCAGTCGCTGCTCCTGGGACCTCAGCGACGCTGAGATTGCATCAGACGTGGGCTCTGACATCATCTTCTGTAATGACACTTTTCTTGCCTGCTATTTCTCTGGCCAGTACTTTGCAGAGAAGGGTTTTGGCCAGGGTCGTTGTAGGCAGCTCTGTTTCTTTTTGTTTTTTCTCACTATTAATTATTATTGGAAGTAGTTTTTTAATGAACTCATGTCTCCATATGAGTAGGGCTGTATCATTCCCTGGATGTGTTTCTCTATTTTTAATTCTGTATGYCTGGTCATGCAGATTTCCTGTACCGCTCTGGAGTTTTTCTAGCTTCTCTCTCGTATTTGGCATTTATTGTTCATGTGCTTTTCTAGCTCACCAATTAATTAAATATGAATGGTGATGCAGGTCTCTGATCTTCTTGAAAGTTAACCAGCTATGTCTCTTAACTGGTGTTTGAGCCTTGGCAGTACTCCATCTCTCCGGGATACTTAAGGTCGTCAGTAGATCCTTGCTGGTGACTTTGCCCAAGACCTTTTCAAAGATCATGTTTTATAGCTGAGTTTCCCTATTATTTTTCAGATTAACTTGCAAGAAGAGGTGCAGTTTGCCTGTACAGAAACATGTTGTTCACCTTGGCGTCTATAACTTTTAACAGTCTCTTAAAATAATGAGTTTCTTTGTGCAAGGGGAAAAAAAAAATCACAGCTGGCTTATAATTCCAAAATAGATTTGCCTTGGGCATTTCTCTAAAGAAGGGGACCACATTTCCCACCTGATCTTTTTTGAGAAGGGATCTCCACATTCGCGGCTCAACTGCTCCGTCCTTTCAGGGCTTTGGATGAAGCCATCTGGTCCTCGTAGTCTGGACACGGGCAACCACAACTCACTTCTGCTTTATTATTAACTGTCTTTTTTTTCTTTTTTTAAATACTTTTTTCCCTGTCTCAGGAACCAATACTGTAACATCACTGCTATATCTACGTTGTCAATTATGTACGGTCTGCATGGCTCTTCCTYTGGACACTTGGCTTCCCGAGGCTCTTTCTAATGCCTTAACCATGACCTAACCCTCCTTCGCCGGACGATTCCTACCGAGACAACACAGTTTCCCTGCTGAGTTTTCCACGCTGCCGCGTTTCAGCCAGGCGAATAAATCAGGCTGTCTCCCGCCACCAGGCAGCTGCGTTTGCTCAATTTTGCCATCCCATTCCCCGCTTTATTGAATAAGCATGGATTTATGTATCGCGTGTCCTTTTTCTGCCGGCCTGTTTCTATCAAACTTCGTTATCGGCCATGCTGTTGAGTTTTCTGACAGGGTTTTGGATCTCAAAGTGCTCTTTCTTCAGAGCAGCTGTCACTCCTGTCCCAGCCCTTCCCCGTGAGATCTCCGTGCAGCACTTAGGTGCCCAGYGCTGCCTGCCCGGCCCAAGTCCCCCCTTGCCTTCTCCTCAGCGTTTCGTTTTAATGYCCTTCATACACTAAATCTTGCTGTTTTTCCCCCTCTCTTCAGCTAAGGTGACCCTCTTTTTGGTACCCTCCAACGAGCAGCACCCACACAAAGCCGTTCCCGAGGCCTTGCGCTCGGCTGCCTCCGCCAGGTGCCGGTACCTGGCCCAAACCTGCTTTTTCCTTCCCTTTTTCTTTTTTCTTTTTCTTTTTTTGCAAGCTCCCCGCTTCCCTTAGCAGGGGACGACAGCGCTTTTGGGGCGAGGGCAGGCCAGACGCCTTCTCGCCGCCGGCTCGCGCCGCTGCGTAGCGGGGGGAGAGGCTGAGCCGCGTCGGGCTGCGAGCCAGTGGGTCCCGCCGAGGCCAGGCGGGACGCGAGCGAGGCTCCCTGCCCCGCGGAGCTGGTCCGAGCGACGCCGTCGCGGGCCGTTCGCCCGCTCCACGAGCCCCTCCGTCTCCRATTCTCTTCCTGGGAAACAAAATCCTTTCCTAACCTAAACGCGGCCCGGGGGGCGAAAGCGCCTGCTTCTTGCGTCTCTGCGGCTGTTCCAAGGGAGGTTTGTGTAGTTGTTTTTTAAATAGAACTGCTTGCTCTTTTTTCTTTTTTGGCCTGGTTTGTCCTGGTTTTGTTGGTCGCCATATGTTTTCTGACATATGCACCTTGTCTAGCGATAAAAAGCTACCGAGAGTAGGAAGCCTTCGTTAATTTGCTGCAGGCGCRGTAAGAGCGCCTCTCGTTTCACTGTCTTTGCAAACTCAGGCGCGTGTGTACTATTATAGCGTTATATACTATAATACAGGGATTATAAAGGAGTTCCTACTATTCATTTCCTGGAATAATTGTCTTTGTGCACGGGTCAAAAGGATAAGGATTAACAAAACTATTAGGAATCGGAGACAATAGACCAGTCTGTTTAGCTTATAAAACCAGTCTCTTAAAAGGACAAGTGACTCTGACGTGAGAAGAGCTGCCGCTCTTTTAAATTGAACACAGTCCCTATTCCCCCCAAAGTCATTCACTTTGAACTTAAGCAAATCTTCAACCATCAGTGACCTGATTGATTTTTTTTTTTTTCCCCACTGAAATCGGTGCGAGGATCCTAGCTTCACCTMTGTGTGATGAAAATTTTTTATTCTTACAAGACAATATAAGATTGCTCACATTTTTTTAAATGTGCATCCAGCTGCAATGCAGATCAGTGAGCTGTGTATGTCTCCAGAGTGAGTTTTATTTATCACTTACAAATGGCTTATGAACTCTGATTTCTGCTTTCCTTCTTCTGAGACAAGGTTTTGGAAGGACTTCAAGGGCATCAAACTTATGCTATTGGAGATATGGAGACTTCTTACCTTTAAAGTAGACATTCAAATGTTTTCTGCAGGTTGGAAGGTGCGGTATGAGAAATAAGTTAAAATATTTTTCCTGCAAAATGATGTTTATTTGTTGTTGCCATCATGCGAGAAGGCTCCAGTGGAGAGCAGGCTGAGCCCTTAGGTGCGAGTTATGCAGGAGGCAAATGTGACTCTTACTCCAAACGCCTCCTGCTCTCCGCCCAGATCCGGCACAGCCTTAATACTCAACAAACTAGCCCTGCTGATCCCAGCCTATGGGACCTACTTGTTTTGCATTAAGCCAAATAGGGACAATTTGTGGAACAAAACCTCCTGCCTCACATCAGCTGTCCTGAGCGACATCTGAGTCCTGCTGCAGGCCGGGTTCATCCTGGCCTGGCTCCCAGCCCAACCTGGGACAAAGTTTGCCTGCGGCACTGTCCATCTTCCAGTGAGATCCCCGTTACGAGGAGAGATCGTTCACCCAGAGACCCTGCGTTGTGCTCTTCCCGTGACCTAGCGTGCTGCGCAGAGCAGGGTGTTTTCTATAAAATGGTCCTGCACAGGAGTATTCAAAGCCACACGCTAAATGCAGTGACAGTGAAAGCTGTCAGTGGAAATGAGCTATGCGCAATGGCTTGATTATATTTGTCCTGAGATACTTTTATGCTAAAGGATTGTCAAGTTTTAATCAGTCTGCGTTAACAGCGATGCACTTTCGGTTGATCATGGGAAGAAAGCAACGTCTGATTGTACTAAAAGCATTAAGTGACCTCTGCTAATTAAAAGATAATGTCAGCGCAGCTGAGTGGAGTGCCTGGGTCTTCAGCTTTTTAGATAAACATGAAATGAAAATCAAAGAGTTTGTAGGAAATAAATGTGGTAAAGGGAAGAGACTTGTTTGTGGAAATAGCAGGTCATGTTTCAGTCAAGATTATGAAGTCCCTTAATGATACCTAAGAGGCCATATAATAAACAAGATGTTGAAAAAGAACGTGTCCTCTCCAGCCAGCAAGATGTCTTCACTTACTCTACCTTGACTGGAGCATTTAGCTCAGGAAAGCCTGTGATGTAACGAATCTAGCGTGTCTCTCTATTGTCCATAAATAAACTAAATGCGTTTTCTCCCAAATGCATGTCACCTTTTAAATGACCCAGACATTCGCTGTTAAGTTCTGTGTTCACTAATAATGTAGTCAGTGTCTACAAATGTAGTTTTACTTGCCTTTTTTTGCTAAACTCAATGTCTGGGAGAGAAAACACAACAGGGAGAAAAATTATGTACAAGCACATCCCTTGCTTCTTATAGACCATAAATAACAAGCAGGCTCTTCTGTCTTCTACATTATACAGATGCAGAACGAAAGCCCTTTGGATGGAGAAGCCTGACAAGACAGTGGCACGTAGTTTTGCATGAAATTGCCGAAGCTGCCGCCTAATGCTGTCCTCCCAGGAGCCGTGATGGCCAGTGAGCTCCTCCATGGCCACATGGATAGACGTGGGGTGAGTTTCTGCCTGCCGCTGGCCTTCGAGCACCTTTGCTCTGCCATCACCCATGAAGTCCCATCTTTGGGACATCAAAGCAGCTGCCTCCGTAGCGCTGCTGGCCATTTTGGCCAGAAAACTGGTGTTGGGATGAGCTCGTGAGCTACGGACCCAGCTACCACTGCTCACGCAGCTTCTGCAGCATCCACGCTCGCCATTCCCACCGCGCCAGGAGCAGGAGGGCCCTTTGGCTGGCACGGGGCCCCTCCTGCCTCCGTTCGACAACCGTACGGGGCTGGCCGGCTGCTGGGACGGCGCCTTATGAGACACCATATGACGCTCACATCGGAGGCGGCCGCTCCGCAACTGTCTCTGACAATTGTAGCCGGGGCTGGTGGGTGCAGAGAACCGCGTGGAGGAGCTCGTGCAGCCCTCCGCTGCCTCGCGCGCCAGAAAGTCAGAGGCACTGATCTTATTTATTTATTTATAGGATCGTGGAGCAGGGAGGGAGARCATCCACACCAGGCCTCCATCCAGCACACGACTGATTTTTCAAACAGAACATAGTCATTTTTCTCAGTGCCAACTATCCACCTTTTAAGAATATTGTTTATGGGAAGGGAAATTTAAAGGGAAGTTTTGACACAAAACCCCCCCTTTACAGCAGCAATGTTTTTTTTTCCCCAACTTTCCAGGCAGTAGAAAGTTGCATCTACTTATGTGATGTACAACTACACTGATCACTTTAGCCAAAAATGCGCGTCCTGTTTGTGCTAAGCTCTTAATTTGGYGGAATCCACCTCTTCTGCTGTTCTGTGGTAAGTCGCTCCTGCTAATGGGCAGACCTGGGTCTCGGCAGTGACTGATGTCTCGTTTCTCGCGTTGGTGTTTTATGGGGAGCTCTCTTATTTGCAGAGTTTTTAAGAGTGCTTTGTACACTCAACAGTATTTTAGAGAAGCTATTCCTTTAAAAGGTTATTAAAAAAAACACTTGGCATAGGGATTCTTGGAGTGTGTGATGAATATTTTAAGAGTTAAAAATCTAGCCAGAGAGAAAAGAAAAGATTTAATGCTGTAAATAAATCTCTTAGTGGGTTTTAATGTGCAAAAATGGACAACAGTGGCTTTAAAACCTCTCCACAAGYGCGGAGATCTCTGCAACAGTATACTTCGTATATGTTATGTCCGTAGCCAGTAATGGTCCGTTATACCTTTTTAGATGCTGAGGGAAAGTATTAAAACCGTTTTTCTCCTCGAGGACTTTGTGTAAYGGCCTTTAGGCCTCGAGCCGCTAGTTTGGATCCGCAGGGAAGTTGGGGCTGCAGCAGTCCACGCTCGGCACCTTCRCTCTCGGCCGCGGGCAGCTCAGAGCCTTCGCAGCCCGCGCGGGCGAGGGGCAACGGGAGCCTGGAAAGCGCCGGGGAGGCCGGGAGGGGAAGGGACACCCGGGAGAGGATCGTTCCCGTGCCGAGCGGCCCAGGCTGGGCAAAGTTTGGCGCGCTCTGCTCTCACGTCACTGCTTTGTGACCGCGACAGGCTTCAGATTAAGCTGGGAAATGGTTGGCTGTGTTGCTGCTTAACACTTCCATTTCTTTCGCTCTCTCTCACACGTGGAAAAAAGCAGCCTTTTGTAATATCAGCTGTGACAGAGGTGGAGCTTTGTTTGAGGGCCTTTAGAATTTTTTTAATTAACCAAATGTATTAGTCTCCATGCAACGTATATCTTTGGGTTCCATTTCTGGAAAATACTATCTTTTAACCRAGTAAAAGTTCTTCGCTATTAGATCTTGTTATAATGCTGCCTTTCTGGCAAATCTTTCTACTAATTGAACCTTCTATATTTTCTTCCTTGCTTTTATAGTAATTACTATTGCTAAATGTAGTGAATGCAGTTGCTAAAATGATGGTGCCACTGTAAATTATTAAAATTACATAGAGTAATAAAAATGTATTGTGTATTAAAAAAAAAAGGTACAGGACAAGAAAATCAGACTTGAGCTTTTAAGTTACTTCACAAATTTCTCTGAAATCTGTAATATGGACAAGCTATGCATGAAAAACATTTGTTCAGTTTGTCTTTACGTGTTTTCCAAAGCAACATATTTGGATGCCGTAATTTGTAGGCTCCCCACTTTCCTTGAAGAAAATGAGATGGAGGGGTCTGATTTGAGAATGCTCAAGGCTCTTTGATAATTTTGCAGAACATCTTGGCTTGGACACTCAAAAGCATAGGTGTCCAAAATAAACCACTACTGAAAATGGAGGTGAAATGTAGCATGTTTAGAATGAGGGGCACTGAACAGATTTAAGTGTACAAGCTCTACTCTCCATCTAACCTGTGCATTAATGACTTTAGTGCATCATGTCTGTATTTTTTATTTCTTTATTGAACAGAAAAGCTATTGAGAATCAATTAACCGAATACACCCTGTTATCTACTGGCCCTGCAACCTCATAGTAATAAAAGTAGCTTGAGTTTTCCCTTCCTTGTAGCATGCACTCAGAGACCGGATATAGGGAGTGTTATGAAAAGTTGGAGAGAAAGGCTAAGCAGCACAGATGTAGGGTCTTTCTTATATGGAAAAGGAGCACAGTGCATAATCTCAGCCCTTGATGGAGAAGATACYGTGAAATGTTGACTTTAATTGCCATGGGACATGGATTAGCAGATGGTCCCATGGATAGACTGCTCTCCATGTCTATAAATAGTGCAAGCTAATTTATGCGAGATCTTTCTCTTCTTTTATAGCTATCTCCCAGTGTGTCAATAGCTCTCCGGCAAGGAAGTACCCAGCGCTGGAGCTCRGATATAGGTCCTGCTCAAAGCCCTGGTATCATGTGGTTACGCTATAGCAAAAAAGCATCTGATCAAGTGACTCATGATTGAAAAGACAGGCAGGGACAGCCTGATCTGAATGTACCTCCATTTCAGAAATAACTATCGGGTATGTGCAAGTCAGCTGGAATAATAGTGGTGAGAGCCGGGGAAGGAGCAAGGCGCTGACCACAGTGAGGGAGCTGCGTGTGGCTCCTCGTCTCTGGCTTATTTTTGCTTTGCAGATCCCTTCCGCCTTTTTACTTCCACCTCCCTGCTGCTGGATGAATTTCCTCTGCTTGCAGACAAATCTCGCTGTTTTGACCTGTTGCTGGTGGCTGTTCTTTGCGGCAGGTCCTGCCTCGCTTTGTCTGATCGCTCCTTCCTTTCCCACCGCCGACGCAGGTGGGTTTGGGGGCTTGTCCTGGTGTTGCTGCGGTGCCGGACTGGCCCTGGTGATGCTGTGGTGCCGGGGGATACGTGCTAATATCTGGAGGGGAGCCCTGCTGCTGCTGCCTGGGTTAGGATGCCGGCTCGGCGCCGATGGGGCCATGCCTGCTTTCCACCGCCTGGACCACGAGCCGCAAAGTGCTTCGTTTCCAGCTGCACCTGGAAGCTGGAAAGAGCCGGTGGAAAACCTCACGTGTCCAAGCACCTCGTTTTGCTGGGGCCCGTCAGCAGAAGCGCCCGCGGGAAAGGGACCCGGGTGCTCTGGGTTGGCAGCAGGGACAGGAGACCCTGCTCCTCTGAAAATGGACCTGCCAAAACCAAGAGCCACGACGTGCGATCGCCCCTGCTCGGCTGGCGGCGCCGCTCCCGCGCCTGTCAGTGCGTGCAACGGCATCGAGCTCCGATCCCCGATTTCTTTGTTTCCCGGGTTTCGCTTTCCTGACATTTAGACCCCGGGCGCTGTGGCTGTCCGTCAGCCCCTGCTTATCACAGGCGTGCATCCAGAATCCAGGCCTCCCAGGCAGCTTCCCACCATCAATAGCTTCGGTAATGGAAACCTCACTTTTTGGTTCATAGATTTGGCTTCCTTGTCATTCAGAAAAGCTCGTGTTAGCAGGCTTGGCTACAACTGTTACCTAGCAATCGGGTACCAGATTCCCACTGATATTTAGGCTTTTGTTTGTTTGGGTTTTTTTTTTGTGCCATTTGTGCCTCATCCAAAGAGCCTTCTCTTCAGCAAATACATTCATCACTGTGCAATATTCAGCATTATAAATCAGCTGAGTCCAGGCAATCTTTATGTCCAGTTGTCCCTTGCTGTTACATCAAACTAAAGTAGTAGTAGTAAATGAGAAAATAAGCAAAGAATTTGCTAGGCAGCATGTGTAAGAATAGGGATCTTTTTAAGAAAGACTATTATCTCTTTTCCCTATAGTGGCATAATACCTACTAGTCYTGGAGAAAGGCTGCGCCATCCCTTTGCTCACCTCTTGGACAGGTAAATGAAAACGTAACAGAGGACCTAGAGTGATCATCTTTGTCCCTTCTTGAGCCTAATGCAAACCAAAATTAGCCACCAGAAACATGCATTGAATGATCAAGGTCCCGATTCTGCTCTGTGATAAACCTAAACTCCATTTGTTTCAGCAGAGATATTCTGGATTTACCTACTTGTAATTTAGAGCAGATTTTGGACSCGGCTCATGAGAATTATGCCTTTCCCTACAGGAAGGAAGATTGCTTCTGACCTTACTTAAACTAAGCAGCTTTAATCATTCAGTATGGAAGCCCCAAAACTGGGGTGGGGGCTGGCGGCACTGACATGAGAATCCTATAATCTTTGGTTAAGTTGTAATGAAATTGTCCAGATGAGAAGGAAACAGATGGATTCTGATTAATTTCTCACAAGTGTAGACCTCAGCATCCGATGCAACATATGTGGTGAGCAAATGTCACTCATGCCTCCAAAGTGCAGAAAATATCACTATTGTCAGGTTATATTCGTTGGCATATTGGCTACTGAACTCCCAAGGGTATAAGGATGCAGTGCATTACATTTAGACCTGAATTAAATATTCAGAGGCAGAGATACCTAACCCTTTCCTGTATGCCTCACTGGTTATCACAGCAGAACTTAATGAATTGAAAGAGGGAGGGGAAGGGAGATTTTTTCCCCTCCTTTGTAAATCCTTATTTGTTGTGGAAGAAATATCAAGACAGCATGATGCTTTTGCTTTATGGAGTTCAGCTGACTAGCAATGCACCCGGTGTTAGGAAAAATAACACGGCTTTGAGCTGTAAATGAGCAACTGTACCACTTTGATCTTATATCGCTAGAAATCAGAGTGTTTGTGGAGTTGTTCTTGTTTTTGTCACTTCTACAATCTATTCCATGTAACTGCATATTTAAGAAAATGAAGTCCATTTATTGATGGCCAGTATATTGTTTAAGGCAGGTAAATATGAGAGGCCAGAGCTACTCGCCCTCGTCTCCGCGTAGTCCTTAGGAAGTCAATGCAGCTATGCAAGCGAGCAAAGGGAGGCCCCATCTGCGCTGGGGAAAGATATTCATTACAGCTGACTTGTCCTGTTGGAATTACTGCCCCAGCCTGCTTCTCCGAAAGGATGCCACGAAGGTATCTATTAGAGCATTTCATCCCACAACTTGGGAGCTGAATGTTGAACAGCGGGGCTCCCACACGGCTCGGGCTCTGCCTTTGCATGTAGCTCCCCCCTTTCCGTCAGTTCCTCTGGAAAATCAAGAAACGTGTTACATCGGCGTCGTCTTGTCTGAAAAAAAAATGAGTTCGTCGTTAGAAAAAAATGGAAAAAACGAGTTCTGTGCTCCCTGCTTTGCCGTGTGTTGAAATTGTAGCCRTCTTAATCTGTACGCTTCCTTCTCCCCCCGAGCAAGCACCGCTCCAGCTCGACTCCTAGGTCGGGTTGTTTGTCTTAACGATCTACTTTCTATCAAGTGAATTTGGAGCTTCTTTCTGAGAAGCTGAATCACCTCGAAAGAAGCTACGTTTCTGATTTAGGAAAATATAGCTGGTAGGGCTGCGGGAAGTCTGAGACAGCCACATTTGCTGCTGCCATAAAGTGGCTGAAGCCCCGTGCTCTCTCGCGCTGTCTCTCCCCCTCTTTCTCTCTTATTCTCTCTCTTTTTTAATGTGGTGTTTTGTTTAGTTTTAAATTGAAGATGCAGTGAATCTCAGTAATAGCCGGGACTTTACTAAACGGCACCCATCTGCTGAAGTCGTAACCTTCATTTTAATTAAGGCCTCTAGTTTGGGAAAACTTGACCTGAGACTCTTTCTTCCCTTTTTTAAATTGTTTAATGTTTTGACCTGTGTCAACCTACAGGCTCCTCTTTGCCAGTGAAATACAGTGGTATTTTGTTTGGCTTCTGTGCTCATTAGAGACAACTAGTAGTCTCTGTGCTTAAACCTTTAAAAATTCTAGCAAGACAATCAGACTGTGATTTTTCAGGAAGATAATACAAAATTGAGTATTGGTTTTGCTGAAATTCTTGCCCCTGGATGTTTCCAACAGGTTTTGCTCGTTGTTGCCTTAATTATGTGCCCAAAGGGAGGGAACAGCTTGTGCATCTGCAAACTTTCTAAGCAGCCATGCTGTCCTTTCGGAGATGGGAACTTGTTTTCACCTCTCCCATTCTTTTTAATAGTGAAGTAGTTACCAACCTCCTATGGGACTATGTTTTATCATTGCTTATTGCATCAAGTCGGCACAAGGCAAAATCACACGGATCCTCCTTTGACCTCCAAAAGCACCAAACAGGGTCGGAATGGCTCTTCTCCTTGGTCTGCCCCGTGGCACTGGAACTGGCTTGCAACGCGCAGTCCCCCCCGTGCCGCGGTGGGGACCGGCAGCGATGCAGGGACTCCCGCACCCCGTACGAGGGGAGCCGCTGCAGAGCTACGTCACGATGTTCTCACCCAGCTTCTGCGATGGGGGAAGACTTCAGAGGTTTGTGGTGCCATCCCAGCGAAATGCATTGGTTGCTTAATGAACCTACTTACTGCATTGCTTCACAAAGCTTTTTATGGATAAACAGGCTTTTCCAGGGGAAATCGTGAAGCCACAAGAAGAGGCAAAGCCAAGGTGAATGACGGGAGATGCACTGATGAAGAAGCTAAAATGGTGGGTGTGGAGATTTTTATTAATTAATTGTAAAGCTACAGAGAAAAGGAATATACAACCACTGCAGAAATAGCTTGTGCCTAAAAATAGTTCCATAAATCAGTTTAACTGAGAATATACTCATTCAAGTGTAGCCATTTCCAAAGGGCAGCGTGATGAGGATGGGACCTGCGTGCACGTTGCTTTTGTCTCCTCATCTCAAGCATYGCGCATGAAAGTCCCACTTGCTGCTTCCTGTATACAGCAAACCAGTATAGATATCAAACTGGGGGCGTAACGATGAACGAAACTGTGGGACGTGTCTTGATTATCCCAGGTTTCTAATGTATAATTGAATTATTTTGGTAAGTATATTTCAAGCCCTTTGATTTCTGGCCTCTGTTTTTAATTACTCAGCCCCCTCTTGCCCTTGTGCATTATTATGCTATTCATTAGCATTCAGTGAGACTACAGAAGTTTGACTTCTGAATAAAGTAGCGTACAAAAGAGAAGGGATGCTTTTTATCTTACCACTTAATAATTTAAATGGAACTCCTTTCTTTAATCAGTGTTGTACAATAGCTGTTTATTTAAACTGTGCATTGCCTAATTTTGCAAACAAAAAAAAGAGAGAAAGGATAAACACATTTAGAAATAATGAGCTTTGCAACTGTTCTAATCTTCAAAAGATTTAAAATATCTATAGCACTTTAAATGTTGGTTCCTCTCAACAAGACAGTAACATGGGCCTGAACGTATCCGTATCATGTATGCAGTGTTAAGTAGTACAAGCTTATTTTTTATTTGAGAGAAGCAGAAAACCTTGCTAATTGCAAAACTGAAAGCCACTCAGCAACGTTAATATTGTTGGCATGACCGCCAGCTGTGATGATTAGGATGTGTGACAGAGGGAGAGCTAATTTGATCGCAGTCCTGGGGACTAGAAACTCCTGTGTCCTGCTCCTTCCCAGTACACCACCTAAGGCAAGGAAAATTCGTGGAATGATTTAGCTCGGCCCCACGATCTGCAATTCCCATGCTTTGCTGGGACCACCCTGCAAGGCACAGCACATGCTGGAAACACTGCAGTGTAATAACAGGGTGCAGGAGGGAAGAGGAGCTCAAACCCGGGCACTAACTCTTCAAAGGAAATAGTTTGAAGGGGGGGGCAGAAATGAGGCAGGGATGCACCACTTGTTCCACACTGCCAGCAAAATGTGTCTTTGGATGTGACTTAGTCACTGTGGGCCAGCGACCCAGAGCCTGAACCATGGCAAGGTCAGGGAAACCCCCAGAACCAGAAATAAGAGATGAACTAAAGCATTCTTCCCTCTGCTTTGCTTCCTCATCTGTAAAACAGGAATTGATCAGGGGATATCTTGAGGATTTAGAGATATCTAGAGACCGCTTTGGAGGCATTAAAACTAGTGAGCTGAGTATCTGCATTTCAAAGTACTCTTTGGACATCACTTAATTCATTTTGACAGCATCCCTGTGCAAGAAATGTGGCTCTCTCCATTGTCTGGATGGGAAAACTGAGTCTATGAGCTTGGCCAAAGACAGCGGTGGAGTTGGGGAGGGAAACGTGAGCGTGCGATAGCACCAGGTCAGGGCGAGCAGTGAGCTCATGTCTCAAATGACTCAACAGCCTGGCTGTAACAGCACCCATGGCAAGAAAACTGCTCCGTCCACAGGTGCCGGGGGAGCGTCGATCCTACGTAATCCCCGTCTGATGTCCTGTCTAGCCTGTTTTCGACAAATTGTTCCCCYGGCAGCAAAGCCAGACCTTTTTCCTGCTGATTTGTGACTCTTGTCCCCTAAATCTTTCCCTTTCCCACCAGTAGAGCCAGTTCTCTCCTTGTGTCCAGGTCCACTTCTCACAAGTCTGTGCACGCTTGGAGCTCCTTCCCTCCTCTGCCACCACTCTGCCCAGCTCATGTTTGTGTCCGCGTCGTTYGGTCAGCCATTGGGATGGTGTTGGCCTTGGGAGTGCTGCCTCTCTAGCAGGTAAGGGGTGAGTAGATAAAGTCGTTTCCTTTCCCTTAATTTAGTCAGYGATCTCTGTCCTCTCTGACCAGCTTTGGTGTTTGCTGGTAAGACCGTCGTCTTTTCAGACCTTCATACAAACACATTCTCCAAAGCAGATGAAATTSACTGGTTCACTCAAAAGTTATTAGAAGGGGACCAGACAGATGGAAAGAGTGCAGCCTGTAAATCTCCCTTTTGGAGAAAATGAGGTCAAAAACCTTCAGTGTGGGAGATTTCCCAGCCCCAGTTTTGCAYGGGAGGGAGTGATGCCCAACTTGGAGCTGTTAAACTAGACTTCAAATGATACCAAGMRRAAKAGCACTTCCCAGATGTCCCCTTTTCTAGGCTTCATAGAGGTCTGGAGCAAAGATTGGTGGGGKATCAGGAGCAGTAGGTAAGAGGGCRGTAGCYCYGTATGTAAGAAATGAATTGGAGAAATGTGATCTGATGCTGCRGGCTTGTTCCCCTCCTATTTTGATCTGTACTGAAGTTCCTGTTGACTAAAGGGGCRTGGCTGAGCCTAGGGGAGAGCTATGATGGGGTTTTTGGACCCTCACCCTCATGTTAGACAAATTTATCCAAGATGTGAGAGTCTGCTACTGTATTATTAATTCACAATGAACTGTGGTGTAAAAGCTACTGTGATTTTTGGCGTTTTTCACACGCACGCTAGAAAAGTTGCACATGGCCAACTTGAAAGACAACGTGAAATTCCAGATRAGTAGCTGAAGAGTGGTTCCCTATGATAAAAAGCAGACTGCCCTCTTCTGCAAAGAGTATTTTCAGTGGTTCTTCCAGTTCAATGGATGGGATGTTTGTCCTAGATGGTGATGGTTATTTGTATTGCAACAGCACTTAGGGAACGTAGCCAAGATCAGACTACCATTACACTGCGAGCTCTACAGTCACTTACTGTGAGAGAGTCCCCTCCCTCATGGAAGTGAGGCTCGTAGCTGTAGATTTTTAAGTGCCTGAGTCCCACTGAAGCAAATAGCTGGGCACTGCTCTAAGCATGCAACAGAGCTATAGGGAAAACTGAAGGTGTAAASTGAGTTGACAAAGGTTGTACAGAAGGTCAGTGACAGAGCAAGAAACAAAATCTATTTTGCAGTGGCTGCTGGAAAGCCTATCCAAATGACCCTAGGTTTGTGGTCAGTGAAAGATGATCTTTCACTTCTTCCATTTAAATTAAATTTCTGAACGTGATAATTTATTGATAATGCGCAGGGTTGTGGTATATGGTGCAGTAGTGACCACACACATGATGAGAAGAGGGTGGGAGGTTCTGGCCCTGACCCTCTGCATCCTTTTGCAAGTCGCTGCTGTCCCCACAAGATGCTGTGARCTACGGACCAGCTGCGTGCTGAAGAAACATTTCCTTTCTCTTCCCCTGGCTGAGCAGCGTCCACTCTCTGATACTAAAATAAGGTCAGGGCTCTGTTAGGCAGTTAAAAGCCCAGGCTGAGCAGCGTGTGCAGCTCTGCCTCCGGAAAGCAGTGCAATCTTTCCTTGCAGCATCCTCACTACTCAGGACTCCAGGGACATTGCCGGAGCGGAGGAGAGGGCACTTGGCGGAAACAGTTTGAGATCTGCACTTAATGTGCACGGTGGACTCGTGCACTAGGAGAGAAGTGAAGGGAGGGACCAGGGAGCCCCGCGGAGGTGGAAAAGAAATAAAAGCTGTAATACTGTGCTTTCTCCTCCTGTCTCTGAAGAGGAGGAGTGGGAGGGGACCTCCAAAGCCACTTTGGGCGATGCGCTGCTACAGGCGGGAGTCTGTGCAGAGCATCCGCCTCACAGCTTGAAATCCAGGCGCGCTCCCTGTTCTGCTGGATGATTCCCCCCCTTCCTGCCCAGCGCCGAAGCAAGTGGCTGCCCCGCAAGCTGACACGGTTGCTCCTGCTTCCGTCGCGCTACAGCACAGCCCCTCCTTGGACGAGACGGCAGCCAGGTACGCGGTACCCAGGGAGCAAATTGGGGATGGGGCGCCAGGAGGTGCAGGCTCCGGCTGCCAAGCTGGGGCTCGCCCGGCTGCAGACCTCAGGGCTGCCCCAGCTGGTGCTTGGTGCTGCGCATCCCTGCCAGGGTCTGCCGTCCCAGGCGGGCTGGAGGGGTGGTGTGTGCAGAGGGGAGGCAGCTGCGCTGGGGAAAAGCACCGCTTAATCTGCGTGGTAACTTGTATTTAGGAGTGCAATTATCAGGAGCGCGGTGAGTAATAGTGACTTATCTGTTCCCCGAGTGGCCATCCGGGGCTGGCAGGCTGCCCTCGGTTCGGAGGCAGCGGGGTCCTCTCTGCGCAGCCAGGCACCAGGCAGATCCCCCTTGCCGGAAGACTCCGGGATTTTTGCGCTCTTAAGTACATCTTTTGTGAACCCTGAGGGGAGGGCAAGCTCTGGCGTTGTGAGTGCCATTGTGAGAGTGCCAATCTGCACCGCTTCAAGTATTTGTATTATTTAAATATATGTATGCATTACTGTGTGTGTGTGTGTGTGTGTAATTAATTTACTGTCACAGTTATTCTAGTGATTCTAGTGATAAAGAAGTCACTAACAATTGGATAAGCTTCCTTTACAGATTCATTCTTACTTTTTTACTTTTGTCTTTAAATTTTTTTTGTCTAAGTATTTTAATCTCACCTACCAATTTTATAGCTCCTGAAATACTTCTATTTCCTAGATCAGTTGGTTTCTCACTACTGGCACTTTTAGCTTTTTTGAGTGGGAGATCTTGAAGATATACTTCTCTAAAATAGAACTATAACAATACCCACTCCTTTCAGTGAGGCATGTTTTATTTCCAGACCCCTCCAACTTCACTTTGAAAATAGAGGCTAGAAATAATCATTTAAGAGATGCTACTCTCCCTGTTTCAACAAGTTGCTTTATTCTCTGCTCCCGTAATTTCCTCTAAGACTCATGTTCATCGTCTTTATGTAGATGATGTGGTGATGTGTGTGATGTTAAACCTGCAGTCACTGGGGATTAATGCACGGGCATGACATCATCGACAGCCAATGAGGTGATGGTTTTGGATGCACACTGACCCAAACTGTCTTCCAAACTGATGTGATGATCCTGCCGTGCTCCTAAGGAATAGCACAAGTTTGGAGAAATGGGGTGGATTCCCAACACGGTTTCATTGTGTTTCTCAGTCTCGTGTCCTCCTTCCACCTCTGTGAGATAGGCATGGTTCATTAAACAGCCACATGCATATGTTTAGCCTGGCTGATCAAAGATTTCATTTATTGGTAAGAGATTATTGAAAACAGACGTATTAGCTCTTTGATACAGATAGATATGATGTGACTGAGCTTGTTGCTGGCAGAATATAAACAGCCAAAGAGTTCCCAGCCTTTGTTGCAGGAAAGCCGTCTGAACAGCGTGTTTGAGCACACAGTGGATTTACCTGTAGTAAATTGCCTCTTTTGCCTTCTTGCTTAGAGCAGAGATGTTCAAGTGGAGGTAGACACAGACTCTGTGTCAGTGGAGTGGGGAGGGAAACTGTACAGCCAGGCGGCTGCTATCGTAGTTCGTGATGAAGGAACGCGTACGTTCACCACGGTGCGCTAATGGGTCCCGCCTGCACTCTCCTGAACCCGCTAAACCTCTTTGCCTCCATCTTACCAAGGTCTAGAAGGTTTGATGCCCTCGGCCTCAGTTTCTGCTGCACTGCTGTAATGTTACTCAGAAACTCAGCTGGCATTGGTAGCTTTTGCAGAATCACAACAGACGTTTCCAAACACGGACTGGCTCCTGAAATGGACATGTCTACATTCAGGCTGCCTCTCCTGTCTAATGTTTCCTTAAACTTCATCATTTTGCAATATATTCATTCAAGTCCCATGTAGATCAATGAGGGGGTGGGCTTCAGCACAGGCTGCATGTGAACGTTTCAGTCAGTATCCCAAATATTCTTTGCGCACAGATGACCTTAGCTTAAATATTTTTTTCACATTTGCCATGTTACTGTTGAACACAATCTTTTGGGTCCAGAGTTCAGTCCCTGGGGTGTTTAGTGTTTTTGTTTGCAATTTGTATGTATATACACTCACACACGCAGACATATACACATGCATGCACTCCCTTATCAGTGCCATTTGCATCGATAGCCATTTATATTAAGGGAACCATGTAAAATATTAGCAGTACGACTGACATGCCTCAGAGGTGTGTATGATTCTTACGCCTTGGATGCCAATAAGACGTGACAGGATACATCTAATGAATTACCTTTAAATTAGAAAGCAGTAAACAACTTGTTATTGGATTAGAGGAATATTAAAATTAGAAGAATGTTACCGTCTTTTGATATCCTGTGGCATATTTTTAACAGCTAGGAAATGACACGGGTTACTGCAGAGAGAGGGGGTCTCTAGAGACCTGTAATGACTTTCATCTGTGTGAAATAGATTTTTTTTAATGCTATTACTTACTATCTTATGTTTAGATAATGCTGTAGCAGATTTTTTTTTGCCTTTAATTTCACACCAATGCTTACTATTCTTTTTTCTGAGTGACTTCAGTGCTTTTGGAAGGTACAGACTTGATATACTCTGATAGCTGAAAGCTCCTAATTATTGATCAAAAACACATGCAAAATGATACAAGAGGCTTGGTGATAGATTTCAGTTTAATACTGAAGAGCTTTCTGCCTTGTTGGGATGCAGAGATAGTCTGGGTCCATGCCCACTTAGTCCATGGCCCCTTTGTTCAGCTGCCTAGAAGGTTGCCCCAGCTCCAGTAAGTCTGGGATAAGATTTAATTTGCACAAAAAAATTCCTGTTGACTTCACTGAGATTCATATAAATTGCTAAGAACTGGGTTAAGACCACCAGTTCTTCTGGTCATACACTTCTGCATGCCAGACTTACCTGATATTGCCTTCCAGATGTGACTGGTCTGGATTAGATCTGAAMTGGCAACCAGTCAGTGGTATTTGTTTGAAGCAGCTCTTGGTCTTCCCATGCCAATCTCTTATTAATCTAAGGCCAACACCTGCTGTCCTCTCTCAGGCAAACTGCCTGATTTAGGACTAGGCTTTGAGTGAAAAGGGCAGAATTTGGTTAGCATTGCTCAAGTGTTATAAATAATGTATAGTTATGAGGCAAACACTAAGATATTTGGTGGAAAGTGGTTAATTCTCAGGTTCATCGAGAATAAGCCTTCCTATAAAGTTATGAAAATACTGCCTTCTTGCAGTACCAGTTAGCTCTGTCGGCCAATGCAAAATCAAGTCCTTAATCCAGAACTAAACTTAATTTTATTGATTTGGTGAGTGGAAGAAGTTTTGTTTGGAATGTCAATCTTTAATAACACTTAGATGCTCTAAGACAAATATTTTATTCTTTTTAACTTGCTATCGATATGAATGCTAAGATGGAGCAGCAAGATGCCTTGGAGTGCTGAGCCTCATTCCAGTGTCCTGAGGAAAGACTTGAGGGTACTGTTTTATCCTGGATTTTGGAAAAGTATTCAGGATAAAGAACTGTCCTATATGTATGCTTTTCATCCAAGGTAAGGGATTTTCCATGTCTTATTCTCACAGTTTATGGCCCCGGGACCCCTTGCCTCCTCTCAAGGTCTGGGAGGAACACACTCTCAGCATCTCATTTTCCTTTCTAAAAATTTGATAACCATCAGGCAAGCGGTTGTGTTGAACCATTGCCAATCCTGAAGATCAGAAGATCACTGCACACTTTCACCTGAGGTTAGACAGAGCAATGATAGCTGTCAGTTACAAAGCATCCTGAATACTTGCAAACTATGGGGATTTCTATTAGGCTCCATCACAAAGAAGCCTGGCTTCTTTGCTAGTCTAAAAAGGCTTATAGGGAGGAAACAAGGACTGTGGATTTCACCAATTTTGCTTTATTTTGTTAGTGATTATTTTGAAAAGGTTGTGAGCTGAAAGGCTGATTCTCTTCGAGTTGGTACAGCTATGCCAGAGCAAAGCTCAAATGAATGAAAGTAGCATCATATCTGAGTCACCCCAAAGGTGACCTATTATTTTATTGTCCCTTCTGTTGTGCTTTAATTTCAGTTACACTTTACAGGGAACATCTGTGGAATAAAAGCTCTTGTTGGGTCAGACCTTCCTCCTTGGAGGGTATTTCCCTCTACACAATGTCAGTACAAGTTCTCTCTCTCCTACCTTTAAAATGACAGATGTGCTACAAGTCAGGTGCTGTGAGATATTACATGTAGGATAAAAATATTAAGTAGGAGCACCTCAAGCCTCTGTGCTACATGATAGTAAAAGTCTGATTAAAGAACTTAGTGCCAAAACCCTCAGGTGCAGAGCCCCTTGCCCCTTTCTCTTTTCCAAGCTGCCACCTGCAGGACATGTCTTGGTCATGCATTATATCCTTCTGAGCTGAAGGATATGATATTATTCAGAGTCAGCCTGGACCTGGAAGCGAAGCGACTAACCCTTCAAAAGAAGAGAGCAGGACTCTGATGTTTTAGTTCTTAAAGCATTCATAGGCCTTTTTGTAGTTTGCAACATGGAAGAGAAAATCTAACTAAACTAGACATGTCTGAGTAAGGCCTGGACATGAATAAACCAGATAATACAAGCTGTTTTAGCTTTTAAAAACATATTACAAATCTCAGGTTCGTATTTGCATAATTCAGGTTATTAATTCATGTGCTTGCATTTTTCTAAACTGTGTGCCAAATTCCCATTTGGCACAAGTTTCAGAGTGTTAATCTGAGTGTAAAGGGAGAAAGGAGAAAATTTAGTCGCTGTAGGAAGGCATAACAGCATTGAATAGTTAGGGTTTTTTTTTTTGGGGGGGGGAAACAAAATTAAATGAATTTCTCTTTCCTGAGTCATTTCAGTGTGATTTCAGATATTCAGTGAAAATTTTGAAAATTCTTAATTGATAAGGGACCTAGGCTTTCATATGTGACCTCTGGGATTTCTATGTTTTGAGGTCTCCAGTGTGTGTTCTGTGCATATGTAATTAAGGAGGGACTATACTTCGATGTAATGTGCTGCATTACCTGGACTCCAGTTATGTAGGCTATGGTGTTTTATATTGTCATCTGTAAGTGGGAACATCCCTGCATGAGTGAATCTGTTTGAAGGACTAGGCTGTGGCTGTTTTCAGTCTGGAGGATATAGTTACCCTTGGATATCTTTGCTGCTTCCATTATTCAATGAGAATTATGTGTGTTTATGATAGTTTGATCAGCAAATAGAAGTACATTGCAGATGCAGATATATTGTGAAGTACAGCGGTTTACATTAATAGGAAGKATTTATCTTGTTGCAGTATTGAATTTACGATGCTAAGCTGTGATATTTTCCTGTTTCAGAAATGTTATATTGCAGTGAGCTGATATCAGGGTGATAAAATAAATGTTTCCTTTCTAATTTAAGCCACTATAACATGCTAATAACATCAGAGACAGGAAGAGGAATGTCTTACTTCAGAAATGAATATAATGCATCTGTGTTATAATTTCCTAGCAAAATTCATTTAACTTAAGAGTCCTAAATGAAATTTTTTGCTTTATTTAATCTATAAAGCAGATATGGTTGAGGCCTTTAACAAAAGCATGCTTTTGGACAAAAGCTGTGGGGTTAAATATGCCCTACTTAAATTAGTCTTTGGGACTCGTACTTCCTTATGATTCTAAAAAGGAAATAGAGAAGCTGTAATTGCTGGTGATCCTCCTCTCCTGCGTAGTTAGGCAGCCCACAAGCTTTTGATTCCTTGGATGTTTCCCCTTCCAATTTCCTGACAAATGCCTGACACATGTGTTTACAAGGAGGGAAGGAGTCATCTCTTCTCCTTTGCTGTTATGTCCTCTCGTTGCCATTGCCAGGGATGGTGGCGATGTCAGGGCTATATTGGGGATATCTGGTTGCCCTGTTCCTAGAAAATACGATTAAGTGCAAAGGAAATTTTAATGATGCCCAGCAACTCTCTTCCACTGCCATCTGCACACCACATATATCAGCTCTTGAGGGAAATTGGCTGAGCCTTCCTTCATATTACTCAGATGAATTGCTCCCCGGATTGTCTCTCATCAAGCATATGGGGAAGGGGATTCACAAGTTTGTTCCACCTTTTGTATGAAAGAGAAAACAGGATAATTACTTCATCAGCCACACTTGTGTAGCTGTGCAGACCCAAGGCTGTTGTGGCTGGTCTGTTCTGAAACCAAGCTCTGTGGCCACAGTCAGCCCTGCTCTTTTCCCAAGGAATATTGGGATTTAGTGAGTCAGTGAACTTAATGTTGGGAAATGGCGGTGGTCAGCTGGCATTGTTATTATCAGGCTAAACCTCCTTTTCCTCTTTGCATACATGCACCTGTGCCTCACTTCATGAGTATTTTAATGATTTCACTGGAATTGGCCCAGCATGAACACAGGTAGCTGTAAAAGACTGATCCTGATCGTCTGGTGGGCTACGTTGCCTGCATTACCATTTGTACTGAGAACTGTCAGTTTAATGACTGTGAAGCACCATGGTTAGAAGTCAAGTGCTATAAAATTTTCCCCAAATACATGTCTACACCAGTGAATGGACTTGTGCGTAAAATAGTTCATTGAATCTGAAAAGGATTAATAATTCTGTGGAATATAGAAGGAGTGTCATGTGTGTATTTCTGTTATATCAGTCAGTTAAACAGTGCCTCTGAACCTTTGAATTAATATCCATTATTTGGAAGAACATAAGAGAGTATTTGACATGGGCTTGCTTAGCCGAAATGTACTCCTGGAGTAGCAGTTTTACTGTGAAAATATTTACCAGTTGTAGGGTTTATAGGCTTACCTGGGGCTAGAGGGAGAAAAAGCAGAATAATTATTTCCATACTAAGCTATTCCCTCATTTTTTGGTATGCTGCTAAATGATTTATTCAGCCTTTATTTAGTAATAGATGTTTCTGTTTAGGGGCCATTAAAAGAACAACATTTTATTAGAAGTTATTTCTAAAAACCTGCACTGATCCTCTTACTTTGAGAGAGGATCAGGTAAAAAGATTCTCCCTCCATTTCTCCATCAAATTGACATGGAGGGATGGAGCTGAGGTGAAGGGGGGCAGTTTCTGGCAGAATTAGTGTAGTGTTCCGTCTGAGAAAAGAATAGGTTCATTTGGTTCATTAAGTGTTAGAAATTAATAAATACTGAGCTTATCTACATACTTAATAGCATTTTTCTCCAGAACATTTCCTTCCTGTAGATGTTTCTAATGTATTTTTGTGATATATATTTAGGTTTAACAATAGAACAGACATAGAAGCCCCAAACCTCTAAGAATAATTACTCTTTATAACTCTGGAAAAGGTGCCGCAACATTAAATACAATTATTCATCCTGTCAGTGTGCATCATTCACCTATCATGCATTTCAGGTTATGTTTGATCTCTAGTTACACCCCACACTGAGATGAGTTGTATTGTTAAGTGGATGAACAGGTAGCTGCGTTTACCCAGGCTCTTTGCAGAAAGCTGCTGAAACCAGAAGGAAATTGGGTACTTTCAGCACAACTCTTATTTTTTCCCTGTGTTTTTGCATGTGTTACACATTCTTCTTTGCGAACAGAATCTTCAGCGATAAATAAACTATTACTGGTAAATCACTCTTGGAAATGAGAGTGGCAGCTATTTGTAATTAGCATATTTGGAATATATATCATTGTATTGTGGCTGAAAATTTGATATATCTTCTGTGTTTTCCTCTTCTAAGAAGAAAAGTAAAGACTGAATAGAGTCAAACTGGTCTTGTTTAAATGCATTTTTCTACAGAAGTAACATATTTTGTTACATTTAATGAGTATTGTTGTCTCTTGTTTAAATTCTTTGTTACAGAGACTTAGAGCAAGAGGGCTTTAATAATAAAAGGGCTGCCTTCCTCACTGGAATGATTGTCTGATAATAGCCTGTAAGATTTAAGAATAATATTGTAAAATAATTGGTTTTCAAATGAATAGCTGCATATTACTAATTGGAGGGCAAATGGAAAATCTGCATCCTCCAAACAAGTATAGTGTATCTCTTTAAATATCAAAAACATTTTTCTTTCTATTTTCCCACTCTCAAGACAAAAAAAAAATGTCTTCAGGTTGTACTTAAATATGACCAAGCTGATAATTACATTATTATAGAGAATGGCAGGATAGCTAGAGGATATGTACAAGGTGCATTAGTCCCACAAATAGAAGCTGATTTACTTATTGATAGTAGAGACACGTTTTAGTCACTTTATAGAATTAACAATTGATCAGCTTGTTAGGTTCTAGTTCTTCATAAGCACAGCATGTTTATTCATTATTGTCATTACATGGTGTAAGCAGCTGAGGTCATGATTAGCAAGGCAAAATCTAAAAACATTTAAATTTGATTTAATATAACTTTTGCAATAGGCACAGTTTTTGAGCAATGTACTGATTTTAACTTTTCACAAATAAACATAACTTATACCTGCCTGGTTAATTTGCATTTCATTTACATTTTCCAGAACCATCAGACCTATTTGTTTTCCAAATATCACTGAATCAAGCTTGTAAAAGTGTAATAAGATGGGCAATGTAAAAGCATTATTTTCAGATTGCCTTGGTCACTGTAAATATACACCGATAGTGGTGCAACTGATAAACTAAACACGTTGCTGAAGGAGAATGGAAAGATGTTATTCCAATAAATATATTCATGATTGTTTGTTACTAAACGTAAGTTATTTTTTCTAAATCAGCATTGACTTAAGCTTGAGCAAACTCAATAGCAAAAATTCCCGAAGAGGCTTCTCCTGCTACATATGACTAATATATTAAAGAAGATAAATAGTCATTTTTAAAATTTATTACACAGTAGGATTGAACACAAGGGGAAACCATTTTACAAATCTGAAAGTTAAGGTCACCCTGAGAAGAAAAGGACACTTAAGATGACTAGAAAAAGTCTGCTTCCTGAAGAAATTGAGATTCAAAGTTTACTCTTTTCGCAGTGTCTTTTATAAAGCTTTAGGATCCCAAGTGTAAAACCAGAGCCTGTTTTGATGTGCAAATATTTCAAAACTGTATAGTGCATAGGCACTAAGACCCTCACATCTAACCAGTGCTATAGATTAGCTCGCAGTCTCTTAATTCATCATCTTAATTCAGTCTCTTAATTCATACTATCAAGCTTTTTGATAGTGGTTTTTATAATAAAATTCAGTATTAGGGATGAACTCTCTACAGTGTTTAATTGAACACTTTTAGTATTTTTCTCCCATTTCCATTTTTACTTATCATTTTTGTTTTAAAGAAATTCAGCATGTGTATTTTAGTCAAACTGAACATCATTAAGCTTTTGGTTCATAATTCAGACTTCTAGGAGTATGAAAATCTGCCCAACAGCATTTTATTAGGACTTGTTAATAAAGTTAATGAATTATTTTTCTATTAAGCTGTCTTATCTTAGCTAATACTGCTTGCGTGTTTGAGCTGTAGCAAATAAGGACAACATTGATTTTCTTTAAGAGATGAATAATGAAAGATCTAAATTCTTAAATATGTAGATAAAGTGACTTAATTAAAAAATTATCAGTGGAAGGCAGTATGCTGAATTACCTGTTTTAATTTGTTGTATATGTCAATATACTGTAACATAACCTGAAAGATTACATAAAATCCATTTCTAACTTTTTTTTTAAAATTTTCAATGTGATTTCAGAGTGTCTTCTGTGAATTATTCTTTGAAAATTGCTCGTGTACTGAGAATGTTCAATTCTTGGAACTATTTGTCCCAACTTTAGCTTACATAGGCCTTGACTGCAAATGTTTAATGTGCAGTGCAATGCATCCTGATGAAAATAGTTCCACTCTTGGATAACAAGTACTGTGAATATCAAAGATAGCAAAATCCCAGGCTGAAATGCTTGCTATCTTTTGCCCAACTTTAGCTGACATCAAAAAGCAACACTGGATGAAAGAGAAGGAGGCCCTGATATTGCTTTTGATATCATATAGCTGTCTTCAGGGGACAGTCCAACTATCTGCAGTGAGGTGGCCTGGCCCTACTGCATAGAATAAGTTTGCAGGACTGAGGCTCAGCTTTGAAGGACATATGTTAGATTTGGAGTGTGTGTCAGATAGGCTGGGTGCTTTCGTGTACCAGACAAAACTGTGTGTAGTCATTGCTCCTAGAGGAAGAGATGTTAGAGGGAGCTGCTCTCTTAGGCAACAGTAAGTGATCTTATTAAAGGAGGAGATTAATGGCTTTCTGTTGGAGGGGCTGCTCTGTGTTGGAAACTCTTCTGTTTTTCCATTTCATGTAATATAGAAAGCACCCACACAAGTTCCCTTGGTGGATTCCCCAGTGGGAATAATTATGCACGTAGTGCTGTGTCTTGAATAAGACTTGAACAATTCTCATGGTTATAGTCTAAGTGACTCCCGAGTCATGGTYGTTTTCAAGCTTGAAGATCCTGTTTTTCAGAATATATTTTCTCAAATCTCAGTGCAGCTACAAATACATCATTTGACAAGCATGGCTGGTCTTCTGCTTCAGGTCCTTGGGTCACTGCCTTTCTCTTGCAATTGCATTGTCTAGCAGTTGTTTTGAAGTTTAGTCATTCCTACCTTTTCTAGACAACTCTGTTAGCTTTCTAGGTTAAGACATCAGCTGGTTCACAAAGCTTTTCAGACTTTGCATTCTCCTAATGCTAGACTCATGGTTGTCCTGTTTGAAGTAACTCAGCTGGGTGACTGGAAAGAGCGGGATGTTCTAGGCAGGTCGTGCTTATATTGGGATGGGATTGGAGAGTGCCTTTAATAAGATCTTGGGGAAAGATATTGGTCCACAGAACATGAGCTCGGAAGAATGTTAGGACGTCTTTATAGAGCTTCCCTGGGATAGTTTGACAATACAGTGTATAGTTTGGTCCAAGGCAGGCAAATTTTACTCTTCGAGATTGTTACCCAGCAACTCGCTGCTACCATGTGAGGGGATGAGGATAGGCTGGTGCTTCAGGCTTTGCTTTGCTTTATCTTGTTTTATTCATTTTGTCTTGCTTCAGCTTTTGATTAAACATAATACTTGTGTCAATGAAATGAGTAGCAAACACCTGCCACATTATGGATTTTGCTATGTTAGGAGAAACAAATGGGAGCCAGTATTCCTCGTCCTGAAGAGGAAGACTGCCAGGATCAAAGATGTAAATAAGAGTTGAGGAGAATTAATTGCAAACCTGTCAAGTCTGGTCTGTCTTTATTTTTATTACATGGTGCTCAGCAGATCTTATCTAGAAATGTTTAAAAAAAAATCCTGCTGATTGTGCGAATTCAACTGAAATTTACCTAGCCACAGCAGAGATTGTTACTGATCTTTCTGTGCCCAGGAAGCAAGGCCTGGGTTTTTGCTTTTACTCTGAAGTGTTTTTGTTGAACGTTGCATGATATACAGACAGGGTATGGCTGTAGTTCTACACTTAGGGCATGAATCTCAGAAGGTAGGTGGGCCAAAGGCCAGAGGTCTCTGGGGGCGCAAAGCTTCAAGGGATCCCAGATTACCTACAGCTGTGTCTACACTGTTGCACTGCAGCTTAGGCAAGGCTTGACCACTGTGTCTGAGAGCTCTGGTAACTTAGCATGGATTAAGCACAGAGCAACAATGACAGTACTAAAGCCCGGTCTGCCATCTTCTCATATTTCGAGCCTGAATGTTGGCAATGAGCACATGCATCTAACTCTCCATGCAACAGACTGCTCTTGATCCCTCTCTGTACTTCTGCATCTCTGCTGGAAGAAGATGCACTGTCATTGACTGATCTGTTTGATTCTAAATCCTCCTGAGTGGAGAAGAGGAAGCTTCTGAAGCAGAAGCTAATACTTTCCAGTTAGAGTGAATATCATAGGAATGTTCCATTATTAAATTGGAAATTTTTCATAATCTCGAAGATTAGGTGTTGAGACCTTCAGGTTCAAAAGGGTATGGATTATTCATGAGATACTGCTATTCACAGGTGATAAATTGGATGGTACTATTGCAAGTAGAGAAATAATTAGGAAATTTCTTACACAATTGAATAACCAAATTAAAAAGGACAAAAGCACAGATTAAGAAACTAACTGTCTTTGGCTTGAGTGCCAAAACAACAGATAATTGTACAATTTGGATGAAGCTGAACAGATAAATACCCAAGTATTTATCCTACTTACTCAAAGCCATAAGCTTAAGAAGAACAAACAAACTGAGAAAACCTTGAGGTAATGCAGTTCTGTTTGCTGCCCCCTGAATTGGTACCTCTTCAGAAATTTTATAAATACTGTATTCACTTGATCACGAGAGGGGAAGAATTATGTTAAGATGGTTTTGCATAGGAAGTGTCTGTAGTATTTTAGATGTTACAGAGTCATCTCTTGTGCCCTTCTCAGCTATTTGTAGTAAGTAGCATGACTTGCTCTTTGTGGTAGTAGAAGAGAATGAGGCACCTACTGAAAATAAAAAAGTGAGCTTTGTACAGTTGCTTACAGTTATACATAGAGATGTATTTCTTTTAAATACTCCGTAGAGCAAAGCAAAAGCAGTAAGAGGGTTAAATGCAGCTCCACATTTTCATGAAACTCCTTATCTAAAGTAGAGTTTGCCCTACCTGCAGGTCTCCCTCCATCTTGCCACCCGTCCACACCACTGTATCTGACCCTTTCATGATTTTTAACCTCATGTTTTCTTGGTCTTACACATTCAGTCACTGTTTCTGGAATGTCCCCTCCAATACTATAAAGACTATAGCCATAAACTGCTTTTCTACCTTGCTCCTTCTAGCTCTCAGCTCTACAGGAACCTTAACCTTAGGTGATGCCTGCTCTACACTTTTTATCACGGCCTCACCTCTTGTAATGTTTGCCTGGGATCAGAGTAGGGTGTAGGTGGTATTTCTCACATTCAAGCTGCTTTAAGTATTGCCCGCTCTTTCTCAAAAGATGTACCTAAAATATGGCTTCTCCTGTATATCCAGAGATCTCAAATTCCGCTGGGCTGTTATCATATATTGTCTTGATCAAAAAAGCCAGATCTCAGGCCTTGGCAAATTCACTCTTGCTGTGACCATGCCATTAAAAATGATTTTGCAAAGACTTTTTCTCCAGTTGGGTTGATTTAAAACTATCACCCCTTTCTTTGAGTCTACCCACTGGCATTTTTCCCTATTATGTAAGCTTAAAGCATTTTGGTTTTACTTTTGAGATCTGTCAGTATTTGAAGAGATCCACAAAAACATCTGCAAAGCAACCTCCTAATTAGTTTTTAATCTCCTTTGACATGTTGCCTACAACCAATTTGACAGCAAAGAAATTGGTACATTGAGACTCCTGCCTGCAAAACTGACCTGTAGCATCTGGTTGTTTCCTTCCCTGTCTCTCTTCTCCTATCCACCTTCTCCTTTTCTTGTTTGAAGTAAACTTTTTGAAGTAGGAACTGTGTGTATGTTTGTGTAATGAAGTTCTGACTTTGGCCTTACTGCGGTAGCAGAAAGACAGAGTCTTTTCAATAGCAGAAAGCAACTGTTCACTTCCATCTTCTGTGTGAACAGATGCATCCATGGGTCTCTTTTGAAAACATCATTTAGGTGCTCACTGAACAATATCTGTGAGTAGAGAACAGAATTTTTACCCTATTTTGTGAATTTCAGGGAAGGACAGAGGTGGGCAGAACTTCATTCTTGGTTTAAAAGCAAAGTGTCAGACCAAATTAGCAGCAGATAGCTACAGGAAAACAAGTGAGGATTGCCTCAAATAGTGCAAGGCACAGCTTGGAGTTGTTGGAGAAAGCTGCATCCAGCTGTAAATGTATTTTTCCCTGTATTTTTCTTTTTGGATGCAGTGGCACCCTCTGGTGAGTGAAGATTTGGTTACCTGCAGCCTCTTTTGCTAATCTTGGCCAAGAAGCCTGTCACTTGCAAGAAAATGGTTTCACTAGGAGAGGGGAAAACATAAATCTAATAAGTAATTTTTCGTATCCTTTTTTTCATTAGTACTGCCATTTTGCAATTAATTAGTGACCAGTATTAAAGGTCTAACAGATTCCTGCTATGGGCCCTGAGATGTAGTGCATTTTTAACAATAGCAGGTTTTCCTCTAAAACGGTACTGTGACTATTCTTGTCAATGGCCCTTTTTCAGCTTCTGTGGCTGTCTCACCTATTGCCAGACTATGGAAATGCTGTGTCTGATAACTCTAGGATTTGAATCAATGATGCAACCACTCCACAGGCCTCTTTAAAAATGCATTTCATGGTGCAGGAAATTCAGATGGGAGCAGTTAAAGTGAGAGAGTTTCACTTTTGGGTTCCAGTCCATCAATTTTTAAAGAGACATTAGTAGGTCATACAGGTCTAAAACTGATCGATTTACAAGAAGAACTTCTTTTTAAAGAGAATTGTAATTCATCTCCAATGGGAAATTGAAAAAATAAAATAATATACAGCCACTAGGGCCCTAGTGGGGCAGTACTTAATTAGCTCAGCCCCTCGCACACTCTTTAGTTAGTTGTCCCCTAAAATCCATAATCTAGTCTGACCTGTTTTTTACAATACATTACATTTTTGTTCATTTAGCTCTTACTGGATCTGATAACTTACATTTGACTAATGCCTACCTTCAAGAAGGGCATCCTTTCTTGGGTTTGTGGACAGGTTCTGGCAACATGATAACAACGAAGCCCGTCTGTCTCCCAGTCTTCTTACCAAATGCAGCTTGTTACCACAGGAGGGCATAGGACATTGTTTGGTCACCACCCCAAAAGGCAAATATCTGTTGAAAACTTGTCCCAGGATCTAGCAAAGTGCTCTTGCTTGATCTTGTTTGCCTGTAAGGGTAAGCACATTTGAGCCAGCCACTGCACTGGGAAAGGTGTATATTGCAATAGGGTGGAAGTAAATGAGGCATGTTGAGGGTAGGTTTCCATGTGATTATTGGTGGGGAAAGCTATTGAAAAGCGATGTGTGAGATGGAGGGGTTCTATTTAGTTAGGCTGCCAATCTAAAACCACAGAAAGGTTGCATCTGCAGGAACATTTCGCACCCGTTGCTAATTCTAATATTGAAATTTGGAGGCTGCTCAGTTTAATGCAGCTAAGTTTGAGTACTGTTTCCTCCAGGACAGTATTCACAGTTCATCTATCCAAAAATGGAAACAAATATATATTGTGGGGATCTGAAAGATAAGATTGCGTGACTAGTCAGAGATCAGAGAAATGGAAGGCTCCAGCAATTTGTTTCCTTAAAAAAAAAAAAAAAAAAAAAAAAAAAAGGTTCAACAGAAATAACTGAGTGTCTACCCAGATTGGCTGGAAATATTGGTTATTATTCAGATGTTAATATCCATAACATCATCCAAGCTCAGAAAACACAATCCACAGAAAGAGAAATGGCAGATATTTTCTTTATCTCCGTCATTGTGAGTATGACTGCAGACAAATTATATTCAGGGGGAGTGAGGGGAAACAGTTGCCAATATGGGACTAAAACTGTAGGCTGTGGGAAGAAGCCAGTGGTCCAGGAAACTGAAGGTGGAGCAAACCTTCAAAGAGAGATTTGGAAGGGAGAGAGCAGGGTAGTGCTGGCTGTAACCAGGTGCATAAATCAGTGTGCAGCAGAGAGAAGGACTTGGATGACTAGCTGAGATAGGTTTTGTGAAAAATAGAGCTAGAGTTCAGGTTTTTTTGTTTTGTTTTTCCAGTTGTCCTGCAAACAGTGCCTCATTGTTAACTGAGTGAACTAACTGTGCCACCAAGTCAACTTTTTTTTTTTTTTTTTGGTGAATCTTGAGTTTTTATTCAGAAAGTCAGAGTTCCCGGAGGAAAACAATTAGAGGAGATTTTTCTATTCTGTTTTCTAATTATTTTTAAGAGACTTAATAGCTCTCTAGCTGTGATGAAAAGCTGATTAAAAGCTGATTATTGTCTACCCTGAAAATAGACAAATAATCAACAATTTATTACTTTTAACAGACCTCGCATTTTAAGGCAATCATAATTTGGGGAAGTGAAAGGATCTCATCCTTCATTTCCAACCCTGAGCATTTCAAAGCATAATCAAAATTATATCACTTACCCACCTCCCAGCTCCTCCTATCAATCATGTGCATGGTTATGTGATCATGAAGTGGCTGGTGCACAAGTGAAGGAGCAATACTGAAGCAAAAAATCCATCCTAGGCTGACTCAGAACTGAAAGCTAGGCTTTGCTTAATGTTCAGCCTTCTCTGAGCTTCTCTTCATTTGGGAAGCAGAAAACTTTTTTTTTTAAAAACAAATAAAGAGGAAAGTTTCTAGCTTTCTCCTTGAAGAGGACATGCTGTTACTCATTTAAAATCTCACTGTGGTCTCCCTGCGGTCAGTTTAACTGGTTGAGCCTTGTGTATGGGAACATTTCTCGTTGCTTAAGCTGTGATAGGAACTGGGAGGAGGACCATGCTTCTGTTTCTCCTCTGGCACTTCAGGTGCCTGAGGGGGAAACACCAGGTCAAAGCCTTCTATTAGTGCTGCTGAAGAGGTGTATCAGCTTGCTGTGGCTGCTGCTGTCCTGTCTCAGTAGTGCAGTGATCGTTAGGAAGGAGTCTGGGGCTATTCTTCTTACCATTCCCTCGGCACCTTTTGAGTTTTGCTTCTTTTTCATTGCAGCAGCAGCAAGAGCTCTATCTGGCTTCTTTGTGCCAGTGAAGTGACAACAGCAGACAGTGGATGATTAACTTCCCCTAAACAGGGACCTTTTTCACCACTGATCAATACATCAGCTCAAGAGGGGTCTCCTTCCCTGCTTGCCAACTGTCCTCCTGATGCTCACACATGTGCTACTGCCAGGCAGGTGAGCTTCCCAGAGCAGGCAGCAAGAAATGCCATGCAAATGAAAAATGGAGAGAGCTGAGGAGGGTTAAGGAAGGAGGAGTAATGGATTGGGCTGGAAGAAGAAGGGAGGAAGGAAATCATTTCTGGAGGGGAGGAAGCAGAATGGAATTTATGGGACTTCTGAAATTCTCTTGCATCAGGGCATGCAGTAGCTAGCACTGCTGGCAATGAAAATACCCAAGATGATTACCTTACGTATTCATATCGGAATTTGGAATTTTTCTGGTTGCAGGGAAAAAGACAAGTACTGCCAGAAGAGAGACAGAGTCACTCCACTCCACATACATGTTACTGAGCTGCCAGCCCAAGTAAACCAGCTAGCACATGCTGCTTACACATCCAAAATGATAAATCTGAAGTCTTTCCATTTTTATTTTATTTTTTCAATTTTCTTATTCTTTTTGCAATGCAACATTGTTCTCAGGGCCACAGGACCAATGGTTCAGCAGATTAGTGACAGATATATCTATCTGCTTGTTTTTCTTTTTGACTTTTTAATAGGCTGTTGTTGGAAATTAGAAAATGTTATAGGACTCCTGGTACCTGGACAGCACAATACAGTGAGCAGTGATGGACTCACCCAGGTCTCTTGAAGTCAGTGAGAGCTTTTGCCTTTAAATCCAACTGGTGGTACGCCTGTACTGTGGTGGTGGTGCTCCAACTAGCTCCAAACAAACAGCTGCTTCTCCATGGTACAATGCTGAGCAGAGATAAGAGTTCAGTACTCAGAAACAGTGCAGTTAGTGCTAGAATAGGAGCTACTTATTCCTAGCTCAGATAGTTCTGGCTTGAAGATGGCAGTGCTGCATACAGTGGTGATGCATTCTGTGTGATGTTTGGTATTTCCATCCTGCATGGTCTTGCCAAAACATAGAAAAGTAAATACATCTTTGAGACTGGTTCTGAAAGTGCTTTTTTCATTTAACTGGGGCAAAGATTGAACAAGACTGCATTCTTCTTTTAGGTACAATTGTTTATGGACTCAGCTCTGAGTAACCGTGCCATACAAATACCTTGCTAGTTTATTAGCAGTGTTTTGCCTTCTGTCTCACTGAATTTCAGAAAACGAGGAATGACATTAAACAAACTTATTTTTGTAACAGTTCCTGAACTGATAGGTCAGGAATCTGGACCTAGATTTTTCCTATTTAGTAGAGAAAGCAAGGATTTATTTATTTTTAATAATTTGAAAAGCAGGCTCCATTTAGCATACAATGTCTTCTAACACCAAATAAAAGGACTGTCCAATAGCACCAAAATCAACCGACACTAACAGATATGGAAGTTGGGTCATAGCTCTTTGGTCTGTGCCCTTCCCCTCCTGCACAAGTTTTGTTCTTCACTATTATTTAATACTTGCCACAGGAGATTCTGCATGCTGGGGGTAGAATTTTCAATCAGTCTCCAGTTGACTGTGCTATCTTTGTACAAAAATGGGAATAACAAAAATGTTACCTTTTTTATTTGCCAGTAGTTATCCTATGTAGTATCCAGTGACTGAGAGATGGAACAGCAATAGCACACCACAAGATGTTCAGCTATTGGTTTACGTAGTTGATAACACAGGTGCTAAAAATGTGTGTTCAGCCCATAATTACACTTCTGGAACTTTATTGCTGCATTTATGAAATGCTTTTCATTAAAATCTTTTAACAATTAGCTAATGAGTCCCAAGTGGAACAATTATCCCATATACCCAGACAGTTGGGATTCTTCATCAGCCAATCTGCATCCACTGCTCATAAAGCCTGCTTGTGTTCTAAAAGCAAATCTAGCTATTCTGCACTTTCCTCTTGATCCTGAAACAAAAGCAGAGGCTGTTTACCATTGGTGAGACAGAAATGGACAGATCCTGTTGGAGTCATGGCCTGATGCAGCTTAGTGAAACTTGACTAGACTTGCTTTAACTCACTCTCTACCATGAGTGAGGTGTTTGGGGGGATAATGGGAATATAGTGTTCTAATGCAGTAGAATCAGAAAGCAGCAAATTTGATCTCAGTGCCTCCAGAAAAGCACAAAAATATCTAAATATGCCACAAGCTGACCCTGTCTGTTTGAAAAAACTCCAATACATGTGGGATGTAGTCTCAGTGTCTTTCTGCCACTATTTTCTTCCACTAACCTCTGACAGATGTACACTTGATGAATGTCTGTGGTTAAGGTACTGAGGATGACACTGTGAACTTTAGCCATTTACCTTGCATTTATGCTTTAGTGCTTTTTGTGTTCCAAGGAATAAAGGGGATGTAGTCCTGGAAGAGACCATGAGCAATCAGGTAATCAAAACCTATGCACAGAAAAGGAAACAAATATGCCTTGACCACCCCCATAGATGTTTTTCAATCCCTTTTAAAAACCTCCAGCAAAGCATGAGTTCTTTAAGCAGCCTGTCCTGCTAATTTTCCACACTTAGATAAAGAAAATTTCTCTTCATGTGCACACCAGATTATCTTTGCAGCAGATGACACTTTATTTCTTTGTATGCTATTTACAATAGCTCCAGAGAACAATTGATCATACCCTTCTTCAAAGCAGTCTTCTAGGAGGCAGTCAGCACATCTCCAATAAGTTTTCTCTTTTCTCAACTAAACAAACACATCTACTTCAACCTTTCTTTACTGATCATGCTTTTTACATCTTTTAATTTTCACGTTGCCTCCTTGGGATTGCCTCTTGTCCTTAATAGGAGCTTTTACCCATAGTCAGTGATCATCTGCTTCTTGAATATGATGGACATTTTCAGATGGGCTAAGGTAAGGGAAAATACTGGCCTGGCTGCACAGCAGACCAGAGCCAAAGGCAGTTCTGGGACCTGTCAGTGTATCACCTAGAGGTACAAACCGACATGCGGGTCTCTCTTCTCTCTCTTTACTCCCTGCCCCAGGCAATCTGTGCAAAAACATGTACCAGCTCACTTGGGTCCCTGGTGATTGGAAGAAAGCCAAGTGACTTTCTATATAGCTATGGGTCAGCCATCTTTTCCTTTCACAGGAGAACTTAATTTTACTGTCCTCCATCAATCCAAGGTATAGAAAAGCGTCTTATCGCTTGAGATAATCCGTACAACCAGTTTACTACTTTGCTACCTGGTAGGCAAAGCTTACAGTAGGGGAAAAGCATATTTGCCTTGTCTGAGGCATTCTGCTGAAGGGAGATGGATTTCCTTCGAAGGCATTTCTATCGACATTTTTCATGTGCTGCCTGCTTTACATGTGTACTGCTCTGCTTATGGCAGGTCAGTTGGGAGTGGAGTGGGGCTCTGCCTCCTCTTTGAACAGATCTGAAGCAATTCCTGTGCTTCCTTGAAAACAGTGCTGGCAATTCTGCCTGCCTCTTAAGTAGGCCATACACCAGGGGGTGGGGAAGATTTTAAGCAGTTTCACAGGCTGTAGTGAGGGACTGAGAGAAGTTGGATATTCACAATGAAAAATTCTCTCTGATAAATGTAGTTGAAAGAGTTGAAACCTGGGGCTGTAATGAGGAGAAATCCTGTGTTTGCTGCCCAAGTTGAGAAGTCTTGTTGTGCAACTGTAAAAATGAAACCTTGACAGCAATACTTACCTCTCCAGGAGTGTATTTTGGCAGGGAGGTTCTTTGTAGGATGGTGATGAATAATAAATAATGCTGTATGGAAAAAAGGTTCTATCCTGCCTCTGCTTTACAGCTAGAATAGCACTTTACTTTCTGAATAGTCTTGTTGATCTTGGTGGGATTATTCCTGGAGGAAAGACATTGAATCAGTTTGAGTTGAAAGAGCAAGTTCTAAAATGTTTTCCTAAAAAAAATAATTTCTAAATGAGATTCTACATCATTTTGATTATCCCCATCATACACATAGATTATACTTTTGGAGTGCAAGTGATCAGTTATATTTGTGCCAATGTAACTTGTCTGTTTCATTTATGAGACTAGTTTTACTTGCCATGCAAATACACTTGAAAACTGTGAGGTCCAGGGATTGCAGGTGCTGGAGTCAGCATATTTGAAGAAGTTATTGTTCTCTGCTTGAAGGGGACTTGAACTAGCCCCTGTAGTTTGCATTGCATCAGGTCTTGAGCAGACAGACACCTGACTGTCTATTCTGTCTTAGTGGAGGAGGCAACAGCTTCCATTTGAAGGACAGCTTCTCCTTACACTGTGTTAACTTGAGAGCTTCTGGCAGTCCCCTGGTTCTCACCTTCAGCCCCTTGGCTGAATTTGGTTCCTGATTCTGTCCACTACTGTTAGAGAGGCCTAACCCCCACTGGATTAAACTTGGAGGACACAAAGCATCACTTAAAAATGAGCCCAACTGAAGAAGGCTTGCCAGCAGCGGATCCATTTTGCACCCAATTCATGATTCTCATTCTGTGGTAGAATAAACTGAAGAGCGTACAGTGACTGGGATGGAAATTAGGGTGCCTTAAGCATGTTTTTACTGTCCTCCCAACACACACTATTCTAACATGTCCAGAGTGAATACAAGGTCTGTTTTCATCTCTAAAGGAGCCAGTGCAGGCAGACATACTCTAGAGAGAACTCCAAATGCTGGTGAAGACAGACACGACTGTTTCCCCACAAACACATGTAATATAGGATGTCTGTCTTTGTGTGTATGGCCCAGGTGCTGGTGTGGTGGATACCTCATGCTATGTGGATATAATAGTAGTCAGTTCTCCCATTTTAGGAGGCTCTGGGTTTTATTTCCTTTAGCTCTCATCAATATTGTTTTCTTCCCTCCCCATCTCCCCCCAGATGCTGTTAAATGAAGTTTTGAAATATTCTTGTAGAAAGGGCTGACTGGTTGTGACAGACTGAGCAGCTGCCACCAGAAGCCGAAATGTGATGCTATAAAAAGGCACTTTGAGAGGGTTTGTTTTGCCTCGACACTTCAAAAATTGCTGGTGAAACCTGTTGTGAGTCTGCTGGAGTCCAAAAGGCACTGGGAACTGCTGCAGTCACCCAATGTTAACTGAATTTTAGGCTACATGTCTGGGTTTCTTAAAAGTGAGGGAGCGCACTTGTAGTTTGGTGCCACCTTGCTTAACTAACTTTCTCGTGTCCAAAGAGCCTTCTTACTTCAGTTTGCCTTACACTAGTGAGGCTGATGTGATCAAGCCTCCCTTAGTGATACCTGTAGGAAAGTAAATGTAGCAGGAAAGTATATATTAACTCTGGAAGTAAAAGACAGAAGAACTGGGCCCAACATAGAAACATTTTACTTTCTTGCACTGTAAGAATGGTCTCATGTTGCTATGAGCACAACTTTGTGTCCTTACTCAGGTTGCATAGTGCCTTACTACCTGGTGAAAGTATTATTTGGTATGAGTAAGATGGGCAGAACTGAGCCCTTTAAGCACTTGACTTGTCCTTGTGTCCTGTCCCACTAGCTGGGAAGACTAGCAAGCTGTATCAGGAGGGAAGATTAGGTACAAGCTGGAAGGTTTGTTGCCTCCGTGGTATTAATAAAATTATCTGTGGATACTACATCATGTTCTGATATTCACTTCGAAAAACCTGAGGTTGAGAAATTGGCAGTGATGTAGAAAAGAGCTGCATAACTGATTTAATAGTGCAAAACCTTCCAGGGAGAGGCTAAAGAAGCTCCATCTAGCTTATGCAAAGTCAGTGTTCAGCAATGACTTGATCACAGGCTGCAAGTACCAAATGTGGGCAGTGATAGCTGATAGCAGAGGGCACTTTCATCTGTCAGAAAAAGGCCTAATGAGATCAGATGCCTGGAAGCAGAAGTTGGACAAATTCAGATTAGAAATAAGGTGCAGTGTTTAAAGTGAGGTTAATTAACTGTTGGAATAACTTAGCTGTGGTGAATTTTCTGTCACTTCAAGTCTTTGGATCATGCAAAATTTATCTGTGACTTGCATAGAAGCTGTGACTTGATGCAAAGATTTCTGGGTGAGGTTCAAGGGCCTAAATTGAGAGTCCAAACTGCAGCAGTTCCTTCTAGTTGGTTCATTTCTGCTATGATTTGCAGCAGACCTTGAGGAGACAGGAACAGCTTGTCAAACAGCATGGGGAGCCAAGCAGCTGAATATCTCTTCTTGCACTTGCTCACAGCCTGGGTCTCCAAGTGAGGGCTCTGGAGATCAGAGCTGAGGCATCCTACAAGCCACAGAAGGACCACCATAGCCCGATACTGTGCAGGAAGCTGGAGCAGATCACAAGGGCCCTGCCTGTCCTCAATGTCAGCGAGCCTGAGAGCACGGCAGGCACAGCAGGTCATGCTGTGGCACAAAGGAAGAATGTCTGTAATGCCTGCCGCACTGGAGTGAGCTCAGAGAGTGGGGGAACAAGCATGGCTCACATCTTTAATTCCTTTCCTGCTTCCCTTGTTCCCATGAGCAACATAATTTTTGGGAGGGTTTCTGCTAACTGCAAGTTGCCCTACATTCTCCATACGTGATCCAGCTCTCTTCCATCTCCCTTCTCCCTAGCAGGAGCCTCACCCTAAACTTGTCCAAAAACTGAATGGCTGGCTCACCTCAGGTGGTGATAGCTCCCATTGCATCCCTGATCAGGCGACCGGTCTGGGCCAGGTTCGTCTGAGGCGAGAGTGTGTGCTGACACAAGGGAGACGGGATTGCGTCTGTGGGAGAGAAACAGCAGTGAGGAGACTCATGGTGTGTGTGTGCGTGCGGTGTCTTGGGGAGCAGAGGCCAGGAGGGGAGGGTGAACGGAGGAGGCTGTGACAGCAACGTGTTAATATGATTAATGACAAAACTTCATTTGCATGGACAGCTCATTCTTGCACAAAAGAGCGCTCACAAATTGGAGGCATCATAACAGGCCGGGGCCTTGGAGGGGATTTCTCTGAAGGTGAGGATGGCTCGGGAAGGGAACAATGAGCAGGGTTTTGACGGAGCAATCGCCATGCGCAGTATGGACGAGATTTAATGAGATTTCCCGAGTAATGACAAAAGTTGGAAGTGTTTCATAGCGCTCTGCTGAATTATGTATGCAGGGATCGCGAGCTGCCTCGCCGCCTCGGCCGGGGAGGGGGCTCCGTTGTGCTGTGGCAGGGCGGCGGGAGCCGTTAGGGCGGCGGCGGGAGCCGTTAGGGCGGCGCGAGCCGCGGCCGTTGGGCGCGGCGGGGGGAGGGGAGGGAGGCGCCGGCTGCGCCGCCGCGCGCCCACGAGGGGGCAGCAGCGCCGCGCCGCAGAGACGGCGGCGCCGGCCGCCTCCCGCCGCCGCGGGGCCTTCGGGGAGGCGCGACCCCCTTCCCCCGTGTCCCCCTCCCAAATGATCTTTAGCACCGACAAAAATAAACTCCCTCCACGCCGATAAAACGATTCCCCCACGCGGGGCCCTGAGAGGGCTGTGTGGGTGATGGCCCTTGCCCTGAGGGGGCGGCTGCCCGCCCGCCCGCCCTCAGGCGTGTGGGCCTGGGACAAAATGCTTCTGTAGGATAACTAGGTCTTTGTGGGCATATTGCTAAATATCTGTTACGTTTGTTTCACCTTGAAATGGGCCGTCTCTGTTAGTGAACTGCTGTATCACAGGTAAAACCTGACAAGCAGGTGTTTGCTTTTGCTCTGGATTCCAGCTTTAATGACTTTCTGTCAAACTCACATAATGGTGCTTTTCATATAGATATATATAGATAGTGAATAGATTTCTTTTTTTCTCTGCTCACTAATTGCGGATGTTGCTCTCTGCTTTTTCTCTCAATGCAGCTTCATTCACGAGGACATAATAGTTTAACAAGGCTGGTAGTAGGTTAAACTTTTAGGCTGACAAATTGCCTTGTGAAGTGTATGGCGTGTATACTTATTTCATTGTTACCAATTATTTTATGGAAGAAGAGTCTTTTAAGAGATGTGCTATCTTTATTTTAAATGAGGAATTACTGAGAACTGAGAAATTAGGCCTTTTAAATATTTAATAGAGGTTTTTTTAAAATTATTTAATAGCTTATTACAAAAGATGGTATAAAAAGCTTTGGTAATTTATTCTTTACAGAAAGTAACTGTAAAAAGTATTTTACAACATGTAAATATCAGTAGGAAAAATACCTATTTAAAATATTATCTTATTCTGTCTAAAGTAATTATATAGTGCCCATACAACTTCCAAATAACTGAAGACCTTTGCTGTATCTGTTCTTGAAGCACTTCTCTGGCTTAGGGAAATGCTATTTGTTTTACTAGAGTCCAAAGGCACAGAGACAGACTGCGCTGGGATGAGAATATGGCAAACTTCAGCAATTTCCTTTAGATGCCAGAACCCTGAAAAGGGAGAATTGGGTGGCCTGAAGTGGAATCCAGAACAACTCACATGCAGAGCAGAAAGCTGCTTGCAGCCAGCCAGTGCATAGATGCTGAGAGCAGGGTCCTTCCCCCGCCCCCCATCTCCCCCTTTTCCCCTCCTCCTTCTTTCTTTTGTATAGCTCTGCTACAGATGGAGATGAGGATTTAGTTGGCTTGTGGCTAGAAGCAGTTGTATAAAAAGATCCCTTTTTCTTTACAGGATTTCTTTCCATGGATAAACATCTGTTCAAATTCCTTTCGTGCAAATTCACCCTGTTCCACTGAAGTCAAGGACCTCACCCACAAAGTTCCAGTCGTTTTCAGACGTATTGGTACCTCTTGGGAGTTGACTCTGAATTTTTATTTTTTCTAAAGCAGCACTCAGTTTGCTTGCAAGTGGCCAATGGGAGGGTAGTTAGCTGCTCGTGGGACCGGCTGGCCTCACAGGCCATGCTGCCCCAGCAGAGCTCTTGGCACAGAAGGTCAGGAGTGATTTGCTTGTTTGTGCAATCCGCTAATAAGCGGCTCTGCTTTCCAAAGTCACACCACGCCCTGAGATGATGCAGGAACCAGCATTAAAATCAGCGATCACAAAACGAGCACAAAACATGGTTTCGTCATTAGAAGCCTGGAATTCCTTTTACCGTTATTAACCAGGTGAGCCTTTCTTTTCTGTTCTCTTTTTTTCAAATGAAACTGCTGAATCTCAGACTCCTAATTGCCTATAACAATTGAGTTCCACTCCCCTCAAACAACCCTATTCTCTTAAGAAATGTTGATGGCTGGTAGGCATGAGAAAGCCCTGAGCTGTGCTGGTGGCTGTATTAGCTGCCTCTTTCTCTGCATCCATCTACTTACAATGAGTTAGAATAATCCAGGTTTTGGTTCACTAAAGTTAGCAATTATGTGTGGATAAATTTACACATTTTTTCCTCTCTAATAAGAATTATGGAACAGATAAGCCCTAAAACCCAAGTTAGTGTGTTGCAATATTGATTTCTACGAGAGCACTGTAAGAATATATTTATCTATCTGTATTGTTATGAAATGGGTAAAAATGTACCATATAACAACTTCAGTCATTCAATACTGTATTAAAAAGCCTGTTTGTTTGCTTTTTCTCAATAAAACATCTGAGGCCCATTTATTTTTATTTTATGTGTATTTGTGGAAGAAAGGATTGGTAGTGCTCTGTCTTAAGACATCTCTTTGCCAACATTTTGTTTTGACTAGAACTGCTGAGTTGTGTCTGGCTTACTCTGAAACTTTCCGCATTGGAAAGTGAAGGCAGAGTAAAATGTGATTAACTGTAGATTGGTGGCCTGGTACTTCTTTAATTCTACCAATTACTCTATTTTCTCATGGTGTTGTGAACAGGAAGGAGCAGAGCATGTTGAGCCAGGGGCTTTCCTATATTAAGCCATTTGAAAGGCATCTGTTTGCTTGCTTTAATGACCCCAGAGATACTTTGGCCTCCAATGTGACAGTGTAATTTTGTACTTCTTAAAAGCAAATTTCTAATTGATCAAAGGTAGAGTGAAATAAGATGAGTGGTGGGAGAAAATGAGAAAAGGTTATTGTGATCACTCTGTAGGTGAAGACCATGTTGTTATTTCTCTGACAAATTGCCATGTGTCATGTTTTCAATAGCAGAAGGTCAAGTTGAGCCCAGGGGTAGGAGTGAGAGAATAAATAAAAACCAAAAAAGCATAGAGACTCAAATGTCTATGTAATAGAGTGTTTAGGCTCATTATTCTGTGGAACATGTCAGTATTGCTGCAAAAGTATCTCCATATTGTGACTTCTTGAAAGTGTAGCTTCTGGGTACAGGCGGCCTTGTGTGAGATGTTGTGCCTGGAAGCAAGGAGAGCCAAAGGTGGCAGAGTGCTATGACACATTGAATGCACAGATATAGTTCTTCAGACCCTCTTCTCCTGAGGTAGCCAGTCTCCAAGGGCCTTGGCCAAACACTTATGAAGGCAGTGCAAGGTCTTTCCCCTGTCTTTAATGATCTGTGGTTCAAACTGTTGGAGGTTTCAAGTAAGAATATGAAGTCTGCACTGTGGTGATGTCTTTCCCAGATCTTAACAGCTTTCACAGTGGTTACATGGCAAAAGGCACATGGCTGTAAGGACACAATGAGCTGCATGCATTATATTTGTAATTTTCAGTACAACAAACTCTGCATGTAGTTAATCTAGTGATGTTTCAGAGCTGTCTTATGAAACAGGTGAAAAGAGCAATATGATTGCTGCCTTTTGCCTTGGATTGCACTGTAGATGGCACTGTGAAACAATGATTTTTGGTAATCAACATCTACTTCACAACACCATTCTAGACTTTAATTGCAGTGTAATATGGCTTTCTTTGTAGGTCCCCAAAGTGAAGGAAAAATTCTGAAATGCAGAAAGGCTTATTTGCAGTTGCAAATGGGAATCTGGAATAACTATGAAAAACACACTGAAATAATTGTGTTTGACTGGAACAAAATTCTTGCAAAGTCCCCAAGGTAAGAGCACTTTTTATCTTTCGAATGACACTAAAGATTTGCTGTTCTGGTTAGCAACAATATCCACTTGAATCCAACAGAGAATGAAGGCTTGACATTTCTGAGAGTGGCAGCACACTGGCACTGAAATGCCTAGGTGCCCCTCACTGCATTTGTCTGCCAAGGTTTTTTTTTTTTTTTCCTCTCCCTTTTTAAAGATTCCTCTCTATTTTTATTTGTGGGCTGAAGACTGTGTCCTGTCTACCTGAAGGGTAGATTAAAGTTTTATCTACCTGCAAGTGTATACTGACATTGGTAGGCAGTGCTTTTAGCAGCCTTTCAGTTTGGATATAACTATGGTGATACTTTGTTGTGATACAGTTATTTCTGGATTAGAATGTACCGCAGACTGCAGAGTGTCTTTACAACTGATGTAACTGGGAGCACGCTAAGGACTCTGTGTAACTTTGTTAGCAAATAGCAAATTTGCTGTACTCCTAGCAATTGTGGACATACTGGACCTTGATGAAGGGGGCTGTCTCACACATGTTTGAGCATATTCAGAACTGCAGCCCAAATTCATCTCTCCATTTAAAAGCAGAAAGTGTTATATTTACAAATAGAAAAAGAAAGCAAAACATGAGGCTCTTTCTAAACCTGCTTTCATGTTTCCTGCCTAAAATCAGGGCCATGACTTCAAAGAGTCAAACTTGCAAAATCTGGACAAGCTTTTGAAATGAGGTTAACACACAGTCATTTCCATGAGACCAGCCTTGCTCCCTCACTGGAAATGGTGGAAACACCTGGGTTTGCTTACATGCTGAAATAAGAACTGTTGAGCACATGTGGTGCATGATTCGAAGGTACCTGTTCCTTCCATCAGCTCGCACCAGAAAACGGGTGCTCAGAACATTTGAAAATCTGATCTCTGGTATTTAGTTCCAAGGGTCAAATTCTGCTTTCAGTCATACCTCAGGAAAACCAAAGAAAGGTCACTATCTTCAGTGTGTTACTTCAGCATGATGCTGAATGACTCTGCTGATAACTGGATTGGACTCTGTGTTTGCATTCAGAGCAACAGAGGAATGGCATTGCAAGACCAGCAGATCGTGACTTCCTATTTAGTGGTAGCTGGTGCATGAGGTGTTAGCCATGTGTTACTGTTCTCGTGGATGGAGCAAGAAAACTAAGGCTGAATTTAGCTCTTAACAAAATGAGGTTCARTGGGTGTAAGATGGGGAAGGTTTGGGTGATGAAAGTCTTTCCTGAAATGGTAGGTTGATTTCAAAGCCTACTGGGGAGTTTCCTTGGGCTAATATTAGATCAACAGCAGTAATACCATTTATGCTCATTTCACAGTGACACAATCCCATTAGCTGCACTAGCGTTATTTGGTTCAGCCAGGTGTGAGAGGTGAATTAGGCTGATGCTTATTAAGTGAAGTGTAGCTGCTCTGAGTTAGCCTGGGAATGCCATTTAAGAGGATGCTTGTAGGGTAAGGGTGAGTGAAGTCTCTATCATCTGGGCTTGATCCCTGTTTGTAGAAGACTCCTATATACTGCTGTAAAAGAGCCTCAACATRTTTCTTCCAGTACTCGTTCGTATGCGTTCATTGTTGCAACGTGTTTGACTCAAAACGAAGGACCTCCTTAAAACAAGGAGAGGTCTGTTTTTTTCCCCAAATCAGTCCTTAAAATGTAGCTATTTGCTGATTTAAGAAAAAAATTAAATATAAATGTGGTGAGTTATTTTTTTAGCAATATTTGTGAAGTTTTTAAAAAGAACTTTGTAGGCTTGAGTAAAGTCTACAAGGACAGCTAAAGATGCTGGATTTTTCATTGATCTATTTTTTTTCCCCTCAAACATAACATAGTGTTTGTTACTAAAATATATTTACAACAGGCTTTTGGCTTCTTAATTTTTGATATTACCAAGTGCATTTGTGAGTTATTTGGGCTTTAGCAATATTCCCATTACGACACAAAGAGAGGATGAAATTGTTTTGTGATGTGGGAAATGGAAAATTAAGCAAGTGCTTTTAAATGAGAAAACATGAGATATGTTTTGATTTCATTTTAAATAGTTATCAAATTTAAAACAGTATGGAAATGCTTCCCTGGCTTTGACAGTAGAGTAGTCTATGGTGTAGGGTTTTTTTTGTTTGCTTGTCTGTTTTTAACTATCAGGCTGTTCGGCCACTTGAATGATCTGACTGGCTGAACAGTCTCGAGTATTTTGAAGATACACAAATAAACAAATTCTTTAGCAAATGCGTGGAGGAATCAGAACTGAAATCTACAGGGAAAAGAAGTTCTCAAAGGACTTTTTGGTGCAAATGAGCATGCTCATGATTGGCTTTTCCAAATCCCAGCATGCTGATTAACTGCAGACTAAAGTCACTGCTATGAAAGTAGTATTTAGTTCAATTTATGCAAATCTATAAATTGCCTCTAATAAATTCGATGTATTCCTGCTTACAGCATTTGTTGAAAGTCTAGAACATTACAGCTAAGGGTTCAAGTGCATAATGCCCATTTATGTATCACACAAATAATAAATCATCATAACTGAGTTTAAGGAAATGATCAGATTACCTTTCTATATGATGAATGGCACAACATAAGCTATTGAGGGATTTAACTGTAGATATGTGCAGCAAAATTACTGAGGATTTGTGGTCTTAATTCTAACACTAACATGAATAAGACTAACAACATCTGCCTTCCACAGAACAACTGTTTTCTGAAATGCAGTTCTTTTCACACCCTGGCAGAGAAGCAAGTCCTTGCATGGTTGACTGAGGCCAGGGTTTCATGAGTGTTTAACCCTGAGCAAACCCATTGATCTCCAGGAAAGCTAGCAGATGTTGTGTGCCAGGGAGATCCAGTCATTTCACGTACATGTCTACATGGCAGTTGGTAGCTTTAGCGAATCTATCCTGAGGTGTATTAAGTGACAAGGACACTTTTCTGTGATGTGTGTATAAATTTGAGATAGGTGCAGTTTAAAAATAGTAGCACAACTTATAAATATGTATGCTTAAATTTGAGTGTGGATGGCTCTTAATCCTAAAAAATATCCACCGTAGATTCCTAGAAAGGCCTTGCACTCATATAATGCTTTTATGAATATGTATGTGGGGGTAATATGATGTGTGATAATCATTGCACTGCTTCCAATTATAAAACATGCTTAACAAAGAATTTATCCCACCAAACTGTGAATCCAATTTTGTCAGTTTTGCCTTGTAATAAGCCATCTCAATTATTCTTCAACTTTTTCCTTCCCAGTGTCATTTTTATGTTATTCCCTACTCACATTGTTCTTTCACTCAACTTCTTCCTTTTCTGCCTCCAGGATGAGATTCTGTGCCAAATCAATGCTTCTATCTGACTGGCTCTTTCTGGTCTATGTGTTAATGGTCTGCTGTAAATTGTTGTCCGCCTCTAGCCACCATCCCCGGGGGCACACAGGTAGGAGCTTTTAAACTCATTATGTGCTACTGAGACCAATTAATACCACTCGCAGAATGTTAGAGCTCACTTTTTAGCAATGGATAATTGATGAGGCTGTTGACAGCATGTTATAATCAGTACAATGGGTTAAAGATACAACAACATCAAAAAAGAGTTATTGTAAAATTTCATGGGTTTTTCTAGTAATTTTATGTAGTGAAGCTTGCCAGACAGTTTTTGGAGTGACTTCATGACTGTTAGGGCTTTGGGATTTGTTTGTGTCCGTTTGCTTTTTTCCTTTTTTCGTGTTACTCTGAAATGTATTTTTATCTTCYTCCTCTTAATTCAGTGGTTATTGAGAGACTTTACAATGGTGTCATTGACTTTGATGGGCAATGGATCGAAGTCCCAGGACTACCTGTGACAGTTCTTTCACTAAGTAACACAAACAGGGAACCGCGGTTTATTTCACCTTGTGGTATGCCCCTTCTTTTCCTAGCCAACATAGTGAGGCAAACAGAAAGACATTGAATTTAAGAGGATGCCCTGTTCTAGCAGGGTATCTGTACTGTCCACAGTAGTATCTTATTACAAGCAATAGAAATAGCTCAGAACAAGCCGGGCTGGCTTCATGAAGACATACCAGACTGGATCTGTGCTAGGATCATGCAGCCATCCAGCATGAGTCCACAAAGAAATATAGTTGTTCTAGTGCTAGTGCAAAGATACTAGTTCAGGTCCTAAAATAGYATAGCTGAATTAGCCCTGTGTCACCTTTGATCCCAAAAGCAGAGAGTCAAGTTAACGAAATATCACACATGGGCTCTGCTTTTAGGGGGGATCAAAAGCCTGGCTGCACCACCACAATGAGATGACTGTACCACTCTCAGTACTGTAGTTAGCTTGATGCTGGCTTGGGGATTTCTTCAAGTACTGTTGTTTGTGATGTAGTCTCATTCTTAAATGAGGTGTATTACCTTTAATCCATATACAGTRTTTTTATCTCTGTGACAGATTCTCATGGTTCCAGGTCTAGTGTTAGCATCCGCTTTGGCTCAGCACTAGAAAGCAAGGTGCACTTGTTAGAGGCTCCATCCTCCGGATGAGATGACCTATTGATCTCTTTCCTGGCTGCTTCTGGTGCCTGTCTGGGTAGAAGCTGAAGAATCCTCATGTGCTCACCAGAATCTCTCCAGCCCTGGCAAGCAGGACTGCATGTGACCTGCATACAGCTGCTTTATCTGTCTGCATGCTCACAGCGCATCAGCAGTGTGTGCACCTAGGAGCTACACAAAACACCTCCTTGCTTTTGTAGTGTAAAGAATTGCTATGCAGCCTCCACCCCATCACCAGCTCTGGGTTCCCTGATGCCCTGGAAMATTCTTACAATGCTCTGGCGTATCATTGGCACTGGCCATCCAACTCGAGTCCATTGCTTTATTTATGATCTGTTGAAATTTAGCCTTTTTGTCAGGAGAGGAAATGTCTCAGGTTTTCTTTGATGTATGGACAAATGAGGATTATCTGCAATTCAAACGTGGGTTATTTTGAACACCATAGATTCTGAAACTGCTGAAAATGGATTCTACCCCACTGCATTCCRCTGGGGGTATACCACTTGCTGTGGCTGAAAATTTGCCACAAAAGTACAAGCTGGGAATAAATGTTACAGTGATAGTAGCAAAGTGCCAAAAGCTTGGATGCTGCTTCTTTCACTCCCTGGTAGATGCATTTTCCATGCAGTAAAATGCATTTTCAATAAAATACAGTCACAGGTTCTGGAGGGTAACTGACACGTTTCAACTAAAGCCCATCAAGTGATTCCAGTGAATACAGTGTTACAGGTTGATCCATATTACCATTTTGCAGGTTGCTGTTACAGAATCACTTCACTGGGGAAGGGGATCTACACACCGTGACTAGTTAATTAAGCCCTCTTGACCTTTCCCATAAACAGCTGCTGCTTGGCGGTGCATTTCAGAGCTGACTATGCAATTGAAGTTCCTCTTTAGACTGCAACAAAGCTGGAAGCCTGGAGAATAGCCTTCTGTAGTTTTTGTAATTCAGGACAGGTCTTGCAAAAAGAAATGTTATTTTGGTCTCTTTAAGATGCACTTTGCATGTGGACCTAAAGTGAAATACCTGTAACAAGGCAGTGGTGATCCTCTCTTGTGGGCTCATATGATGAATGCTCATTATGTGTCATGCAAATTATGGCAATCTTTTCTAACATAACATTTAAAAATGCTTGATTGCATGCTTTGAATTGACACTAAGAAGGTCTCTTCATTTTAGTAAAGCACAGGACAGGTCTGGTTCTGTTTTCCTTTGTTCTGCAAAATATTCATCAGCATCAGATAACTATTGGTGGAGAAAGACAATGTTCAATCTAGTGAGCCAACCTTGCCATTGCTTTGAAGAAGTTTGGATCCTGAGTCCAGCTTGGAGACCTTGACCTGATCTTCATTCAACAGCATAATTGCTTTGACTAGCAGAGTTAACTAGGTAAATGACAGAGGGGGAATGTTCCTTTTCACTATCATTAGATCACCAAAGATGCTGCTTACGCAGATTATTTCAACAAGCTCCCTATACATCCATGTGGAGAGGACAGTTCAGAACAGTCATCCAACTTCGGTGCTCTGAATTACTTTTTTGGAAGAGTTTGTCTTTTGCACTGAAAATAGCTGGGGGAAGCACAAGCACCTAGCTTACAATAGATATTTAAAATTGGGCTGTGTTTTAGGTTCCCAGAGATCCTAACTGATACCTGATATAACTGTCAATTCCATACTGTGCAGAATGAAGCAACATTTTGTGTAGGAAAATATTAGTTTCCTCCTTTCTGCTATAAGTCAGGATCCACAAATAATGAAGCATTAAACAGACATTTCCTCGGGTCACCTCATGTAGGGGCTGGACTTGTAGACCATTAATTGGTATAGTCAGCAGAGTGGCTTCTGTCGTGAATTACCAGTGCAGCTTGGCATTTTCAAGGCTGCTGTGTTTTAATTTTTTGTGATGATGTTCACCCGAAATGCTTCCGGCCTCTTTCTGCTTGCCAAAGGGTCCAGATTTTGGAGTGCATATTATCCTTAATGTGCCCTGAGTCCATACATTTAATAAATGTCTGTAGCTTAAAGTAGGGCCAAATTTTTCTCTGAATCTTGTTGCTGGGTTCACAATTTCTCTGCTTTTTGCAATTTCAAATGAAGACTTCAGTGGTAGCTCTAATGGCCTGCTTGCTTCCTGCAGCAGCAAAATGATGCAGAGCACAGGGATAAATCACTGTGTTTGAGTGCACTGGGACTACTTGGTCTTATTGCCAAGTGGAAGAATGAGTAGTAACTTCTTTTCACAGAGTTTATTCCTTGTTGCACTGAAGACGGTTTAATTTACAGGGTTAGCAGAGGTTAAATGGGAGAATTCATGTTCAAAATGTCAGTGGCAAGTCAAATATGCATGGCTGTAGAGATGGGGAATTGGGTTCAAGAGGAAATTATGACTAGCCTGAGCTGTTGAAGATTCCATCTCTTTGCTTAGTGAAATGCAGCAGAAAATCTGTAGTTTGCTGCCTGACATCTTAGATGCCATCTCCAGCAACCAGGTTGCTGTCCTGATTGGTTTTCAGAGGACCAGTGATTTCCAGCACATGTGAAGGACAAGCTTCTTTTGCAGACCCTGCTGTGCAGGGCCTGCAGTGGAACTTGAGATCGTTTTCTGGGATTCCACCAGTGTTCTCCTTTGTGTTCTTCTGTTTGATGCATGAATGGGGTGAGACAGGTCTATGGAAAAGCTCAGCTCATGTAGGAACAATCTGAATGAATAATGCAGCAATGCGCTTGACACAGAAGACAAAGGCTTGCCTTGCTGCTGCTCCCATTCTGCCCTTGCTGTGGCTTAGGGAAAGAAGAGTCTTTTAAGAACGTGTCTGTCTCCTCTTTTTTGTCCTTCTGTCATTGTTCTCTGAAGAGGCACTAGTTTAGCCTACCAGTGGGATAGTCAAAGTCACTTGTTTGTCACGGAAACAGATCCGTCATTTAGAAGTGGCAAGTACTGTGCATGCATGGGCTTGGGGCAAAGATCTACCATAGATGGACTACTAACTAGACTAGATGAAGGCAGCGGTACAAGGGTACAAGGGCTATGTGTCAAACCAGATGTTTAACAAGTCCTTTCTGTGTCCAGAGACACTCTGGAGGAGTAGAAGACACCCCCTCCCCCCCGCCCCCAAACCTAGCAACAGCAGTAACACACTGGCAAAGTACATACTGCATTGCCCTCTGGTAGTTAGTGAGGGAAGTGATAGCAGCCTATTATAGCTCAAATCTTGGTGAGTTGACAGAGTGGGCTGTGTTATCAATAAAGAAGTGGACAGCACAGTTCATCTGAAGGACAAATAAGGGATTCAGTGATGCTGTTGGACTGGACTAGGCAGCTGAGTGTGTGAGCATAAATGAGATTGGGAGCATCCCAGCAGAAGGTTGCTCCTTTGTGCACAAAATAGCAATTTGTGTACTGAGGCATGCATCAGACATTGTTTTGGTCTGCAGGGCCCTCCGGTTCTGTTCTGCTACTCTGAATGTGAAATGTCACTGGCAACTGGAATTCAGACCTGTCTTCCTGGGCAGATCAGCAAAGGCAGGTGATACCTCTTGACCATGCTTTTGGTGTCGGGTGGTCTGGCAGCAGATGGCGTTGTTCCCATCAGTTGGAGGTTTTCCGAGCTTTAAGGACTTTGCRGGTGGAATCCTGTTCCCGCTCAAGTCAGAGGAGAAATTCCCCTTACGCTGAGCCAGGGCTTCATCTATTTAAGTGAAGTCTGTGTGTCTGAAAGATGCAGCTCTGTATTAGAAATAATGCTGCTTTTAGGGAAAAGGGCAAAAAAACAGGCTTATGGTTCTCCTCTTATTTTCGTGTTGGAGTCTTATTCTTCCTAGCAGTGCTGTCAGGGTGCCACGGGCACAGTTCCCAGTTCCACCAGAGGGCCCTGCAAGGCCGTGAAAGGGGCTCCCAGTGCACAGCCGCAGACAGGCATCACACTTGCTGTCTAATGATTTAAGTCATAACTGTGCATTTTACTAATTAGAATTATGAGTCCTTTGTATTTCCAAGGGTCAGATGTGGTTAGTGCACAATATGCTTTAGCCCTTTGTTCCAYTTAACTCCTTTTATGTCTTAATGTTTTATTCAGTGTGTTATTTATGTGTTTTATTGTCCAGCTTCTAAGTATAGGGTAGCTACAATATACAGCCCTGGCTGTAATCTCTTCAAGTAACAAGATCAATTGAACAATAGGATCCCTTTAAGACCAAATGGAGCAGAGATCTCTGCATGAAATTTGCTGGTATATTTATTTTTGAAAAGAAAAAAGAGGAAAAACTACCTGTTCTTATTTTCTGTTAGTTTTATTCATTTTAAATTGCAATGGGAGCTTGTTATATATAGGATAGATTTTGACAAAGACTTCAATTTGGATGCATAGGTATGCTACCAGTAGGGAGCAATTTAGTGTTAATTTAGTCTTTTATAAGGTAAAACATAGCCTCTGGTATAGTTTTCCATGATTGTGCACTTTAGCTGCATGGAATGTGATTGTATATAAAAAGATCTGTGTATTCCAGGGAGTCAGGGGAGAAAAATTACAGATCAACTGATGAATGTGTAGGTTTTGTGTATCATATTTCATGATGTTCCAAAGGAAAAAATAAAGTTCTGTAACAAAGAGAAGGAAGGTTTTTGAAAGATGGAATCTCATTTAACACACAAATGGTCAAGTCCAGTGTATCAATCTGTAWAGCATGAGGCTGAACTTAAGCTCTTTCCTGCAATATCAAGGTGACCTTATTCTAAAACCATAGGGGAAAGCTTGTGAAAATACTGTCTTTATTTTATTCATTTTAAATTGACAGCATCATTTTTTATACAGCTGCTATCTGCGATAAATGATAATCTTTACATTCCATGGACCAAAATTCTAACTAAGAAGGCTTTCTTTGCTCTTTGTCTTCTTTATCTGCTTCTCCCAAACTTTGAACTTATAAAAAAATATATATATTGCAAAGGCATAGACTTGTGCTAATGTGGGGGAGAAAGAAGTAGTTGGATAAGTGAAAAGCCACAAATAGGATGGAAAGTATCTCACCCTCAGGGTTCATTTGAGTGAAGTGATGCCATGAAAAGTGGAACATATTCTGCTCAGGAGCTCTGCTCTGGGTTTACCCAGAGGTCAACATGCCGAGTCCCTGGGAAGATGGATGCTTGAGTGATGAAAGCAATAGATTGGAATGTAAAAGACTTGCATTGGATTCCTGGTTTCTAGAATGATTAAAAGAATTGCCTAAGATGAAATCCTGTCCCCACTGAAGAGGGAGTTTGTGATTCTTTTGTGATTTAGTTTCCAGCCTGCTCCTGATATGTCATATGGTTTTTGGTCCCAGCAGAAAAGTTAGACTTCATAGTTATGATTTTATTAGTGCTTGAGCCAGTCATTCTTATAGAATTCATCATTCAGTGTTTTGCAAATCACTGCCATTTTGAGGGATGGAAATTGCTTTAGGACTTGTTCTGTTATTGATCTCAACATGTCTGTGCCTACTGCATGGGCTGCAGTGCCACAGCTTTACAATTACATTAATTGTAATAGCACCACAGAGCCTACCCCAAACTTAGAGTCCAATTTTAATGTAATTTTAAGGCCTTGTGCTACTGGAGAATTTCATCCCAAATGAGTGACTGCACAGGCTTAAATAAAAGTCCATGGAAAATGATAGCAGTTTTTGTTGATTTAGGGATTTATGCTTTGTGTTTATATCTGTCTACGCTGTCAGCTGAAGAGTAATTTGGAAGAAGGCTACGGCATGCTGACCCTTCATGCTGGCTCCATTCACCCATGGTTCTGGGTGTAGATGGGTACAAAATATTCATTCTGTATTTAAGAGTAAGAAATCAGTTGTTAGATTTGGCTGTAGTATGCTTGGCCCTACCTGTGCCTGATCCACTCGTGAAGAAGAGCTCAGCTCTGTTTTCATGCCAAGCATGGCATTTTCCCCTGCCAGAGAGCCTGGACTTGAAGCTGCCACTTAGTGCTAATCTGAAAGTCTACAGTGTGGATATGTCTGGTTTCAAGGACATGTCTGGGCAAGCGTTTCTTCTCAGAAAACAGAAAGTGGTTAATTAATAGTGAAAGAACTTGCAGATGGAATTTTTTACTAATACTTAAGGTTTTTTGCTGGAGGAACACCTCCAAATTGCTGCCACTAGCTATGATGCAGCTGTCTGTTTTTTAGTGTTTGGCAGCATTCTTGCATTCTTTCAGGAAAGTGACAACTGGTAGAGGACAATGGATTCTAAATCGGGAGATTAAAGATGTCTTGTAGGGTTCAGCAGGGTAATCTCTTCTCATCAGACTGGAAATGCTATCCGTCAGCACAAGAGTGGAAGCTACATCTGACACGTATTATCTTCCAGGGTGGCAATCTTTAAAAATACCCCTTCAAATAACAGAAGTTATGAGCAGAAATTCTAGGATCAACATTTCTATTGCTTAGTGTTTGACTCGCCTTTCTCTCTCTTTTTTTTTTTTTTGCTTTTTCTATTTTCATTTTTGTTTCTCTGATGGGCATCGTCTACACACCTTGCAGTCCAGTGATGGTCATTACTCTTTTTGGCTTTGTTATCTTTTTAAGAGATAATGAAATCAGTGTGAGGCAGGTTTTCTTTGAGCTTTTTTTTTTTTTTAGTGCTTGCAATAACAGTTCTTCCCATTAGTTTTACACCTGCATTTCCTGAAAGTAGCATCCTAAGATAGAGTGAGTATTTTGGAATGAACAGCTTTCTTTTACTGTCCCTTTTGCACAGAGACAAATTGTTGTGAACTAGCTGACTGTTATACTTCTGGGGTGGAACATCATGGTTTCTATGTAACACATAGTGACTGTTAACAGCTGTTTGTAGGTTGTTGTTGGTAGCTGATTTTGTTTCATGTTGTTTGTTGATGCCTGATTAGCAAAAGTGAATTTAATTTAAATTTATCAAGGTAGTCTTTTCCTTGCATCTCATTGTCAGGTGTGTACTGGTTGGGTGATAAAGCTTGGAGCATCTCCTCTGCTTTGCATATCCTTTACATTTTTCTTTTTCCCCAGGAGATTATGGTCCTACACAGGAGGAAATAGAAGTTGATAGAGAGCACACCAACTTTCTCCTTCACACTGGCCTAGGACATGAAGATGAGGGGATAGGTGGGATCTAAGGTGGCTTCAGCCTGCTTGGTTAGAACACAAGTGTCTTTCTGTCACCTTTTGCACTGTCTGTTGCTGAAGAACAGCAGCAAGTCCCCTATTCATAGCTATGGCCTTTGAAAGATACTGACTGGGTACAGTGCTTTTCCTGATCCAATCCACAGCACAATCAAAGACAAAATCTCTTGAAAAAGAGCATGGAAAAATCTGTTCACCCTAGGAATACATATTTACAGTTCTTTTATACTATCCTATGTGCGGCAGAACTTGAATGTATCAAGGCTTTCTGACACCCCCCCGCCCCGAACCATGGTATTTGGAAAGTCTGTTGGTACAGTAAGAAGTATCTCAAGGCACTGGAAGTTTTGGACCCATATTACTGCACTGCATGAATAAGCAATAATTGTGCAGGCACTCTGGGCCTTGTTTTTTTGAATGAGGCATAGTAAATGCATCTTTGGTCACCCAGAGGAGTGGTGGGCATCCTCCCACAGCTTACCGTTTTGAGGAGATGTCCTCTTCAGAGAAGCTCAAACAGGAAGATCTTGGACTATATTTCTTCTCGGGTGTTTTTTTTTGTTATTCCTAAGTATCCCTGGACTGCCTTTTAAACAAGTAGAATTTACTGAAAGTATGAAAATCAAATTGGAGTATAATTTGAACATAGTGCAAACAATGTCAGTTGGTATAAATCACCCCAGCGGTATGAGTGTGTGGCCTAAATTTTGGGTATGCTAATGGTCACTGTCGATCTAGTCCTGTAGGCAGGTTCTGATATTCTGCCATTAAGAAAAGACAAAGCAAAAACTTAAAATCAGCTAAAACTTCACCTGAAACAGCTGGAATGTAGAAGGAGGTCCCTGCTCTCTTTTGGCTGCACCCTATTGGAGTTAGCACTGTTGGATCACTGAAGAATTAATTTTTTTTTGAGATTTTTATTTCCAGTGTTTCTAAATGCATCTTGTTTAAAAAACAGTGATTAAAAAAAAGAAAATTGATTGCACTGGAAGCTGCATTTTAGGACAGTCAGTTTCTCAAGTGCGTGTCCAAATAAGCTGTCTGTTTTGGAGAGTGCCCACTCTAATGTAAAGTTTAATCATTTCCTTGCATTGAGTTGATTGTTCAGATTTTGTATTTGTATTTCCAAGGTTTCAGAAATGGGGAGGGARCAACATAATGGGTTGTACTGCCAGCCCTATGCTGTGGATAATTTTGGGGGGTGTGAACCATAGAGGAAAGAGCACTGGATTGGCATTTCATTTGAAAATACTGTGACAGGTGTGTGATTTCAGCTTCTGGCCCCCCCTGCCCTTTACTGGAAATACAAAAAGCACAACTTAGTGCCAACATCCTCTGGAAAAAGGGCAAGACTGCTGGCCTCAGCAAAATGCAGTTTAGTACAAGAGCTGCCACAGTCCCCAAACAAGGAGCCAAGATAATTAGTCTGCAATTGACAAATAAGTCTGCTATGCTAACGTCAAGGAACGGCCTTTTATCAGACTGTATCATGTGGTAGTTTGTGCCAAGCTAGAGAGAAATGAGAGTTTACTGTAAAAACATGTCCTCTTCTGGGAGAGCAAATCTAGCCCAACAGTGACTGTGGAAAGCATTTTCCTGACCCTTCCCAAGTAACAAGGGATTCAGATTATCTGAATTCTGGATCAGAACCAAGGCCTGAATAGTCTCCCCCTGCCCCCAAATTATTTCCATTTTTCTTTCAGCTGCAGCAAGAATGGCATCAAAAGAGCATTAAAAAAACTTATGGTTGCAGTGTGATCAGTTTATGAGTGGGATAAAGGTGATCTAGTCTCCTTTCTGTATTGTCTCTCAACAAAAGGGAAGGGTGTTTGCCCCAAATGCTTCATTCTAAATAAACAGCAATGTGCTGGAGTAACTCTGCTCTGGCAGCCAGTCACGGAAATCAAAGCAATACAAGGTGTTTGTCAGTAGAACATGAAGTGCTTTACAAATGAAGTGTGATTATTCTCATTTAACAGATGGGGGGCTGAAACACACATGTGCATGGTGAATATTTCCAGGTCTTAGGAACAAATTGGACTCAGTTGCAGAACAGTGCCAGAGGTTATATTTAGATTGCCTTGTCTGGGACTTGGTGGCTGGGCTACTGTTTATGCAAACAGCACAGAGCAGTACTTTAAATATCATCATTGCACTGTGCTGGCCAGTACTGTGAAGGTATGCACATATCAAAGCTGACAAGTGACCACTAAGCTCCTTCCCCAAATTATTTCTAGTATTTCCTAGGCCTCAGTCCATTAGCTAATTTGGTCAAAAGGCCATGAAAAGAAATGACATTTTCTGAAATATTATTAGCATTTTGCAGTGAATGCTAACTACTTTACTCTTGCAGTCGATTACATTTTGCTCACTGTATTTTATTATGGGGTATGACACAGGGGCTCTCAGACTGAGATCTGTTAAATAATAAATAGTATTAGCAAGGTCATTTCCTGACCAAGGTAAAAACTGCATGTTGTGAAATGATGAATTCAGTTAGAGGACAGGCRATGAAAAGATGCGTATTTTGTGGCAGCCTCAGCAGATGGTTGCAGTGAGACAATGGTTGCTGTTAGTTGCCACTGCTCTCATATTCACATATTCACCGAGGGCTGATTTGCTGCTGGGTATGGGGCAGAGAAGGTAGTGGAGCTCTTTTCGTTTTTCAGACTACCGATGGAGCAGTAATTCAGTCACTGTGTGCCAACAGGGTGACATTTGCCTCATCCAGAAGTCAGTGTGAGACCTAGGTGACACCAAGTCCCACTATGAGTCTTAAAACTAGGCTTGAGAGGCAATATGTGCCAATTCTGGCAAAGAAGGGTATGACCCCTCCCCCTCCCTTCAGGATTGTCAGGACTGCTCATCCCAAAGCCAAACAAGACCAGCTGACTGAGGGGGAGTAGGGAGAGGAAGCACTGTGGTATGCTGCTCAGATCCCCTGTGAGAGGTGCTGTGTGTGAGACACTTAGGTGACATGACTTCCACTTCCCACATAGGAAGCCAGAACAGCAGGGCCCCTCTTGGACTTGGATCCTCTAGCAGTTGTGATGGTCAGGTAGCACCAGTCTTAGGAGGTGCCAACAGCACTCTTTGACGCTGCCCTGTTGAAATGACTGGTCGATAACGTCGCTCTTCAGGGACGTGTAGACCTCTGAGCTACTCCAGGGACCAGATCAGTACCATTCCCCACCACCATTTGGCTAACCACAGTGGTAGAAACCTTAAAGACATAATCAAGTCCTCAGGGAGAACCAAGGTGTGTAATGTTCTGGTTCACACAAAACAATAAACAGCTTTTGGTGAGACACCCATTGTCCCTTGTAAAGTTGGAGTCACTGCTTAGTTGAAGAATGAGATGACAGGCTTAAATGTAAAGCAAAGATACTTTTGGTCTGTACTGGAGATATTGCACAGTGCAAGAATCATGAAGGGAAGAAGCTGATTGTTGGAATTGTCTGGGTGCTCTGCTGTGTTTAGAGTCCTGTGTATTACCATATGAGTATACGTTTCAGATCTTTATTGCATTTTGTGTTTATGCATTTCTGAAGTATCACATCTTTCCCTTTCCTCTTTTTTCTGTATCTGATTGAAAGTCAGTAAGTAGTAAACCTTTTTTTTTTTTTTAAAAAAAGATCATTAATGCTATAGCATACTGTAAATAAAGCATTAAGCAAAGAATTGATGAAAATAAAAAGGAGTATAAAACAAGGATAAACACTGAGCTTCAATAAGAATATCAGTGTATAAAGAGCAGCATCTAATTGCAAAGTGCTCTCTAGGGCAATGAGAGCTACTTGTTATTTTTTGCATAAATCTGATGACTTCAGCTATCCACTCTGTGAAAGGAAGATAATGTCAGGCTGATTGATAGAGTGAACAGGACATGACAGTCTTCAAGGAAGAAGAAAGGCAGAAATTTTCAGGGGAGACAGGATCTCATGATGTTGTTGAGCTCTTGATAAGCCAATTGAAATTCAGAAATCACATTTAAATTACTGGGTAATGAAATGGCGGGAGATAAATAGGTCTCTGCTAGTGACTACATACCCTCTTGACTGGAATCAGAGATTAAATAATATATTTCTCTTCTTTAGTTAATTCTGCTGTCCTGTTTCCGAACAAGTGTTACTTTAAAACATGGTTAAGCAGTAACCTGATGGAAACATGCAAGGGCTGAGATTATTTGTCATGTTCCATGCTATGCCGGTCTTGTCTGTGTAATGTTTGTATGGATGTGTAAATTACCAGGCCGTTAATGTTACAGATCCATTCCTTTAATTAGGGAAGTGGACTTTTTGTGTTTTGGTGTAGAGTCAAATCAAGGACATCTGTTTACAGACAAAACATAACTATCTCAACATTAATGTTTCTGGAATTAAGCACTGAGGGGATCCTGGGCCTGGTGTCTTGCTCACAGAGAGCTGAACTAGACATATGTCAGAAAATAAGGGCAGTTTTACTTGGAGTTTCCCTACAGAAAGCTGGCTTTGGTGCCTGGTGCAATGTATAGTAAGTAAATACAGTGCAGCTCTAAGTTTTGCCTGTGTCTCCAGAAAAATGTTATTTATAGCACCCAGGACTTGCTGGAGAGTTGAGGGCTTCTATTTGTATCCCTGCTTTTTAGGAAAGGCTAACTGTACAAGGAGGACAACACATCAATCTTTCCACCTGCTGTAGAAATTCTAAGACAACCGAAGAATTACGCTGATGTGGTTAAGTCCTCTGTATTCAAAAGAGATTCTTCCATTTTGCTGATGGTATAGTTGAATGCCAGTGCTGGTAAATGGAGTTTACCCGTTTTTTCTTTGGGCCACAGTTTATCCACTTTCTCCCATATGCCAAAAGGACGCTTTATCCCATTCTTTTTTGGCCACTCCACCATAACTGTTGTTTGGGAGAACTCTGTGTAGTGCAGTTAGATGCTTGGTATACAATGATAATTTTAGATTGCTGGTAGTAGTTCTACAGGAAATATTATGAAGAAAAAATGTTGATACAGAGGAAGAGCAGTCAGTCTCAGCAGCACCTAATAATCTCACAAAGCAGAGTGGTGATTGTGCAGCTGCATGAATGAGGAAAAGTCTGTTTTGTTTTTGTCCCCACCCCCAGTCCCAAGTCAGTCCACTTCCCTCTGCCTCCTATTTTGCTTGATTTGCTGGAGGAGTTCTTGCCTGTTGATGTCTTGCTCTAAAGTCCAATTAGCATCAGAAATTTATCTTCTTCATAAATTGCTCTGTAGACTGTACCCTGGCAACTTGAGTTGGCTTTAAATTGTTATCATTCCTTCTGTTTCATCATCCACAAGTAATGATGTTGATAATGAAAATGTAAAGCTATCACTCACCAATTCTGAGGCCCTCAGTTATCTATGAGGGGATGCTCAGCAAGTAGATAGCAGTGTCAAACCAACTCTTTCATTTTGCTCTACACATCTATATTCTGAGCTTCCAAGCACTGAAAAATGAGAGATGAGCTTTTAAGGCCAGATTTAACAAGATATTTAGATACCTATTGCTGCAGATTAGCAGCCAGTAGGATTTTTCAAATGTATGCAAGCAGGATAGTTGCTGAACTTCCATTTGTAGAAGTTGAAATTTGTAGATATGAAGACTTGAAAGTCATGATAGCATAAGCCAACATCCTGCATGTTATAAAGCTCTGTCCAACCATCCCTCTGTCAGCTCCAGCATCTGGTAATAGCTAAACAGCTCTGGGATCAAAACAGAGCAAGTCCATAGAGTGATTTCATAGGCAGCACAAAGACTGAGCCAGAGCAGCGGAGTGCCTCTTCTGTCCTTATGCGGTAGGTGTACGTTGTTACAAGAGTTTCTCATTCAGTACCTGTTTTGCTTTACTTTCTGAAAACTTTTGTTCTGGAGCATATTGCAAGCAAGATGCAGAATAACTATCAGTCTGACAGTGACCCAAACTCAGCCCTCGTTAGCCATCAGTCTTTAAGCTTTCTACTCAACCTCCCCACTGGATGGCAGCAGCAGAACACAAGCCATATATTCCTTTCTTATCCGAGTAACTAGTGGGACTGGCCAAGCTAGAACATGTTCTTCCAGCTTCCATGTGACTTTCTCCCTACTTAATCTTCTGTTGTTTGCCTCTCTGCATCCAGGGGAGGCACAACTAGGTCTTCAGTTTTCCCTTCTCACCGTGTCTAAGAATGCAGATTTCTGTACTTGCTTTTAAAAGAGCCAAAACGCTGAGTCAGCCAGTGCATTGGTGATGTCCCTGTGTGTGTGGCGTGGGTCAGACTGATGCAATGACCAGCCCAGCCCACTGAATATCAGGAATAACTTTACCTGGAAAAGGAACTGACACTGCGCATGAACATTTTCCTTCCATTTTTTTAATTAGGCTATATCAACAGCAATTAAAGCAGGCAGGTATTTACTGCCAGATAACTTGGACAAATAATTTAATTTCCCACTGTTTAAAAAATGATCTTCATCTTAGCAGGCTTTGTAATTAGATTTGACCTTGAGCAATCCCACATTCTTCATGTTACTTGAAGCAAAATCTGAATTTTTGAGGCTATATAAAATGTAAACCATGTTACTTAAAATTTGTAACAAAATTTTGTGTTGCATTGTGCCTTTATAATATAACATGCTTCTTAAATAAATGTTGTGATTTATTCTGTGTGTTTGGACCTACAGTGCTTTATAAAAGTGTGTCAGCATTTAAATGAGGTCCAGCTAGTCCCTGAGGCTAGCAATCCATTAGGATGAAAGTGTGAACAGTTCACCTTAGTGTTGGTGCAGTATGTTCCATCTATTTGTCTGCAGTACAATAAGAGAAGAGAGATTTGTATAGTTAAGACTCTCTCTGCAGTATGAAAGTCCCACAGAAATTAAAACTCTAACGACGGTGACATTTTTGGGTGTCTGGGTGAAGACTGAACTTCAGCAGAACAAGAGCTTTCTTATTCTTCACCTTCTGGTCTCTTGTAACTAAATCTTGAGATCTGACAATAATTTTGTTTTCTGTTATTCTTGATTACTTTGTAAATGGTGTGGCTGAAATGACAGCAATAGGTATTTCTGTGAATACACACTTGCTTTCTTTGGTGTTGGTTCCAGATTTAAGGGGACAAAATTGTCTTTACCGGGGGAGCTGGATATGATATTAAGTGGGTAGAGTACAGATAGTGCTGTTCGTTACAAGCAGGAAATGAGAGTTCAAAACACAGACTGTCTTTCCCCAGGGCAGCAGGGCCTATAAATGTAGTAGCAGTGACACTCAGGGACTGGAGAGTTAACTGTTATTCCGCAGTAGTTCCTTCTGGATGTGTAGGGGAAACTTAATCCCAGACACAGGTCCTAGTAATGATGCTAGGCAAGCATATGGAGATAATAAAGTAAGGAAAATGATTATATGGGGAAAAATTCAAGCTTGTAGCTTGTACAGGCTTGGCCTTGTTTTGGCCCTCAATCCCAGAACAAATCAAGATTTTGGCAACTTGTTCACCTCTTTCTGAACTTGCTCACAGATACAGTGATACAAACCTGTTTGAAACTTATCAACACAAGCCATGTGCACTGGCAGAATATATTATCTGATGCTGTGCTGTTGGAAATTGGGACTGTTTCGTTAATGGGATTGTCAGAGCAGTTGGACTCTTCCAGTTGGTTTAAAAACCCAAAGGAAAAATCTCTTTGAAGGAGGATTTTTTAGGAATAAAGAGGTCTCTTAGTTATGGTTAATCGTGTCATTCAGAGAAGGTAACTGGTTAATATTATTAATCTAGCTCTGTGAGTGACCCTTTGGGAATGGTGCTGTGTAGACTCCAGGTGATAGATGATGAAAGATCCATGGAAAGGATAGAGCATCTCTAGCTGGCAGACACATGTAATAATCCGTATGAAATAGGGGAGTTTAAAGGGAACTTGGGAGTTTTGAGGGCACAGCACAGATGTGTACAGATATTCTTTGCTTTGCTTTCATTAGGAGATGATACAATATAATCAAGAGATGATATATGTATTTGCAATAGCTGCAATAGTGAAAGGGCTGCTGTTAAATAGGATCCCTATGTTGGTGTCTTGTTCCAAGTAGGGGTATTAGGTGCAAGTGGGAAGAACAGTGCTTTTGTTTTTGTCCTGTGCAAATTCTTTCTTCCTTCTCTTTAGTTAGTCTATTCCATTGCGGTTTGCTCTTGTGTACTGTGATACTTGTCAATCTAATAGTCCAGCATGTTCTGCATTAATTATGAAATGCTTCAGAGTAAATGGAACTAGGACTGTTGCAGAGAACAAGAGATGACTGAGACTTGCTGTGTTTAGTGAGGCAGCTAAATTCTTTGTGTTTTCCAAAATGGGAAGCATGTATATCTCTTGCATTTCAAACACCTTTTAACCCTGAAGGAATCAAGTTCCTTAAGGAGCAAGACATGGACAGTCTCTCTGACTGTCACTGACTCCCTGATAATTTTTTGAGCCTACTGGGCCAAGTCCAACCAAATGAAGATCTTAAAAGTATTAGGGTTTCTAGGAATTTGAGGAAAACCAGCAAATAAAAACCAGGTAGATTATTGACCCCACTAAGAGAAAAGCTGCAGTGTAATTGTGAGGGTTACCTGTCTGGTGTGTCCTGGCAGCTGGCCTGTTAATATATACCTATACTGGAACCAGTGCCAGCATTATTGTAGGTAAGAAGCAGAGAAGATGCTTGAGTGTTATGAGGTGGAAGAGAACAGAAGCTATGAGTGATGTGGGATGGGGACAGAGAGCAGACCTGTTGCCATGTGTGGTTGTCATGGATGCAGCTTTGATCACTGTGGAACAGCGCAATCAGTGAAGGATTATTTCTTACAGTCGCCTCAAGAAGAGATTGTCCACATGTGTCTGAAATGAGATTTGGTTTGTTTAATGTCAGAAGAATTGGTTTCTTCTGATGGGGGAAGATAGTGATGATTTGGATGCTGGTTTTCATGTCACTGCCACTGTAAGATGGGCCAGATGCAAGATTGTCTCTGGGGCAATTTCATCTGGCCTGCAGTGGTAGAGAGGGGGGAATAGGCGTTGCATTAGCTTGTGTAATCCAGCAGTTGTGTACACAGCCAGCTGCCTCATGGCCGTGAGCTGTAGCTGTTGTGTCAATGTGGACTGTGATCCCAACCCTGGGATCCATCCCTCCCGGCAGCATCACTGCCATTCTCACATGTGAGTGTCCAACTGATGAGATCACTTGATTTCTGTTCTGTTAGGTTAGATGTCATCTGCTTGACTAGTAGCAACAGCTTTTCTTTTATGCTGGGCAGGAAAGGTCATCGATTTCAATGCTCCTGGCTTACTCATTAAACAGTTCTGAAAATCCTACCTGCTAAGTCTGACTCTTATTAGCCACTTTTATTATGAACAATGTCACTCCTCATTCTGAAGTGATAGGGAAACACCAACGGCAGTTTGCCTGTTGCATCTCTTTAATCTTGTTTCATGTTCAGTGCCAAAGTTATCAAATGTATTTAACAGTGTCCCATAAATAATTTCAAGTTGAGAATGCAATAATGATGGAAAGCAACTGTTTAGTTAGCCAGATCAGATAACTGCAATGCAATGCATTGCCAGGAAGGACTTGCTCCGAGTTTCTTGCAAAGTCACTGTTTTGAGCCATGACAGCAAAAAGGAAATGTCTGCCATTGAAACCTGGAAGGAGTCTAATTTGAGAAATCTTATAGATTTCTTTATGTAACAGTTCTAAGCAGTCTTGCCCCTAGTGACCTAATTATGTCACCTGCATGCTGCACAACTTTGTACTTAAGCACGACTGCCACAAGGCATGTGAGCTTTGTAGTGAAATTTTCCATAAATTGGATTTCATCTTTTCTTTCCCCCCCTCAGTACAAGCTGCTGACTTCAACATTTTACCTAAGGTTGGAAGCTTCACTGATTTTTGTTTTTGTTTTTTTCCTTCCAAAAGGCCAAGGCTGCAATGATAAAGCTCATTTGTCTTTTTAATCTTTGCCTTGTAATTAGAGCTAAGAGAGGCTGGAAAAAGATGCCAGGCAAGTAAGCTCTTTTCCTTTAAAAGCTCTCCAGGCACATAACTGAGTCTTGGGAGAGCTTTAAAGGAAAGCAGTAATGAAAATCCTGCAGAAAAGGAAAAATAGCCAACAAAATTAAGATTTAAGTGTGCTATTTTTATTCAGAACTGGAGGAAAAAAAGATTGCAGTACCTCCAGGTTCAGTCTCAGATAAAACATCTGAATTGCTAATTATTTTTAAGCACTCTTTTTTGTATGGATGAGCTTATCTCTTTGTTTCTGCCCCACTGACTTCTCCATCACTGAGGTTTTAGGCAATTGAAGATGTTTTTATTTTATTTGGAGGTTTTGGATTCAGTTTACCTCAGCTTTGTCTGAAAATAATGGCTTTTACTGTGAGATCAGTCATTTTCATGAAGTTTTGATTTTCTAGAAGGCAAAGCTCCAAAACAGAAAAACAACTTATTCAAATGTTAGAAATCCAATATTTGTGGAATTTAGGTATCTTATTCTCAAAGTGTTTAAAAAGGACGCGCCCTTCACTCGTAGAGGGTGGTGAGTTAGAAACAAAGCAGGGTAACAGCCATCTTCGCAAACGTGAGGAAGTTGCTGGTGGTGCTGAGAGAGCCCGAATGGGAAAGGCTCAAATGATGATCTCTTGAGCTTCCTTGAGAAGCTGAAATAACAGTAGGGTCTTTGGGCCCTAGACAGTAGGGTCTGCTGTTTTAACTCAGTAAATCTCCACTGACAGAGCAATGCAAAGCTTCAGTCCTACAAGTATCTGCTGATTGGTTTGCTCTAGCACACAAGATTCTTTTTTTTTCTATGAAATGTGTATGCAAAATTTCCATTATTTGTTACCTTCAGAATGTTTCTAATGCCATTAACGCTGTGAACTTCAAAGCATTCCTTTAGTCAACTGATCCTCTGAGAGTTACAGGACTTCTGTGGCTTTTTTTGTATTTACACAAAAACCACGTTGTTAAAGGCTAATTTGTGGAACTGAAATGATGACTCTGAACATTTCTCCAGAATGGTCAGAGATAGTGCAGAGCTAAGCTGCCTTTTTCCTTGGCGTATTATGCCATTTATGAGGCTTTTTACTTTTGTTGTCTGTGTATGAGAAGGAGCATAAGCCTCATTTTGTACTGGCATTCCTGAGGACAAATGAAAAAGAATATCTTTGAATAAAGTTTCTTTTAAGAAAACAGCTACCCTGTTAAAAAAAGATAGACTCTTTTTTTTCTTTATGTAAGACTAATTGTTCATCCTGTTAAGGAAGACATATCCAGGCGAATATACTGAGCCTCAGATGGCATTGCTTAAAAATGTATTTTTTTTTCTCTCATGGGGCCATAAATGGTTACCTTTCCCTCTTTTCTGCCTTTTGCACTGGGTGTGCAAGATTGCAGAAGTATTTTTTGTTGTTGTTTATAACTATCCTTTGGGTTTTATGAAGTGATCTTTTCTTTTGCATTATCTTGGGTTGCTTAATGAGGGCTGCTTTCTGCGCTTTCTTAGCTGGAGGAGGAGGCTGAAGATCAAGCTGACACCCCATCCGTTTGAAGAGAGAAGGACGTATAGTCAGTGGTTATTATTTGCGAGCTCAGTGGGAAACAGTGCGGATGTTTATCCCTATAAAACTAAGTTTTGGAAAGTAGCAAAATCCTCCCCGATCCAGTTTATGCTCTAGCATAGTGCCTATCTCGCATGTGGTAAGTGGTTCCAGCGATGTCAACAAAGTCAATGGGCTTGACTTTTCTATTACCTGCGCCTTCATGCAGTCACTGCCCTGGTATAAATGCTATCATTTGGATGTTAGCAAGCAGCTGTAAAACTTTATTCCTTATTGCTCCCTTGTAACACTGTGCTATGATGCAGCTCAGCATGCAGATTTTTGAGTAAGGAGAGGCAATAGTTTTCAAAATAAACAAGTCCACTGGGTCACATTAACCTCTTTCAGTCTCAGTGTTAAATAATTAAAATAAACTGGGTAGTGTTTAACTATACGTATTTAGAGGCTTACTGGAGGAGCTTATTAGTTCAATATCCTAACACAGTCTTAAACCTTTCTGAGCTCCAGGATCCCTTATTAAATATTTAGTGCATATTGCTGAAAAAGTCAAGATTTGCTTTATTTTTTTTAGAGGCAATTGCTATTCTCAAAATTCTTTCAGGCCTTAAAATACTGGCCATCTATAAATAGTAGTTTTCTCAAGTTGTCAGTTCTTGCCACCAGAGGAGTATCTTTCACTTTATTTACACAGATCTTAATAATATCCCAAGAATTAATACTTGCAGAAGGCTTTCAGGTATCTGCTCTTCATCCTTGCAGTATTCTATAGAACCTCCTCAAATACTTTTTTAAGCAATTGATTTGACAGCAGCTTCTTCAGATAGAAAGAAGACGCATGTCAGCCACTGACTGTGGTTTGGAGGCATCAATATCTCTCTTTCTTCTGTTTCCAAAACTGTCAAAAGAAATTGGTTAATTGATGAGTATTTTTGTCTAGCTACTGTGGAATAGTAATTATTGATGACAAGGGACTGACTCTGCATGTACTAATACTGTGCATCAAAACTTCGAATTACTACATTTTGAAAAGAGAAGGCATTATCCTGCACTACTGTTATGACTAGTCATTTTGCCATACACTGACTTGCTGCAGATTCAAGCCTTCAAGCTGAGCATCTTCTTGCCAGGGGAGAAAAGATTTTGCTTTATACTCAACAGAGTTTTATAAGACTTGCCATATAGCTGAGTAAAGGCAGTTTACTGGGTTAAAACAGTGGTAGTGATATCTCTTTTCTCTGGGGTAATGAGTTACGAGCAAAGCAACAACCTCTAGGAAAGGATTTTGTTTCTGTTGAGACTCTACTAGATCATGCTGAATAGTAAACAGAAAACATGTTGTCTCACCGAATCCAGTGTCATTTTGCCTAATTGCCTACCTTGGCTCAGTACTGATGAAGGGGTGAGATGAGGCATAATCCATGTTGTATTTACTTTTACACCAAAGGAATTATTGCTTACTAAAAGAAGCTAAGGTACAAATCTTCTCTCTGTCTGTAATGTAAACTGGTCACTGCCTGCTACAGGATCTTTTTCAAAGATTTTAACTCAGAACTTCTAACTCAGGTCTCAAGTTGAAGCTGAGAGAGTCCTTTGTTAGCTTCAGTAAAAGCATCATCTTTGTAGTGTGAAGGTATTTGGCCAAGCCATTTACAGAATCCTGCAAAGAAAGATGTTTTCTACTTTTAACGGTAAGCCTGCATAAATTGTCTGTGTGCCTTGAAACATGAACTATCTAATAATCCACCTCTACCCAAATGCTTAAAATTATTTAAAAGCTGACAAAGGATAATGTGTTGGACTGGCAAAATGTTAATTCTCTGATATAGGCTCCATTCATTCCAGTAATTGCTATCCACCTCTCTTCTGAAACTTACCTTTCTTTGAGCAGTGAATCACGATCAGTCATAACACCATGGCTGCTAATATTAGCAAGGATGTGTGAGAAATTCCTTTAAAGAAGATAGCCCCAATTTTGACAAGATACTTCATATATATGTCTGGTTTTTCACTGTAGTATTCTCATGCTTTATTTGGTCTAGATTAACAGTCTTTTTCTCTTCTCTACTAGAATTTCTACTAGGTACAATTTCTAGGTAGAATTTGTACTAGGTACATCTAGTTTGATGGACACATAAAAAGTTCATTTAAAAAAAATCCCTCTGGTTGAAACTGACAGGAGCRTTTAAAGAAATACAGATCTGTTCTTTTTTACCCAATTTCAGTAGTGTTTTTTTAATAGATATATAACTCTGTATTACCTAAGTTCCTGATAAGAAATGTCGATGGTTTTAAATCAAAAAAAGGAAAAACAAGTTACGATTTTCAGAGACTCTACACCTTTTAATTTCAGAGTGCAAAATACATTTCTGCAGGAGATAAATGATGCTTTTTTTTCTAGTCCATTGAAAGTAGCTGTCAAGTTTGCTGCCAAATAACATGTCTGGTTTCTTGTATAATAGTTACCAAAATTTAATGAGTACAAACTGAAAAATGGAATAGTTCTCAGTAGGAGGGTAGTTGAGTTCCTCGTTAACACACCTTGTTGTTTGTTTTATTTTAAAAGATACCTATAGGTGGTCATTCAGTGTTCTGAATGCCTCTCCTATGTTAGAAAATGAATGTGAACCTTGGAAACCAATCCACCCCAGCTCACAATCTGAATAGATTTCAAGAGGAGTAATAAAGGATAAGCTGTGTTGTTAAAAAGGGGATGTTGGTGGCCTGAGATTTTTACTATTGATATTTGAAGTACTTGCACCCAAAGCACAGCAAGGGAGTGAAATTTAGACTAAATACAGTGATTCAGACCTTCAGTTGCCTAACTGTTGCGGTCAATTTGGAAGCCATTCTTGAAAACTTTTCTAAGCTTTTCTGCCAGAAACTGTCTGCTGACCTGGGCCATCAAAACACATTGCACTATGGCCCATGTGGGCTCTTCTCAGAAGGACTTTGCTGCTGCCTCTGCACACTTTCACATTTTTGCCCCCGTGTCCAATAGCCAACCAATGAAGAATGCGTGGTTCTGGGACTCAGTGGATGTTATCTATGGAGTTGTCATGGTACCTGGGGGAATCAGCTTTGCCTACATTATTGTGACGGCTCTGTTGTTAAGCCCTTGTTCCTAGAATGTGTTAGAGTTAAAACAGCCCCGACAAAAAGGTGACACTGAAATGATTCTCATTTGGCCATCCCGTGACTAGCAACTGTAAGTTCTAGGACTGGATCTAGGTTCTGGTGCTTCTCTGCTTTTTTAGTGGACACATATGGCAAATTTCTTTCTGTGAAAGTGTATTTCAAGTGAAGTGTCAGGTGTTTTTAAAGGCTGTGTCTGAAGGCCTAAGTCTCTGTGGTGCTGAGTCTTGTAAAGTACACTTTATACAAGTGGGAGTTAGGAATACTTTGTACTTCATCAGTTTAAATTCTGAACATCTTGATTGTTGGCTCATTGAAATCAAGCTTGTTATTAAGTTTTGGGCTCCTGTGATTAAAGATAGATCATTATTTTTCAGCTTCTCAGAGTACAAGATGCTTGAAACTCTGTTGATAGTGGAAAACCCACTTTTCTGTTTAGAAGTGAACTATTTTTGTGTTACGTTGTTGAAGACGGATATCTTTCCAGCTAAGGCCACTTGCAAAGCTTACATATTTATGATAACCTCAGGCAATCTGATGATCTGCCACCGATCTCAGAATGAAGAAAAATATTCATTCTCAATGTATCCTTCCTTATCACAGCCGGTGATTCACAGGAGAATGTATCTCTCACAGTATTTTATTGTTTTAAACCCAATGACTATTTTATACTATTCCAGAATCTCTTAAATCTTCCTCCTTTTTTGTCTCTACCTCAACTTTTTCCCAAAAATAAAAGGAAATTTTGCCTTAATTTCTGTCCTGTCATATTTGCATTCTTAGAAGCAAGTTCTTGAAGACCTCAGTTAAAATTTCCTCTTACTTCATATGTAATACATGAATAGAAAGTAAATGATTTGGTTAGAAGTATTTAAACAGGAAGCTTGCAGGCAATAAATCACATATAAAGTGACAAATAAAAAAGTTTTGCAAAGCCATTTCTTTGTCAGCATTTTTATGCTGAATATTGTCATGCCTGTTGCCTAAGAACAAAATTTTATAATGTTTTTAAAGCAAAACTCAGATTTTTATTAATGTAGACATGTAGGTATTTTTATATTACAAAATTCAGATTCTTTTATTAAAAAAAGCTACAGCTTGACACTATAGGTATCTGAGTTATGTTCCCTAAACTTTCTGTTTGCCAAGGCAGAATTACGCTGGACTAGCTGGGGCTGTCAGTTTATCGACAATTGAGAGTTCTCCCCATGGAAGTGGTAGTGCAGTAACAAATATGTTACTTATATTGATTAATCTCAAATGGTCAAGATTGACTATAGGATTTGATATATTCCAAAGGGGTATAGTCGCTGTAAAGAAAGTCTTGTAAATTCTTGTGCTCAAAAGAGGCACTTGTAAATAACTACAAGATGCAATCACGAGTGAGTGGGAAACCTCAACGGATTAGTAATGAGATAGAGGCTTTCACCTCAAGGTCTTTGTTTCTAATCCAGGTCTGCTTGGTAGTGATTGGAAGTGCTTTCAGACAGGTGGTTAGTGTGAAATTAGTTGGAGATCTCAGGGTTGTTAGTGAGTAGATATCCTTCTAAGAAAAATTGCTGTGGCTATGGTTTTCTTTCTTTCTGTCTCTTTCCCTCTCATCTGGATAGGAGACAAAGTTTTTTGCTGTTTCTTATACTGGCTGACTGGGTAAGATTAATGTAATTCTGGCCAGTTTTACTGCTGCTTAGAACTACCTGATGGGCAGCAATGATGCTGCAAAACGTGAGTCCTCTGGCTTGGGCAACAGAGGGATGTCAGCAGAGGGAGGAAGCAGAATTGTTTATTTTGAAGGGGAGGCTAGATGAAGAGCAGTGTGAGAGAGACATGCCCTCCCCACACAGTGTCCTGGGAAGCACTGAAAAGAACAGGAGTTGAACAGGTGTGAGCAGAGGAGTGAGTTTTTTCCATGCCCAGTGTGCAAATATGTGGGAAATACTCCTGTATTACAGAGCAGTGCTTGTTGGTCCTTCCCACCCTGTCCCTGCAGTGGAGAAAATGAAGGACTATGTGAACCATGACCGTTCCTCATCTGTTCACTTGTACATTGAGTTAAAGGAAGTACCAGAAGGATATTTTATATAATATGATGTCCATGGATTTGCAAAATTAGTTACAATTCTGACAACTTACCTTGCAAACTAGGTTATGAATATTTTAAGATCAGAAAGTCAACCACATAAACAGAAACTGTTTTCTAAAAAGTTAAAATCAATATGGATTTAAAAAATAAGAAAGAGAAGTAGTGTCATTGTTGATTTTAGCCTTTTTTTCTTTTCTTGAGAATACAATCGAAAGAAACATTTGAAGTTTTCCCTTTTTAATGTGCACACTGCAAGAGGGAAAACCCAACTATTTTAATTAGAGGACCATCTCTGTGGAACGATAGTGGAACTAATGACCACTGCTTCAGGTCACCTTTAATCTTATTGAAACAGGGGAGATGGCGGAGCATTGCTGTTAAACTCAATGGCACTTGGGGGAGTCTAAACAGCATTGTGTAAGTTAATGGTGCGCCCCTCTCCTGCCACCTATGGCTGCTCCGTTATCCTTGAAAGCAGCCGTCAAATTTGCACAGCTYTAACAGGAACATCTGCTTCTCTCCCCTGGTTGTTTCCCTCACATCTGCAGTGGTGTGACAGAGCACATGCTCTTCTTCATTCACCCTTGTTGCTCTGACCTTTCCCGTGGCTCATTTTTTATGCTCTGCCTCCTTAATGACTATTCTAATTCATCTCTGTGTTTGCTGATAGTCTCATTAGGGCTGAGAGAAAATTCACCTGGTGAGGAGGCCTGTTGTCTTCTGGTAAGAATGAAAGTTTGTCAAATCTGACAAGCTAGCTGGGATACTTTGAAAAGACAGTTTCACTGCGTTATTCCTGCCCAGTTGTGACAAGTGTTTCTGCTAAAAAGGGCAATCCCACTCTTCTGTAATGAAATATGTCCCATTATCAGGCTCTCCAGGTTTTTTGGGCCAAATTCAAGAAAGATATCCAAGTGTCTTCCTGCTATTTAAGCATCTCAGTTCCACTAATTTCAAATAGATTTCATTGACAACATAAGAATTGGACATCGAAATGCTCTTGGGAATCTGAGACCTTCTCCACTTCCATTCTGTCTCCTTTGAACCTCCAATCTTTAGCAAGTGTCCTGAGAGTGAGCCAGTGACCAGCTTGCAGCATACAAATTTAGGGAAGTACTCTTATTGTATCTGCTGCTTCACAAAATAAATGCGCTTAGCTAACAGAGAGCAAATTTCCATGTCAATATCCTAAATACAATAATCTGCAAGAGTTAACAGCTTTCTTGGTCCTTTCAGTGATGACAGTGAGGCTTGAACAGGATTCAAGGATTAAACTCCAGGACTTTCTCCCAGTCTTAGCTTTCAGATGAAGAGACTACCTCGTATTGAGGGAAACTTTTGCTGTTACTGTCCAGTGTGTCCAAGTTCTACAGGTTACAGGACGGTGTAGTTGCTGTACCAATTTAAAGTTATGTTTTCATTTTTCAGTTTAAGCTGAGTGGATTAATTAAAATGGAAAATCTACCTAATCATTTTAAAACGCTGTCCATTTTATTATGAAGGAGAAACATTGGGTTCTTGGGTGGTCACAGAAGGATCTGTGGAACAGTGAAAGAATGTTGTTGTAATCTGTAAGTTTTCCATTTCTGAGAAGTATCTGTTAATTCTGTATTTTGACTGATTCATATAATACCTTTCCATAACAACTCACATTGTTATTCTGGGTGAAATATCTTCTTTAATGCCACTTGCCGAATGAAGAAAGCCAAATTTGGGTAGAATGAGCAGTATTTTCACTGACTGCAAAAAGGCTTTTTGCTACAGAAGATTAATAATAGAAATAACATATAAGAAATAGGTGAGAGATCAGCATGGAATCTGCGTTACATCAACACCCATTTGTGCATGCACTTAGGTGTTGAATACAGATCTCCAGATTCTGCTCTCCTAACTGTGCCATTGAGCTTTCCCCTCTGGGAATTCCTTGTGCTCCAGCCTGCAACTGAAATGTTGAAATTTTAAAGATTTGCACCTTTATTCAAAGGCAAAGAAGATTAAGCAGTGAAAGTTGAGAGGCTCAAGAGATCTGCAGACCCTTGAACAAGAGAAGGTATTAATGGAGAAGCTTTGAAAAAGAGTCATCAGTATGAAATAGTAAATCTGCAGACCCTCACAACTTCTGAGTCCTGACCTTCTTTTTAATTGTTATTTTACTGTTAGCAGTATAAGTCTGTGTCAAAAGTTATAATGTGGGCCTATGGGAAACTATTACCAGGTTCTGCTATGGTCCTCTCTTTTTCACTGTTAGTGTGGCATAAAACGATGGATGCTCTGCAGGTTATTTTTTTCCTTAAAAGAAAAAAAAATCTTTCAATAATAGTGATTAAAAAAAAAAGTCTTGCAGCACTGACTTATGTTTTGCACTTACAGATATAATGGTTAAAATAGCTTAAGTTCACTTAGCTATTCAGCCAGGTTGGAAAGAGGCTGCGCATACTGAAACCATTTAAATGTCCTCATGCCACTCAGAAGTAAAAATGCATTTGTGCAATTTAATTTTATGACCTCTTATTGCTTAACTGGCAGCTGGATCTTCCTTGGACTGCTTTCTGTGTCGGTTTCATCAGAATAAACGCAAGATAATCATTACAGCTATATAAAACCTGATATAAAATGAGGCAAACTCTGAAAATAATTAATCAGTGATGATGAAGGAATAGAGGCTTTTCCAGAGATTAAAGACCAGCTGAGGAGCTGATGGCCTAGTGCCCAGTGCCTTAACCAATCTGATTGCTTGTAACGGTCCTCGAAATTCCATTGCCTGATTTGCCTATCACATCAAAATTTCATTTTACTTGAGAGATCAAATATATAATTCAAATTCACAGTCTTATCTACTGGTCCTGTTTTTTTGCAAGAGCCAATTCTTCTAGTAGCAACAAATATTGCTACATGATTGTAATAAACGGATCAATTAAGGGGAAGAGAGATTCACTGCCAAGGCTAGTCTTTTAAATTAAGACTATCAAACAGAAAATGATAACAGGAAAAACTTTCATAAACCACACCATTTAATAACAACAGTTATTCTTGGATCTTTCTTGAGCAGATTCTCAAATGAGGGTTAAATAATGAAAAATTGTTAGTTTGCTTACCTCTGACTGCCAAATTCAGACACAGTCCTATTACTTCACAGTCCTATAAAAGTCTTTTCATTAAAAGAGTGAGACACACCTTTGTGTTAAAAAAAAAAAAAGAAAAAAAGAGGAAAAAAAAGAAAAAAGGCACAATCTCTTTGTACCTTGTAAGTTTGACCCACTGAGTACTGAAATGAAAGAGATTGCAAGTTCCCTCAGTTTTACCCCTTATACATGAGGATAAAGATTTAATTCTTATTTGAAATGAGAGAAATACTTCTCTCCCAAACATCTACTTTTTTTCCTGGTAAGTGTCATTTACTTAATCTACGGAGGCTAATGTCTTAGTTGACAACTGCCGTTTCATATTCTCTAAACAAATATCATTCATGTCTGATGGATGACCTTGAACTGAGTTGAAAATACATCTGGAATTAAGTAGATTACAGGCATTTGTTTTACACAGCTAAAACCAAACTGGTCTTTGGATATTTCAGGTGATGAAGAAATGCTCAATAGCACACAAGGCTTAATCCTCAAAATTCATTGTGTTGCATATATGAAACAAACTTAAAAATCTTTTTCTTTTTCTTTTTCTTTTTTTTCTTAAAGTTTGTGATAATGTTAAAGACACTTCTGGCATGCCATGAATATGAATTAATAAATAGTACAAGGACAGTACTGACTTTAGATATGGTAATGTGGGCAGCTGCAAATGGCAGCAGGCTGCTGGGGGCAGCAAGCTGACCCAGGTCATGGTGCCTGCTTGGCCTGCATGAGGGGTGTTTTGATCAGGATGACTTCTGCTGGAAGGGCTGGGATAGCCCTTCCCATTTTGTAGTCCCACCTATGCTACTTTCACCTTCCTGTGACAAGTGTGACCCTCTCTTGAGATGTCATCACCCCTTACAACTGGGGAGGCAAATTTCATTTTTGCTTACAAACTGGTGATTAACCTTAAGCCCAGCCTAAAGAGATGTGTATGTAGCTGCTTCCTCCAGGCAAGTGGAAACCTCTCTAGGGAACTAGTTTCATTCTTTTTCCCTTTCTCTCATGATAAATTTGTGAAGGAAGGAACAAATGAGAGGAGAAGAGTTGTCTGCATGTAATAGCAAGAGTGAATGTTAATGGGACATGTGGGAAATACTCCTATATTACAGAGCAGAATGTAGCTCATTTGCTACAAGATGTGATGGAAAGCAGAATCTTTTCCTTGTATTTTTCCCTATCTCACCTAGAATAGCCATACGGTAGAACGTTTCCCACAGGAAAGGATTAGCACCACTTTACTCCAAGGTACTTTAAGAAGTCTTATGCTTTTAGATTTCATTTGTACAAGTGATATGTGCTCAAATTGGGTGAATATTAGTGCCTGGCTGAAAGGCAGTCCTTACTGATTAACTTCAGTGTAGCACCCCAGCAGGTAGAGGAGTTCATCTTTTAAATTCTTTTTTTGCTTCCACTCTTCACCCACCTCTCTCTCATTTGCAGCAACTTTTGCCTCTCCCCATATTTGCAGCACCTGTCTCAGCTATTTTGATTTATTGACCACTCAGATTTAATGCTTTGTTCCTTGGAGAAGTCTCGGTGCTTATGTCTGATCTAAGGTCACCTACACTACTTATTCCAGGGGACTTTAATCTCCATATGGATGTGACCTCTGACACTTGCCAAAGAATTCACTGTATTACATGATTCACTCCAGCTGTGTCAGCATGTTCCACYACCTGCACATATAAAAGGTTATGCTTTTCATTTTGTTAACTCTTTAGGTCTCTCATTATGAGGGCTTGAGGTCACTCACCTTCCTTTCAAATACACATCTAGATCTTCTGTACACCTAGGGTTCCTTTCAAATTGGTTACTTGTTTAGGAGTTGTTGTTTTCCTCAAGTTGTCACTTCTTGCTTACAAGTTAAATGGTTCAGTGCTGGCTCTCTGGTTATGCAGTTACAGTGCTGATTGGGATTCTGCCTATGCCGTACTACTGACTTCCATAATCTGTGAAATACAAATGCGTTCACTGGAACAAGGTGTGTAATGTTGTGGTCTGTGAGGAAACTCTTTGATTGGGAACGTGCACGTTATGTGAGCATCAAAATCAGTTCCTTAACTTGGGAGATCGTTGTRTCTTTGCTTGCTTGGTTATAGATGTTAGTTTTAGTAATCACAATACTGCTATGTATTTGAGAAATGCTGGGTAAATGGTAGCAAACTGGATTACTGGATTCCTTAGTATCTCTTTTTTTTTTTTTCCTTCCCCCCCACTATGTCTTACTTTGCCAGTTGTTATGGGCAGATGATTATGGGATGATCCTTCTTATGTATGTATCCAGAGAGCAGCTGAGTGGATCTTTTTGGCAGTTCTGGACTATCTCTGAACAGTCCCTTACTGCCAAAAAGTAAAATGGGAGCTTGTTACAAGTGAAACTGGATTGAATTGTACATTCAGAGACAATTCATGAGAAMGTGTATATATAAATATTGTGTATTCTTGAGAAATGAGAGAATCTAAGTCAGGACCTTGAAATGAATGTGAAATGGTTATTAAAAAAAATGGATAATGGAATGTTAGTAGGGAAATGCTTTGCTGAAATTTTCAGCTTAGAAGATTGTATGCTGACTTTAATCTACAAGTGACTTTCAGCTCTTTCTCCAGAAAGCAACTGTCATCCTTAGAAAGGATCCCTCTCCCCAAAAAATCCACAGCCCATGAGCAGAAAAGTTCTTATTTTGTAAAAATATTTGATAACAAAATGTGAAAAATAGTATTTCTTATTTTCTTTGATGTATGTGTGTTTCTAGGAATACTTGCCTCTTGGCATGTGCTTCTGTGTGTTCATGTATGTGCAAGCAAAAGCCAGCATGAGATGAAGGCTGAACAGATGATAAACTGGCACCAAGCTTTTTAGAGTGCTTTCTTCTTCCAGACAGCATCTCCGCTGACTACCAAACTCATTCRCTTCTCGTACTGTTGTCTGCAATACTAGACTCCATAGCCATTCATCTCCTTATTGACAGACATCCTCTTACACTTTAAATAAATGATGCAGTTGATTTTGTGCAGACCAAGCTTGCTGGTTTTGAGGCTCACTGAAGAATATGCTGAGCTAGGGTCATATTGTTCCACTGTTTAGATATACTGTTCTCTGCAGTACTAATTGCTTTCTTCATCAAAGAAAGCAGCTTATGAAATGGAGATTAAAAACTCCCTATACTTGTGTCTTTTCCATATGCTTCTTAGCTAAGAAATTAGAAAAAGAGGAGGATATCCAGGATTAAGGTTTTTTGATAAAGGCATGCTGCCTGCATGTATATTGCATTGAAAGAATACTCCTTGGGAGTGATTAGAATTAGTCACAGAGGTGAAATGGATGTGGATCGAACTGGCTCGCAACCTTCTGAAAGCCTCCCTCTTTCTTTAATATTTTCCTTGTATTGTTGAAGTACATCACTGTGATCTGTTTGATACTTTATTAACAATAATTGTATTTCCCTCTTTTCATTTGAGGATTTCAAAGAGTTTTACAAGTATTAATTGCATATCTGCAAGTAAAAATAAAGTCTTGTCAAATATATTAGTCAAAAATTTGTATTAAACTGAGAATAAACAGTTCAGTGGTGATTATCCAGCCAACTCTGCTCACTTATGGTGACTTGTAAGGTGAAAGCCTAATCACTTCCTACTTTGTACTTACATGTTCTTCAGAAATGATGGCTGCCTTCTCTGAGAATCAAACTGTGAAGGCTGCCTAGAAGCTGTACGTAGTCCACCTTATTTTGGGCTGGAAGGCCCACGGATAACAAAGAAATGGTCACAGAGCCTTCCTGTAGCAAGTCTCTAGACTTGGACACCCGGGAGCTATTATTACGCATATGTATCTCCTTATGGAAGGTAGCAAAATTCACAGCAGGAAGTGGTCTGGGAGTTGCTGCCATTAGTAGTCCCTCTCCCGCTATGTCTTGTATATGTCTTAGGTCTTGTATAGCATGTGGCTGGGCGACGTCCCCTATTAGGTATGCAGACGGTGTTCCATGACAAGAACCTCTCTCTGGTACTGTTGCTGATAAAAATGTATCTCTCCTTGGAGAGTTTTCTTATTTAAATGGGAAGATGTAACTGAATTTTAACTGTAAATATTGACAGCCCGTAGGTTGCAGATCTGAATAGGTTTACAGGTGAAGAGGTATGAATTTATGGGCTTCTTATAAGTGAGCCCAAAGGCTTTGCTCCACAGAGCCTGGCTTTCTAGCTGTCTCTCACTGCAGCTCTCCCTGAAATGGCTTTCCTGATGTGTCTGGCATAGAATTCACTTACTGTGATCTTTACACTTTAAAAATTCTTTGGTCCCTGCTCCTCTAATGTCTAGACTTCCTTAAAATCCATTGATTTCTAAAGCATTTTAATGCTGTTCATGAGGTTTTCTGTCTTTATGTTCTCAGCCGTACTTTAAGTGTACTTTAAACCTGAGATGAAGGTTTGTTACCTAGTGCAGGATGGAGATTAAAACGTGCAGGAGGGTATTCTTAGGTTCCTTCTTTTTGCTGCCTTTGGGCACCTGAATGTAGATATGATAGGTTTCAGTAGATCTAGGCAGGGAATAATCTGTTTGAGTTGATGGTTAGGTTTTTAAGATGGTCTGTGGGTTTTGTTAACTCTGAAAGCCACTCTGCAAACTGAAGACTTGTTCTCTAGATGGCTGAATGCTGAGAAAAATGGTATGGGAAACTAGCATGTTAACACTTAGCATTCGTTCAGTGCTTGTTCACAGACATATCTGAATATTATGAGGAAATGCGTATGATGTTCAACAGAATAAGTGTAAAGATGTGCATGAATAAGCAATAGAAATATAGATGTGAATGTGTGGGAGGGGACGGACTATTATAAGGGCAATCCAATTAATGCAAATGATGCATGCAGATGTCACTGGCTTCTTAGTACCTTTTACTGTGTTACTCCAGTGTTCATGAGATCAGCATGCTAGGGACAAATGAGGAGAGCACTCTTCCTTTGCAAGGCAGCAGCGCTGTCTTAATATAGGATTAGCACTCCTACCCTTGCAGCAGACAGAGAGGGGACACCTTCTCTTACCTCCTTGGATGGCTGGGAAGCATGAATGAGTGTACAGTAACATAGCCACCAAAGGACACATCTGAGATGTAGCTTAACTTTGCCTTCTGCAAACATCTATGTGCTTGTTGATTCCTGGCACTTTAGGGGAGCAGTATCACTGCTTTAAAATTCAAACAGGCCAACTGAGAGCAGGCCCTGTGTTTTTCAGGCTCATGGCCAAGCCCTGTTTGATTTATATTGGTGTTGACTTAGCAGGACTTTTCACCTTAAGGCAGCAGGATTTGGGCTTGGAAATAGACATTCATTCCGCTACGTATTGATCGCTGGAACTGGATCTAGTCCATCCTTATGATGTACAAATCTGACAGGATTTATACCTCCCAACAAAGTGTCTTCCACTCTTATGTTGGCATCTAATGTCTAGTGAAAAATGACTTTAATTAAAATAAGACCTGACTGCTTGGTCTTTCATATGTGGTACACAGCAAACTCAAATATGTGGCTTGAACTGTTCCAAATGTTTGCCTTTTCTTCACTCCATTATAAAATATTTTTCTCAAGAGACAGTCTAGAATGTCACCTTGCTCTATTGAAGTCAATAGGAGTTGTTGACTCAGTGGGTGCAGGACCACCACCATAAGCACTTTAGGAAACTGATGGAAATTTTTCCATTTACTCCAAGGGGTTTTGGTTCAGACTTTTGATCCAATAAATAAACGAACAAATGCTCTCTTGAAGTAAAAACATAATTAAAAAAATCTTTTCTTTCAGAACATCAGGCCATCTATTTATTATCTCCAAACATTGCCATGCAGAGGTGTTTTGTAAAACAATACTTTGCAATAAAATGGCATGGCCAATTTATTTTTTTTTATTTGTGTATTTATTTTCCATATTGACTTACAGAGAAGCTGCTGTCCTACAAGCTGGTTACTGTTTTTGCTTTTTTATGTTGTTATGATATGGGTAATAGTTACTTGCATGAAAATTCACAGTCTGCCAATAAACTTAATACAGTAGCTATGTAAGATACTTTTATGCTGTCTTCAACATTTTTCCAACTTTCTGTAAAATATATTATGTGTTTTCCTGCTGTAGCATATTTTGCTTAAAAGTACAGTGTAGCTTTTTCCTCAGGAAAAAAACATATCTCTGTATATATAATTTCTCTTTACATTTTGAGTGCACACATAGAAGACTAAATTTGCTTTCCAAGATTGTATATACATAGTTTTCTGTCCATTGAGGTTGTTGTGAATACAAATTTGGCAACAAAAGTCAGGCAGCTCTCCAGCTGTGTTTGAAATACTCCTGAAACCAAAACACACTCAGCAAAGGAATGTTGCCAAGTCAACCTTTAAAAAAATCATATATATTTTAATACTCTCTATGTATTTTGGAAAACCTACTTAGAAGCCTAAATTGCATTGCTAACTCTATTGAAAGTTGAGAATTCCCTCTTAATAAACTCATAAAAGTTCCTGCTCCAAAAGTGCAGTAATCTCAATGGCTTCAGTAAGATAGTCTCTATAAGCATGCAAGTCTGGCCATTTTGTATCAGACCAAGGTATTCTCGAGCTCAGAATCCTGCCTGGCATCAGTCGGTAACAGGTAACAGGGCAAACACAGAGTGAGTAGGGAAAGCAGGACAATCCTCCAAGCTTGTGTCACTTGTTTTGCTCTATCTCACTGTTTCTGAACAGTGCTTTCCTTTCCACCTTCCTTTCTTTATTCCTATCTACCTTGATATTACATACCCACCTACACTATCTGCACCTTAGTGTCTTCTCGTATAAGGGGCCTGTATGGCTGTGATGGTGAATACTTTATTATTCTCTGCGTTGTCTCTCTATCTAGCTCGCTTATTAAAAAAAGGGGGGGGAGAAAAAACAGCCATTTCTGTAGCACTGTTAATTTACAAGGTGCTTTACAAACATAGATGAGAGCCATCCAAGGCCTACTCTACATAAGATGAGACAAATATAAGATGAAGGCTGTTCAGGAAAGTGAGGAGGTGGAAATGATATATGAGAAGAAGAGAGGGGTTTTGTGAAGTGGGAGTCCTGAGAAAGGATTTTAGGCAAGGCAGAGGGTGAGTCTGGCAGTGGAGAAAGATGGTTGGGTACAGGGAATGGTGTAGCCAAGATATGAAGACAGGAGTGGGGAAAAGAGATGGAAGAATAAACTCGGAGAAATAGGGTACACTGAAGTGTGAGGAAAGACTCTTGAGAGGAAGGCAGTATGATAGAGCATTTATCACAGGTTTCTTCAAGACGAGCTGGGAGGGATCTCAAAAAATCCATATGGTTTGTTCCTTTTTTGGCAACACCTGGCTGTCTTTAACAGATTTTCAGCCCACCTTGTTCTTAGAAACCTGAAATGATGGACATAGCAAGAAGTGCTTACATGTTATGTTAGAAAGTTTTCCTACTATCTAAATTAACTCTCCCTTGCATTAAATATTATCCTATCCATTGTGTTCATTTGTGAAGAGAAAGAACTTGAATATAAAACCTAATACAAGACAGGAAGCCAAAGGAAGGAGGAGTGTGCTCTGTCTCTGCATGTCTTTTTGTTCAGTTTTTCTAGTTGACTAGTCCAGTCTCCTTTTCTCCCTATGGCTTTATAAGGCCTGGGAAAGATAGGTAGAAAAATTGACTTGTTATGATGAATTAATCTTTTGTTAGTAAGAACAGGATAAATTCAGGAAGTAAGTCAGGTCCTACCAGGTGCTTTGCCCCTTCATCTTCCTGGGACTTCAGTGGATGTTCAAGAGACTCAGTATCTTGTAGGACTGAGCAAACTGGCCTTTTCTTTATGCACTGATGGTTTTTTGTTTTGCTCTCCAACACTTATCTCTACAATTATTAGGCCAGCACCAAGTCAAGCAAGGGACATGTGAAGTTGTGGCAGTACATCGTTGCTGCAATAAGAACCGGATTGAAGAACGGTCACAAACAGTCAAGTGCTCCTGCTTCCCGGGGCAGGTGGCTGGTACAACAAGGGCTCAGCCCTCTTGCGTGGAAGGTAAGCAGTCTTCTGCTCAGTCATGGTTCATTAAGATTGTTTGAGAAGTTTAGTCTCCTTGATTGTTTGACTTCCCACTGTCTCAAAAGCATAATCCTTCCTTTTGTTAATTTTGGAAACATCTCTGTGCATTGATGATAATGACTATGTGCATAAATCTGGGTGTAATTAATCCTCTTAATATATGTACTCGTCCATTTCATGTCTGTGCCAATAAAACTTCTTAGTTTTTCCACACAAGAATTCTCCTTTAGAACTAGCCTGAAAACAGCATAAGCCAAGAAATTCAAGCTAATGATATTAACTCTTCCTGTTGCCTCTTGACTTAGCAGCTTGGGCAAAAAGTCACCAGATAGTAAATGCAGTCCTAACATCGGGCATGCAAATCATGCTGAGACATGTGGTTTTAAGACTTGTTCTCGGGATGGATTTCACCATTTTATGTGCCTAATGGGCTTTTACACTGGACTTCAGTATGTTAACGCCACTCCATGTCTACTCAGTTTTGTGTGTTGTAACCCCAAACGCGCTGGAGTTCGGAGAACAGGGCAGAGGTAGCCTACGGTTGCATAGGATTTTTTCATCTTAGAAAATGTCTAGTAAAGTCTTTTTTCACTTATTTGTAAGTAAGCATTCTAAAGTTATTAAAGTAGAAAATTCTGTAAAATTTACATTTAAACTGAAGCAAAGCAGAAGAATAGAGTAGCTCACTGCTAATTAATATTGGCACAGAAGTTACTAGTTCCTCCATTTTGTTAATTCATAAGTAAGATGTTTCTGTTGTCATTGCTTTTCACACAAAGTTGTGACCTTCACAAGTTAAACATAAAACAGAAGTTTCAAAATCCAATTTTTAGTCTAACTTTCAGAGATATTTTGTTTTAGACATAAACCTCTAAATACATGCAACGTGTCTGATTTTTTAACATGTTTTCTGTTTGAGGACATTTTATTTAAGAAATTTTTTTTTCTAGATGTTTAAACTTTTCATGCCTTGTAGTTCAGGAACACGATCAACTTTAACTGCGCAATTTGTTAAGCAGTTTTCTTGTCAAAGCAGAAGTACCTTCTGTATTTTTAGGGGACATGTCAAGCAACAGTAATACTTTTACATATGTTAGATAATAAAAGTCAGGTGTTATTTTAAACTTGCTTAAGCATTGCAAAGGTGACACTGTCATTCCCTGATAGAATGATATAAAAGCGTGATACAATACAAGCCTAATTCATTGTGTCAATGCAAATAGTTGCTGAAAGAATTTAATAGCTGTTTTTCCTTCAAGTATGGTTGAAATTAAACACAACAAAATATTATGAATGCAAGATTTTGGTCTCTAAAGCAGAAGCCTTTGATCCCCTTCCCTCCCTTAGGATGATGCTTTTAAATACTTTGCTTATTTTTGCAAGCATCTGGCACTATCGTTGGTGTGTCTGTCTTTCCTCCGCCTCAGGATTAGATGTGTTTTCTTCCACTCTATGCATATCTTTCAGTAGACTTCTCCACTGCAGAAACCAGAGAGAGTTTATTAAAAATATCTTGAATTGCTTATTTCAGTCTGATGTAGACATCTCATTTTTATTTTCCAACAACTTTTTACTGAATTCGGGGCTATTTAATTTGCCTATATTTTGCCCATTTGTAACTGAAATTTAAAGAGAAGGACTTGCCAAAAGCACAGAATTATTACTCTAACCAAAAGAAAAGGTTATATAGAGAAATTGGCTTAGAGTGGTCTTTTAAAGTATTTTCTTTGCACTTCAGGCCTTATCCAGTAGTACTTATAATTTCCTTAGGGCAGCACATTATCTCCGTGCTATTGATCATGCATGACATGCACATGGTAGGACCTGCAATTCCTACCTCCAACTGTTTCCATGCCATAAAACTGCATTAAGACAAAAACAGAAGACAAAGTAGTTCACACTCACTAAATACCTGTGCAGTAATTACCACCCACCTGTTCTGGCAGATTACGCAGTTCTTGGTTGCACCCACAGAGGTGCTTTTACCTCTTGCTGGTATGGTGCTTCCTCACACAAGGGAGTGTATCGCTACCCAGACAGGCTTGCTGTGCTGCTTGCTGGCGGAGGGGGAATTGTGAGGCTGCAATGGAGAGGTTATTAACACAGTGAAGTTTTGTAATTGAAATTCTTGGCTAAAAACAGCCTAGTGCTTAATGGTTTTATAGCAGATATGATTCTATATGCATGCTCTGTTTGGATTTTATCCTCTTCTGCACATACTCACAAGGAAAATAACTCTGTGGGAGTGACGCAAACAGCAAATCAGTCTCTCCTACTTCTATGTTGCCTGTGAACTTTTCAGGGTTTGCATGTTTCAGGTGTTCTTGAACAGCAGCTAAGAGGCCACCGGAGCAGAGAAATTGGATAGTATTTTGTGTTTTATGCAGAGTGGCAGGCTTCAAAAAGCTGTTGGAATGTAATTACGTTTTCCCTTCTTGACCAACAAGTGAATGGCTATATAATTACATAATTACAATTAATTTTGTTGAGATCTGCATGATGATTTTACAGAAATCTGCCTCTGCTTGCTATTTTTAAATGAAAGTCTGATTTCTGTTTTACCTTTAATAACGCAGGAAGCAATGAGCTGGTTTTAGCTTTCCTTTAGGCCAGACAGGCACATCGCTGGTCCTAGATTCTAGATACTCCATGAGAAACTAAGTCTACTTAGAGAAATAGGTTCTCCCAGAATGCTGGAGGCACCAAAGATCTGGACAAAGTCTAGACAAGCTGTACCTGCCATTCTGTTACAGACTGGAACTTGCTATTTGAGCAGCCTTTGACTATAATCTTTTTGTTTTTTTTTTTTTTCCCAGCAAATTGTAACTGAAGAAAAAAGCCTTCCTCATTTGAAAATTATATTTGTTCCTGGGTTTGGTAATTTACAAGTTTCTGATTTTTTTTCTTAGTTTTCTCGGTCTTGCAGCATATAGGTTTCCTGACCCAGCTCCCACTGGATTTCAGTGATAGCTTGTTTGTTAATTTGAGTGGGGGTAGAGCTTGGTTTCCTGAATGGGGAAACTTGGGCTTGACAGATGCTAAAGAATTTTACACAAGGTCAGATTAAAATAGCAGTTTATTTGAGCAGCGCTATATGTTAAAGCTAAACACTGCTCAGAGAACTAGTGAACAAGTGTACCAATATTGAGAGGTACCAGAGTTTCAGGAAGGTTTCCTATTTGAGCTAAATCATAATGGATATTTTCATAATTACATTCCCATGTACACCTACACACACAAGTGACATTTTTTCTTGTGACTGTGATGAGGAGGGAACTAAGTACTTTGGTGTTGTAGATGATAGATGTCCAGTCAAGTTGCAAAGAAAAGGTTAAAAGTGCTACAGAAAGGAATGTAAAAACTAGTTAAATCTTGTAAATGCCTCAAGTGAAAGTCTTAAGTGCCTTGTATGCTAGGAATCAGTCCTTGTCCATGTTATACAATAATACTTACTGTGTTGTGGGGCTTAACTAACATTTATAGAGTGCTTTGTATTTCTACAGTGTCTTTCATCCTGGGGACTTTAATTATTGGTAGTAGCAGAAGTCAAAAGAGTTCATTTAAAAAGAAAGATGGGAAGGTGAAAATCAGTTTATTACAGATTGGGATCTTCCAGAGCATTTTCACTCAAGCACGGGGTAATCACTCGTCATAGCCTGGATGAGGGTACAGGGCAATAAGTCTCTGGGTCAAGGTATTTTTTTATTCTTTGCCCATGACAACACACTTGTTAATTTTCTTCTCACTCAGATAATTGCATTTTGTATGCAGAAACAAGAAATTGTCATTTGTGTATTTCAGCTGAGTTCTGAAAGCTATTGACAAGTATTGGCAAACAAAAAAAGCAAGGCTGTTTCTTCTGTACATATGCATGCCTCATTTTCCTGTTTTTTTTTTGAGCCTCCAGGCACAGGCCTACCTGATACTTTGCAGAATGGTGCTGTAGATAAATTGAGCCACTAAACTCAGAAAAAAGCAGAGCCTATGAGAGGGAGTATTTAAATGTGCAGAGAAGACATACCACGCAGCCTGCAAAGCCTGCCTTCAGTTGCAGCTATGCTATTCAATTGCAGCTATAGAAAATTTTGCTTAGCAAAGGTCAACTCGTTCTTTTGTCAACAATGAACAAACATTTACATTTAAAGTAATCATTATAAGATTTTGTTTTTAGCCATTTTCTTTATGGAAACAAACATCCTTGAGTAAGTACCTCCAGCCTGGCTAACAGCTACTGCCAAGAAGATAAAACATTAATAAGTTTTGTCTGTAGTGAAGCTATCTTAGCTAAGTGCATTAAATGCATTTCTAAGTAAATTATCACTAGCCAAATCATCTTCCACCCAGGCAATTCTATCAGTCTTAGAATATATAAGGAGGAAACATTCAGATAGGAAATAAATGTGAATGGGAATGAAGAGTTATTTAAGAAGATCTTTTTATAGGGCCAAAGAACTGCAATGAAGCAAAAGGACAATTTTGGCTGAAAGCCCATCTGGGTTCCAGTTTGAAGTGAACAGAGGATATGGAAACAAGAAAACAAAAAATCAGTACATAAAAAACAGATAAAAGAAGAAATAGCTAGAAGATTTCCCTCCCACTGTTTTTGAATGTATTTCAGAATACTTGAGAATTCAAAAAGATGCTATTGTTGTGTCACTATTCAAAGAAGAAAAGGAAATATACAATAGAGTGAATAGTGTACTGAAAATTTATACAGAAAGTTTAATCCAGTGGGGTAAGAAAGAAATCTATGTTTGTCCGGACTAAGGATAATGTGAATTACTTTGTTAAAGTAAATGTGAAACACAAAGAAATCCACACACACACAGACACACACACACACACAGTTATGGGCCCATAATGCATGAGGTATTGAAAGCATTAATGCTGAGGCAAAAAGGTGTCATGGATCAATGTCACTGTTCTGCTTCTGGTAACAAGTAGGGTGGTGAGGTACTTTCTGCTTTACTGTTAACTAAGGAAAGTGGTAACCAACTTCTGCAGGGATTAATTTTTTTTTTCTTTTTAATTCTAAGCCTGTTATAGTCCTAGCAAGCTGGCTAATAGTTCTCTGGTTACCTACTGTAATTTGAAATGTATTTTGGAATACCTGGGGTATTCTAGAACAGCACTAATATTGTACCAGTTTTCAGAGGGTCAGTAGTGTTGTCTGGATACTTAAGGGACCATTAGATTGATATCCGTCCTGTGCAAAATAACTGAGAAGCTGGTATGGTATCCACCTAGCAAGGAATTCCTGGAGTATAGATCACATGAGTCAATGTGGTTTTCTGGAAAATAGATTTGCCAGACACAACTGATTTAATTCTTTGAGGAGTTTTCTAGACTGGCTGATACAGGTAATTGTTTGACTGGAATACACATAAGCCCAGATCTTCCAAGTTCTCTTGGAAGATAATGTATAATTTATTCATCCAAAGAGTTGGTTCCTAAATACATGTTGAGGATTTAGGTCTTATTTTTTGTAAGCTGTTTAACTTTGAACCATATGACATACTACTTACATATGTGCACTGCTCAGTGTCAGTCACCTAGCATACCTAAAGCGTAACTTAAAAGCACAGCTCTCCATAGAGTCATCAGTGGGATATGACAGTCAAATGGCATATACCTACTGGGATTTCACAGTGCTCAGCTCTATGCCTGCCACTCTGCAACACTTTAAGCAATGACCTGAAAGCAAATACAGGATCACTCCTGACAAAAACCTGTGGATTTCTTCCAGTGGGACAAAGGAGTAGTTAATGATGAGCCCAGGACAGTCACATGGCATAGTCCTGAACACAGGAAATTGGACCTGTTTGAAATAACTCTATGTTAATAAAGACAGGTGTATTGTGATGAAAAACTGAAAATGTTCAATCAACTGCTTATCAGACAGAAGGTTGAGAAGTTACTTGATTGCAGCATGTTCAATATCTTCACAGGGAGAAAATGATGATTGCTAACAGGCACTGTAATGTAGGTGAAGAAAGCACAACAGTGTAAGTTGGAAGAAGAACAAAACTAAGGCTATGCGTTCATGCTGAGACTGTTTAACTGTTGGAGAAAAGTGACAATGGGGGATGTTTCTTTCTTCACCTGTTCCAGACTGGCTTGGAAGACACTGCGTAGCCAAACACAACTTGGCAACACAGCACAGTGTATCGCATGAAGAAAGACAAGATGATGTATTGACATCTTTTGGCCTTAATCTCTATGAATCTACTGTTTTCATGAAGTCACATTATCTAGGGAGTGATGTCAGCAGAAGATTTGTTTCTGGCAGGGTAACCCCCAGCCAGTCAGCTGGCAGACGTCAGACTAAAGCAGTCTCCTTTTTCTTCATGAGACTGGTTGTGTGTGAGAGTGACATAGCTGATCTCATTCCATAGAAAAGTTATCTGTTGAAACCTCCCCAAGAGTGCCTCAATCTGATAAGAAAACTTCTACATCCTTCAGAGAATCAAACCATTACAGTGACAATAGTTAAAGAACACTTGTTATGGAGACGAGCCTAAGGCTCTGACAGAGAATTTTAATGGACCAATCTCAGGGGTGTGTTTGACACAAACAGCTATAGCCAGTTAGGACATACAGATCAGCAGAATGGACATTATGGCTACAAAGAAATTGGACATAAAATGGATATAAGAATTAGTGCCTTGCTACAGCAAAGAATTGGGGATTCGCTGAAAGCAAACAGAATGAGATCTCTATTAAGTATTTCAAAGTGTTGCCATTAATCTGAAGAGGGGTATCCGCACAGAATAGAAATCAGTCAGTGAAAGGGTAGGAGTCAGCTTCACTGAACGTGTCTCAACAAGAGATGAACAGAAGGTGAAAAATGCAGTCTGCTGAAGACCTTGTGGATCTTGTTGGAGTTACAGATTGACTCCACAATGTTTCCCATGCACATCTGTGCTTGCTTCTAGGTAAGATGGTACTGCTGGAGATGATGGGTCTGATTCACTATCTTATGTACCTTATTTCCGTGTGGTCCACTCAGGCCAGGAAGCTGAATGGGCCTAACTGGTCCATAGTGCTGTGTGAACCCAATCCTGTGCTGTACTTTTGGCTAGTCAACAAGCACTTTTTTAATAAGGTGTTAGAAGCAGGCTGATGCAGGTTGCATAGGTAAATAAAAACTGCCGTATTCAGTGCATTTTCTGTGATCTCAAAACATACCACACTCAAACAAGTAATCAAAATGAAAAATTCTGGATATAAGGAGTTATCATGTCAGCAACTGAGGCATAGGTGATTCTAGGCACCTGCAGGAGACAGCCAAGTGAGAAGTGGTTTTCAAGGTCTGAAAATGAACTTATGTTTTCAGGGTAGAAGTAAATACATGGAAACAGTTTCACATGGCACAGCGCAGGTTAAGTCTCAACATGTCACCACATCCATATGCTCAGAGCAGCACTGTGCAGAATTGTGTAAGGCAGCAGCCAGGCCTCCCAGGAGGACTTGCTGGCTTTGGAGCTGAGCTCTAAAGACATAGCTAGCTTGATACCAGGTTCTCCTATTTGGTCAGGGGCCACTGTACATGCCATCAGTCTTGAATCTAGACTTGTAGACTTGGCCATACTTACTTGAAATAAATGTGGCATAGAAAATGGAACAACATGTATAAAGTAGCAAAGATACAAAATAAACAATTGGACTCTGTATTTCAAGTGGAAATAATCCCTCGTGTCCCAGGAAGCACAGTCAAGTTTCATCCACTTTGTCAATCAACAGTCAGTCAGCATAAATACAGATGATCATAGATTCAGATGACTGGTGACTGGAATCATGCATTCATTTTATAGTTTTGAGATTGAAAGACTGGTTTATAAAATGGTGTCTGAAGCCAAAGTGGTGTTCCAGAAATATGTCTTTCATAGTCAAAAGATGCCTCCTCTTCTAAGCTAGAGTGAAAACATAAAACGAAAGTAATTGAATGAGCATTTCAGCAATATCCTGATGTCAGCTTGCCTGCTTGTCACCCTAATTTAAAGGTTGCAGAAGTATGAATCTACCTTGAAATTAAAAAAAAAAAAGTGCTTTACAAGAAGTAGACTAAATTATTTTTGTTCATCTCTTTTGGACATGGTATCTTTTAAAGCATGCAATTCAATATTTTGTGTGCATAGCAGAATAATGCAGAGTAACTAAATCAACATTTTCATCCATATTTTATTTTGAAATTCAATTCAGGTTATGAAAGATTGTGAACTGATATACTACATAATCATTTTCTGTGATTTGATAAATTCCACGCACAGTGCAAAACTGAGAAATGCATGCAGGGGTTTGCAGTGGTTTTGGGGAAAATGTATCTATTGTTATCAACAGTATTAAAAAGTCATGACTACGTTTGTAAAAATAACAAGTGTGGTCTTATTAAGGGAAGTTGGCTTAAGAGTAGAAGATTAATAAATTGGCACAGTGAAAATGTACTGCTGTAGTCTTCCAAAATGTATTGCAAAACTGGCAATGTAGCTGCAAGTTGACTTTTAGTTAATAATCCATCTGCTTTCCAATGGTCCCACTTCTTCTTTTGCACTATTCTCTGACAGACCTCACGTGCTCACATCTCTGTGCAATTCTATTTTCTTACCCAGTGAAGAGATAAACTGACATTCCTTCACCCAGCCTTGCATGTGCGTATCCAAGTTAAACAACAAGTCTTAGATTCATACCACTTTACAGCAGGTACTTAACTGAAGCATGTAAATGAAGGAGGCAAGTCACCTCTGTAGTCAGTGGAGACAGAAAGACACTTCCAGAGGTCAATTCAGATGTTAGAGTTGAATCACTCTCTGGAGGTGCCTGCCTGTCTTTACCATTTTCACATGTCATTTACCCTTCTGTGTGCTGGTGAAGTTTTTTAGCCACATCTTAAACTCAAACAGGATCAATATGTTCATAAGGTAGTAAGTATCATAACAGTAACTGTTGGTTTTACCTTTTGTAACCAAACAGCTAAACATAGCACAACAGCCTCCCTTCTAAAATCAACAACAATAAAAAAAAAAGATTGTATTCTGTTTCTCTTTTCTATTTCTCTTTCTAGCTTCCATTGTCCTACAGAAGTGGTGGTGTCATATGAACCCCTGTTTGGATGGAGAGGACTGTAAAGTACTACCAGACTATTCAGGTTGGTCTTGCAGCAGTGGAAATAAAGTCAAAACCACAAAGGCAAGTACAGAGATCACCTATATTTAAAGGTGGCGGTCTGCTGACAGCCCTTGCTTACTGCATTGCATCTGCTGGTGTGAGCATCAGAACTGGACTCCTCAGTGTTTTGGAAAGCAGTGATTAATGCAATGGTTCTCAGGGAGGGAATACGCTGGGTTAGAACTGCCTCTTCACTCCCAGCCTGGTTAAATTAGCAGGTCATGGAGTCAAAGAGGAGGAACCAAAGGCAGCAATTCGAGTCTGTATGTCCTCCATCCCTGTGTTTACAGTGGGGTAAGATCTTCACAGTAGTGCATCTCTTGGCTAGTTCAGCCCTCAATACCATTTATTTTGGGTTTGGGCTTTGCACTGCTGGAGTGAAGGCCCCTGCTTCCGAAAACTTTAACCTCCCAGTTTCTGAATCGCATTTATCTGGGAAGAAAGGAAGGAGAATTTTGTGAGTCCCAGACACAGTTTGCTAAGCTTGCTTGCTTGTGCCTTCCTCCATAGAGATTTGGTGTCATGAGCTGACTAAATTCAGTTGTCTGGGCTCTGTAACTCAGTTCAAACCCACCGCTTCAGTCTTTAGTGAGCAAAGAACCCTCTGCTGTGACCAGTGCTAGAGGTAGCACATTCCAGGATCAAGTCCTCAATTTGCAAACTGAATACAAGGATCCAAGGTCTTTACCAGGGCCATCAGAATTTAGATTCCTGTGCTACTGGAAAGCCTTTTAGATACTGAAAGAAGTAGCCTGACTCAGCTTGTTGTTGAGAATCTGAACTGTTGTCAGTGGGAACTGTGGAACACTGAGCACCACTGGAAATCAGGCTGGCTCAGATCATTTCTAATTATGACCATCCTATAGACAGCCTGTTTTTGAAAGAACTTTGCTATGCCATCCCATTTCTTGATTAACGGTCAGCAGAAAGAAAATATCATGTCCTCTGTCTGCTTCACAATCTAAAATGAGCTCAGTGCATTGAAGTTCAGCAAGTCATAGTGAACTGCATATCTAAATATATCATAAAACAAGAGTCTTCAGCATCCAGTAGCAATCAAAGACATATGCTTAGCTTTTCCCTTTACAACCTCTTCTAGCTGAGAATGAATGTTGTTAATTAGGTTGCCTTCTGAGTTAATAAGCAAATACTGACACCAAATGTTGTTTAATAATGGCTATTCTAAGGAGTGAAGACTATACTAAATTCTGTATGAAAGAGAAAATTGGATGGTTTGGGCAGCTATGGTTTGATATTGGTCATCCACAGCCCAGCCACACACACATTACATGGTGACAGGCTTAGTGGAAGAACCTGAGCAAACAAGCCAGAGTCTGAAAAGCCTTATTCCTGTTTTTAAGATCAGAGGAATTGTTATAAATCAATGTTGTTTATCAAATGCTAGAGATGTAGTCCGTAGTGTGTCTATGCCTCAGCTGTACTTCTTGTGACTGGTACTACAGCTGAAAGTTGACCTGCACAGAATATGCTACTCTAGAATCAGTATGGGTGACTGGCAGTCAGTTATTGCAAGGCATAAATTACCCTCAGCCTTTGAATATTTTCCACGGCACTGACTTCAACTACTCATATATAGATAAGGGGTAGAGTGGTAACGTCAAACACATGGGTGAGACTGGTGAAGTAGGAGTTCTATGTAATGAATAAGACAATTTAATTTATGGACATACCAGCAAAGAGCTGACACTTTATAGAAAAAGGACTTTATTGGTAAAGAGTAAGCCAGGGTTAAATATTCCTAATACCTTTAATAGGTACTAGAGGGGTGAAGAGTGGAGCAAAGAACTTAATGTTGGTGTTGATGACTGAAGGTCTGAGGTGTCAAGTCTTCATTCATGCAGCTGTCTCTTCCTTCCTATGAACAGTTCCCTTTAGTTCATTGAGGTCAACTGACCATATGAGTCATATTGCCAATGTTCACGAGTCTTGTTCATAAACAGTGAAAAGAGGCAGCCTGAGTCAGTGGGAGTTTACTAATAGAAAGGCAAATTTGACATGGGTCATTTATTTTATTATTCATGACATAAATTGCAACCACCAAACTACAGAATATGCTAATGCATTCTGATGAGTTTAGGGATGTCTTTACAAAGCTAGAGTGGGACAAATCATCCTACCTTCAATTATACCTGTGCAAATTCATCAAGTCCAGTGAGTTTGTGTGGGTCTAAGAGAGGGCGGAGTTTAGCAATATGAGTGCAAATGTTATTACATTAAACTCTTCCTCTACTTTGCTGGGACCTGGAGAAATGCATTTTGCACTGATTAGGAGATTGCTTTGAGGGGCATTTAATTGGAAGGGTAAGAAAACAACCAGCACTCATGCTTGGATATGAAGTATTTTACTAAATTATAGATATGAGAACTATTTGTTTTTTCTTTCATGATTTTGTTTTCCTTTCAGTATCCTTTTGTCCTTTTACATTCAAGCACCTTAAGGCAGGACTGGCTTTTCTTGTGCATGTGTTTAGCATCAGTACAAGGGAGATCCTGTTTCTGACTGGCGTCCTGGGGTATTGCAACAATATAAATACAAATATGAATGACTAAGTTAGTGGTTTAACATTGCACTGAAATGACACAAGACAGTCCTAGACTTTAGCTAGTGATTGACTGTATTAGAGAAAGGAACAGGCCAGTAGTAGACTTCCTTAAAGGAAATGTCCCTTTAAAAGGTGTCTCAGCCCCTCACTTCTTACTTAGTCTTTGTTATAAATTCTTCCATTGATTGTTGTATGTATTTTATATGTGGATGCTTCAGGCAAGTCACTGCTTTCATGCTCTGCTTTTAAGTGGTTTGATTTTGACCCATAAAGGCTTTGTCTATGCATTTACCTTTGTCTAAGCCAGGAGAGTTATTTTAGAGGTTGGGATTTAATGTAGCTATTTTCTCAGTAGTAGTGACATTTCCAAAAGCTGAGGACTTGTCTCATACTACCCCCTGGTCTTTGTACTCCTGTAGCTGGCTTTTAGTATTGTGCTTCTTGAGAATCTGTCTGAAATCATGATGTTTGTTGTCTTTATTAGTCCAAGTAAAAAGGACTTAAATTGTCCAAGGTTTTGTGGGTGGCATTTGTTATGCCCAGTTGCAGGTACATTTCTATCCAAGCTGAATTGTTTAGAATTCTCCAGAGTCACATGGAGAGAAAAGGGTGATCATGCAGTGTGACTGTGCTCATCTAAAAAAAGTGTTCCCACAGAAAGCTGATTTCTCTCTTTTGTAGCTTAAGGAAGGCCCAGATGACAAGCTTACATGTAGATGTCTTCTTACTAGAGGGTAGATGCTGGGTCACAGAGTCTGTCTCTGCATCTGTATTTCTTTTATAGATATTTTGCATGTCTTACGTTGCGTGTGGTTTTCTCTGTCTACCAAGATATAGGACTGTTGCACAAATATAAAGAGTAATGATAACTCCAGATTCTGAACAGTAGCATGTGGCACATACAATATTGAACTGGAAAGAAAGTGGGTTAATTTTACAATTACCTTGTTAGAGAGAAAAGTAAAGCATGGTATAACGTATTTTTTGATTAAAAATGAACTGAAGATTTGTCCAATTCAGTCAACAAAATATGTATTAAGCACATCTATTAAAATTGTACACAAATAGAGTACTGTATGCACTGTCCTATCTGATTATGACCAGTAGTCTAACCAGTACAGCAGCCTGTCTGTCTCAGTCCTGGGATACTCAAATAAGGAAAAGACAGCAAAACCCTTGTGGACAATTATAGCAAATGTACCCATCATGAAATTCTTTCAATTTAATAGTTGGCTTAAGCCTAAAACACCAGAGTTCAGATTCATTCCATATTAGATTTTTTTTCTCTGTTATGTAGCAAAGATGATTGCGTTACCATTTAAATTTCTAATCAATTTTTTAAAGCTTACTAAGACCCTGGAATCAGCACTAGTTGGGACAATGAATTTCACAGGTTGAAAATAGGAAATAGGCTGAAATAGGAAATGCCATTTAATCACTTCAAGGCTTCTATCTTTTCATTTGATGAAAATATTAGAGTAACTTGAAGTATATGAAGCTTGGAAGAGTCCTCGCGTTTCTCAGTATTTAAATGAATAGTTACAGTAACTGAGGCTGACAGTTAAACATGTGAAAAGCTGAAGAGCTCCTCTCTTACACAAGTTATCTTATGAAGGGAAATAAATATTTTTCTGTACCAAGCCTCTGTTTAGCTTTGTAGCATGTCCAGATACCACAGAGCACAGCTGACAAAGATTTCCTCCCTGCAAGCTGTCTATTCTCATTCATTTCCAGGACAGGGTATCTGACATGAGCCCTTCTCACCATTGGGTTTGCATAGCAGTGTGTATGTGCGTTAAGGCCTGCATGTCCCTGAAGCACCTGACTGGGCGTGTATATGGTTATAATGGGAAGAGACCACAGGATCCCCTGGGAGAAGTGATATCCAGGAGTGGCTGCTGTTGCAAGAACAATTCATCCACTCTGCAGACAGTTCTGTCTGATCCCTAGCTTCCTCCCATGAAGTGGACCCCTGGGAATTGGTAGCAGTTTGCATGAACGATCCTTTGGGATATAAGGCATACGTTTGTGTTGTGGGCATTGGTGTTGAAAATGGTGCTAAGCAAAATAAAGCAGAAGGAGATTACCATGAGATGTTGATGGCAATTCAATAATAAACTGCCATTTCTTTCTCTGCCAGTCTCTCCTATGCTTTTGAATAACAGTATAGTCAACGTTTTCCATGTAGATTCTGTTTCTGTGCAAGTTATATGGAGCATATAGTTATGGCCAGAGCATGTTCATTCGCTATGTATTCACATGTACAGTTTCTTCACAGCATCAAAGCATGTTTTATCATCCTTCTTTGATCACTTCCGTGTAAATAACTCTCTCCTTTTCTTTTTTAGGTAACACGGTAGCAAAAAATAAACCTGTGGGTCACTACTGGAACAATGGCATGTGCAACCATGTTGCTTGGCTATTACACAGAGACCCTTTTTTGTGACAATGACATAGACTTAACTCTTTGAACTTGCAAAATTAGTGAGCAAAAAGGACAATACTTCTACATTCAACTGTGGTTGTAGTTCTTGAACCTAGATTTTGCTATACAGAATGGTACATGTTTAATTTCACAAGGAAAAGCAATGAATTTTGTTTCTTCCTGAAATGCACGTTGGATTCCCAAGGTTCTGACACCTGGCAACAGTTCTTGAAAACACACGCCTGGACTTCTGTGGTGCATCAAGGATAAGACTTTCTTTATGACGCTAAGAACTGTAAAATTGCTTTAAATGATTTTAGATCATTGAAGTAACCTAGGAGGTCATAGAAAGAAAATGGTTATGTTACAACCAATATGGATTTGTTTGAGGTATTTCTCACATACAGTACAACATAATAATATAAAGCTGATCCCCATGCTAAGTGAATCGATGGGATAGTGTTAGTAAATGATGTCTTAGTGTATTTTCAACTGTGATATAGTAAATATCAAGATTGTATGAAGGTGAAAGGATGGCACTTATAAATTAGTAACAATAATTGTAAGGCATATTTTGTTTATTTCTGTGCAATTATATTTATTTCCTTAGATAGTTTAGGTATTTTAACTTTTACATTCATAAGTGATGGCAGGGAAGCATGAGGAAGAGACAAAATTTGAAAGTAGACATAGTTTTTCTTGTCCTAAAATAAATCCATTCTCTAGGGGAATAGCAAAGTATACATATTCCTTGACTCTTTGAATCTAGATATGGAACAGAATTTAGCCATTAGCTAGAAATATTCATTCAGATGCCTCAAAAAGGAGAGCATGCTTATATTGTATAAGGAAGGCTTGCTGGAAGAGGGGGTAATTTGTTTGGATTTTCATGGCTTTGGTTATATCCTAATAGGTAACATACTTAAAATTCATGAGCAAAATTCTAGATAAAAATGAATCTTCACTTTCAATTAGTTCTTGTTTAGAATGATTATAATAATTAAATGTCCAGTTCCTTGACAGACTGAATTTCCAAGTGGCTACACTTTGTGACACACAATTGTTCCATATTATTGTGCATGCATTTCATACTGTTTTTCTTATTTTCCTGTTACAGTTTTTTYTGTCATCAGTCTTCATAAATAGAACAGTAAGTAGAGGTGAAGCTGTAGCCAGTCTGTTCCCAGTTACATCATTTTGTGACTTAAGATGCATTGAAACAAGCTAAAATGCAGTGATGCAGATGGATATCATACAGATGAACTGCTGCTAACCCAGCTACTGAATTCACTGTTATGCTTTATGTAAATATGAGGGTAACAATGTACAACCAATTTTTATATACCCCAAAATGCCAAAAATATTGAGTGTGTGTTGTACTAATTTAGGTCATTGTGCACAAGCTTTCTAGTTTATGGGAAAGATACCATCAGCAATGTGAAGCTATTCAGAGTAATAATTGTTAGTTTTTGGTTTGCTGGAGTGCGTGGGAGTATTCATCCAGTTAATTTCATTGAAGTCAGTGGTGGGAAGGTCTGGCCCTATGTTTTGTTTTTGATTTCTCTGGTTTAGTTCATTTTCAATTATGTATTTGATTACAGCTGGGATCATAGTGGTCATTGTACTTGGTGATAAGTAAACAAGAAATTTTCTGCTCTGTGTTTGGACAGCTGAACCTAATAGACTCTGCTTGCCCTAATTAGCTCTACATTCCTAATATTTTTCCATTGTTTCAATTTTCTGATTAAATTTTAAAATTACCTTAAATATTTCTACCATTTCTGTGCATATGTATTCAACAATATCATCAGTGAAGATCATTTTTGTTTGCTGTTTGTATAATGCTGACCCACAACTGGTATCTATTTATTTATTTTGGTACGAACTGTACAAAGGCATAATAAAACACCTTTGCTGAGATGTTCTAATCTAGGCTGACAAAAAAGACAAAGGATTTTAGAGAAAAGTTATCTTTTTCTCTTTTTTTGAAGATAAGTACAAAGAAAATAAGCTATTTTGCCAGTGGTCACATGCTGGATTTGTGGCAGAGTTCAGAAATGAGGCAAAATTTCGTATATCTAATTAAGTTTTTCCCACAGGTAGCATAAAAGTGGTACAGTATGTTACATGTCTTGCAATAGCCATCTGGAAGGTACATTTGCAGCGTCAATTAGGAGGGAGGAAAGCACGACAAAAGTTTGATAGAACAGGATTATGAAATACAGCCCAAATGAATGACTTGCCTACTTAGATCCTAAGCCCATGACAGTGATTTTATATTTCTAAAGCAGCTTTGTTTCAGAGGATCTCCAGTTGATTTACAGCCTTCCTGATTTATTGCACAAATGCTGTAATACATGCCTGTCTCTCTTTGGAGGTTTGCCACTTCTTCCAATACTGTTGTCTGGCATCTGACACCAGTATTGCTGTTCTGCTGAGCCATAGCAAAATTGAGGGCTTTGCCAGCAGCTCTGTTAGTAGAAGAGACCAGCGTCCTAGATTCTTGGTGTGTTCTCTATGTAAATGGCTTGGTTCATGCGTATCTGCTTGCTCTAGAGGAGCAGTATTCATAAGCAGCGTACTGGCAATCTCTTAGAAACCTCAACTTTCTTCCCACTGTTAAGCCTCTATGGGGCTAAAAATCCTGGGTCACCATGTCCAGGCTTTTGTTAGGACAGGAACTACCTCCTACAATCCGTTTCATAAGGCGAACCCATCTGTCTTAAGATCACAAGGTTTTGCCATACTATTTCTAACAGGAGATTGTTGCAGGCACTTACTCTTCTGATGAGACATTATTCTGATTTCAAGGCTGAACTGATTCATGTCCTGATTATACCTATCTCTTACTTCTTAATTTTGTTCTTTTCTCTCCTCATTAGTACGGCCCTGACGTATTTATAGAGAATAGTCTTCCCTCAYTCAGATGACATTTCAGTAGGCAAAAAATAACCATGGCCTCTTATCTCCTTTTTTCTCTCCTTATCTGTGTAGCCCTCTTTGCATCCATTGCAGCTTAGGTGAATCTTTTTTTGAACAAGGATTGCCATAATTATGCACTTTACTTGGCATATGCTGTTGCCAGGTTTCTACAATATCATTAGCACTTTCCCATCTCTTCTGAAAATGCTTCACTTTCTACAGCCTATGTTGCTTTTGCCTTTTTCATAACTGCGTCATGCTAGCAATTCATAGTCGGCCAGCATTTGACTAATATTCTAGGCTGGCTTCTTTTCAGCTCGTGCACTCCTTGCTTATAGCATATGTTCTTACTAATCCTACCTCAGAGCATAGCCTTGAAGTTTGCGCTGCTAAATGTCACCCACTGTTACTCTCCCAGTCTGAGGTCATGAGATTCTGCTTCTCCTCTGCGCTGAGGTTTTCTGTGTGCCTCTTTGCAAGATGAAGAATGAAAGACCCCAGGACTGTCAAGTGAGGAACTCCACTTCAAACTCCAGCCTATTTCTTTTAAAACAGAAATTGCTGTTGTTCACTGTTTAACCAGTTCCTTACCATTGTCCTTATCTTCTCCAATTAGATAAGGAATTCTCTGTGGTATCAAAATAAATGTAGATCAAACTAGATTCATTTCATTTTCTTTATCTGGAAAATAAATTATCTTAATAGAAGTCCCTGCAAGGTTTTCTTTGCATCCTACAACTCTGTTAAATCCATGATAGATTTTATTCCATTGTTAATTTACCTCTAAGTCTATTATCTTCCAGGATTTGTTTTAGAATTTGTACCTAAATAGTGAATAAAGTTCTTACATTTGCCATAAATTTTCTCAAATGGTTAGTGCATAACAAACCTGCAACTGTAGAAAATTTATTTGAAAAAAATTTGAAGTTTCCTTGCAGACTGAGCAGACCCTGAGTTAAGAGAACAGTTAAGACTTCTGTCATAACAACAGACACTTCTGTATTTATTTAAATATAGATGATCCTGTAAGAAACTTTTAAGTATTTAGGATAAATGAATGCCTGTAAACTGTGGTAATCTCATTTAAAAGACTGTCTTTCACAGCACGGTGTCCCCAAGCACTGAATTGGGCAATAATTCTGGACAGACTTGGAATGGATCTGCTTACCTTGGAGTATGCTGGTTATGGTGAGCCTCTCTGAATTCGTGAGGATGTTTTTTTTAAGGTTATGGTTGCAGGGATTTTCACTGCATGGAGGTGAAACTCTTGTACCTGAAAATATGCAGTATGTATTGATTTCCACTTCAGTTATGTTAGCATTTAGTTCATCAACTAGAACCCTTTGCAAAAGCAGAATTCTCTAGACAATGATAAATGGTGGAGTTTTGCAAAATGACGACTTTGCCTTGATGACTAAACAGCACATCTCCCATTGGTTTTCTTTGTGTCTTTTGCTTGTTAAACAGTTTTTTTTTTAAAGCCTAGACAGTATTTTCAGCTTGTAATTTAAACTCTAGAACCTTGCATGTGTATGTACCAGCTACCAGGTTTTAGGCATTTGGATGGAAATTCACAAAGGTAATGGTTTAGAATAACAGCTTGTACCAACCTTCAAGAAACCTTTTGCTTTTTATAAATCACCATAGCTTTATTATTGTTATGAGGACAAAGGCACCCACAAGGAGAAATTAATATTACTGTTAGAACACTTCAGGGCCTGTTCTACCCTGCTATGTGTGTGTGCGACATTCCCATTAATACTAGTAGAAATTATGTGCACTTGAAAGAAGAGCAGCTTTGGTAGCATAGATAAAAAGATTGTTCATTACAGTCATTTGCACAAAATGATAGTCAGTGAAATTTTGCCAGAGAAATCACTACAAGCTACACTGAGCCTTGAGGCTCAGCCCTGTGAAATGTCACTGCTGCATTTTACTCAGCCCAGGACGAGTCCTGGAAGTGAACGTGGTTTTCTGGGCCTTTGAAATGTAATGTACTAGAACCCTGTAAAAGGTACAAACATGAAGGAGAGTGAGTGGAAAGTCTTCAATTCCTACTTCCCTCTTTGTGCCCATCCCATACAGTGAAGAAGGGAAAACTGGGTGTACAGTTTTGCACTCCTTCCTAGGACTGAAGTTCAGAAACTTATAAACCTCTTTAGCCAATATAAGTTTTTCATTTTGGAAAATATCTAAAGGCATGATCAGAACACAAGTGATTAAGCAGTACATCTTAACAAGATGCTGGTCTTCAGCTGAAATGCAACTAATATGCATGCCTGTGGTCTATAGTGATATGAAATAAAGTAAGCTGGCTTAAACTACTATGAACCTTGCAGTTGGTAGGCAGAAACCTTTTAAAATACCTTAGTGCTCTCATCCATAGTTGTCTGCCTCAGCCCTAACCTGTACTGTGTGTGCCAAGTAGTTGCTTATTTAGGGACTTTGGATGATCTAGCATTAGCAATGCTTCTGCATTCAGGGTATAAAAGGGTTTTATCTTTGTAAGGGAAGTTTTGCAGAACTGGCTCTTTCTGCTTAGATCTTGGTACTTAGTCAATGAAGACTTTTCAGCAGAGGAATAGAAACACAAATGTTGTGTCCCTTCACTGGAGCTCTGTTTCGTTTCATGTCAATCTATATTGACATGAAGTTGCACAGATTCATAAGAGCATTTACATATAAACTTATATATTGTAGGAATCTGGTATCCCTTCTGCTCTTTGATGTATGCCCTGGGTGAAGGTTTGGTAATCTCACTAATACGACTTTTGGTTATACAGCCTTTATATGTGTTCTCTGTAATTTAAGGTTGTGGGTGGATGTCCTTTCTTTACATCATTTTTTTTCTTTAAACCTTCAGGAATGTTTTTCATATAAATGCCTTCTAGTCAGAAAACTTCTTACTCAGTCTTTTATCTGAGTAAAGGAAAATTTTGATTCCAGCATGAAAAGAAAGCTAAGAGGGACCAGCTTTATCCTACTGTACAAATGGTCTCTACGTGGAGCCAGAAGGTAAAAAGGTAACATTGGTAAGATAACTTTACCTCAAGATACTCCATATTATTTGTGTAGAGGTACTTTAATAGGCTTTTCAAGGACAGTTGATTACATGTAGCCTTCATATGCCTGAGACTGAAGAGAACCACAATAATAGGAAAAATAATTATCATGCACCTTATAGGAGCATCTACAATGCCATCCATCAGCCACCATGAGAAAGATGAGGAACATTGCAACAGTGACAAAGCAACCAAAAAGAAAGTATAAAAATAGGTACAGAATCTGTTTGTCTGCTCTATAGTAGTATAAGATCCACCCAAGTTCAAGCATTGAATGATTTTCCAATTTACAGAAACAAGATTTTTTTTTCTTAACCACTTTTTTCAGCATGTATGGCCAATTGCTTAAGATTCACCAGAACAAGTGATTTGCAAGCAAAACAGTCAGCTGGTTGCTTACCCTTTAAATTAAGTGGCCCTCAAAGTAATCTATTACAGTGGTTAAATCAATGTAAAATGCATTTCTCTAAGTCCCTACAAACTAAAACAGGTGCTTTCTGAAACAACATTGGCATTCACAGGACTAAACTCAGCCCTTACTTAGATTCATATGAACCTCCTGGAGTCGATGAGTTTGCACAGGTTCAAATGAATGCACAATGATATTCTGTAGTCTGTCTTTTGAAGATGTACCCTCAGACAGTGTGATGCTTTGGCAAATCTATGAAGAATATTGCAGGAAGAGTAGAGGAATGGTGCTGCTCCTTCCAACACCTCATACACAGTTTTTGGAAAGTAATGGGAAAACTATTTCATTCTACTTTAGACCATTGCTGTCACAGTTTGTGGGTTAGACCCTACCTGTGTAGAGAGCATGGGTCTGACAGTGGTTAGCAGTTAGCTGATGACTTGCTTGCAATGGTTAGCAAACATTAATTTGACAGAGATTTTGCGAGTTGTAACATGACTGTGCTGAGCATCTAAATATGTGTTTTAGGTCCTGCAAAAAGGAGGCCCTGAGAGTACTTTGCACCCTTAGCATATCAGATTGACAGGTGTGTGTATGGAGGAATGGAGCTTTCTTTTCGCGTAGTGCTGTGTCCCTAAACATTTTCTCCATATATGTGCTACAAATTCATTCTAATTTTGTAACAGTAGTAAAATACAAACAGTTGCAAAGGGGATGTGAATTCTTGCATCAAGGTCTTAAAAGAACATTTTTTGTCACTTAAAATAAAGTAAAACAGACAAGGTAGCATATCCCACAGGACACTAATGAGACACCTGATAACACCGAGTATACACCTGACCTCTTGACATATGAAGCAAAGATGACAGATGTACTGTCAAAATACAAATCTATCAACTTCATCATGTTAATCTACCCACAGATGCTTTACAGTACAGATCTGAGGAGAAACAAACRTTTTAACTTACAGAGTAACCTTGTAAACAGGAACCTTTTACAAAAGACTTAGGTTAATAATTTATGAATTGTAACAGTATCACGAGGAAAGGATACTTAGCATTGATTTTTGGCTGTGAACCAAGCCAGTCTCCCAGTTTCCACAGTAATGATACACTTGCTAATGTACAGGCATACCTCAGATATTGCAGGTTTGGTTCCAGACCACCACAATAAAGCCAATATCACAATAAAGCGAGTCACACGAATTTTTTGATTTCCCAGTGCATATAAAAGTTATGTTTACACTATACTGTAGTCTATTAAGTGTGCAATAGCATTATGTCTGAAAAAAGCAATGTACATACCTTAATTAAAAAATACTTTATTTCTAAAAAATGCTAACCATCATCTGAGCCTTCAGCAAGTTGTAATCTTTTTGCTGACGGAGGGTCTTGCCTCAGTGTTGATGGCTGCTGACTGATCAGGGTGGTGGTTGCTGAAGGTTGGGGTGGCTGTGGCAATTTCTTAAAATAAGCAGTGAAGTTTGCCACATCGACTGACTCTTCCTTTCACGAAAGATTTCTCTGTAGCATGCGATGCTGTTTGATAGCATTTTACCCGCAATAGAACTGCTTTCAGAATTGGAGTCAATCCTCTCAAACCCTGCCACTGCTTTATCAACTAAGTTTATGTAATATTCTAAATCCTTTGTTGTCATTTCAACAACATTCACAGCATCTTCACCAGGAGTAGATTCCATCTCAAGAAACCACTTTCTTTGCTCATCCATAAGAAGCAACTCCTCATCCTAGTTCTCTTGCTGTCAGTTCTAGTTCTCTTGCTGTCGTCCTGTCCTTTGAAGCTTTGAAGTCAGGCATTGACTTCTTCCTAGCTATGAAAGTCCTAGATGGCATCATCTTCCAATAGAAGGCTGTTTCGTCTACATTGAAAATCTGTTGTTTAGTGTAGCCACCTTCATCAATTATCTTAGATAGATCTTCTGGATAACTTGCTGCAGCTTCTACATCAGCACTTGCTGCTTCACCTTGCACTTTTATGTTATGGAGATGGCTTCTTTCCTTAAACCTCATGATCCAACCTCTGCCAGCTTCAAACTTTTCTTCTGCAGCTTCCTCACCTCTCTCAGCCTTCACAGAATTGAAGAGAATTAGGCCTTGCTCTGGATTAGGTTTTGACTTAAGGGACTGTCGTGGCTGGTTTGATCTTCTATCCAGACCACTAAAACTTTCTCCATATCAGCAATAAGGCTGTTTCGCTTTCTTATCATTCGTGTGTTCACTGGAGTAGCACTTCTAATTTCCTTCAAAAACTTTCCCTTTGCATTCACAACTTGGCTAACTGTTTGGCGCAAGAGGCCTTGCTTTTGACCTATCTCAGCTTTCAACATGCCTTCCTCACTAAGCTTCATCATTTCTAGCTTTTGATTTAAAGTGAGAGACATGCGACTCTTCCTTTCACTTGAACACTTACAGGCCATTGTAGGGTTATTAATTGCCCTAATTTCAGTATTGTTGTGTCTCAGGGAATAGGGAGACCAGAGGAGAAGGAGGGAGATGGGGGAACGGCCGGTCAGTGGAGCAGTCAGAACACCCACAACATTTATCGATTAAGTTTGCTGTCTGATATGGGCGTGGTTCGTGGTACCCCAAAACAATTACAATAGTAACATCAAAGATCACAGATCACCATAACAGATATAACAATAATGAAAAAGTCTGAAATATAGTGAGAATTACCAAAATGTGACACAGAGACACGAAGTGAGCTCATGCTGTTGGAAAAATGGCACCAATGGACTTGTTCAATGCAGGGTTGCCACAAACCTTCAGTTTGTAAAAAACGCAGTATCTGCAAAGCGCAATAAAGCAAAGCACAATAAAATGAGGTATGCCTGTAGTGTTGGGGTGTATTGGTATTCATAAGACACTTCCATAAAATCATGTCTCATCTTTTATGTTATTCATTTTGTGCTTTTCATCTCTTTCCCAAATGTGTTGTGTTGTTCCCTGAAGTGCACAGACTTTTATTCCACAGGTGGGAAACATCTCGGAGTCACTTCAGGATGCTGATTTTTGCTCTTTACATAGGGTTACAAAGAGTTTTGTGCTTAGAGCAGGATTTTTTTTTCCATGCATAAAAGTAATGTGGTATGACCTCTCCAAATGATAGCAGTTACACTGTGTGAAGAGAGTTAATTTTCCAAGATGTGACAAGCATAGTTTTTAATTAGATTAGGGGTAATCATGTCAAAAAAGGAACTGTTTTTTGTGAAGCACATGAATATTTTCATTCTCTTAGCAAAAACTTTTTTCATGATTTAAAATTAAGTGTAACAATGTAAGCATTCTGGCGTGGTGTTGAAGTTTATACATGAGGAAAAATTTTGAGCTGTTTATAATATCTTTCATGACTCTGTTTACAAACCTGCATTTGTGATATGATATGTTTGATCTATAATGAATGTCTCAGTATTTTCGCTTTCATTTTAGAAAGGTACTATCCAAAAATATTTGCAGAGAAACTCTCAGAATGTGTGTTGAGTATAACTCTGATTGTCACTGTTGTCTTTCTTCCCTCCTGCCCTGGCCCTTTCTCCATTTACTCACCCACCAGTGGCCCTTTCCACCACAACAGATTGTCTTCCATGAAGGTCATAAACAGCATAAAGAGCAGTTTTTCACCCTCGTCCCCTTTCCTGACAAGTAATGGTGAAGTATGGAGAGAGGTGAATAAGGAATGGGGTCAGTGGCTGCTGAGAAAGAAGTTCTTTATGGGTTTAGTGCAGCTGCTGTGGCCCCCAGGGCACCAAGGCAAGCCCAGCACATTGACTGCTCATCAGTCTGGTCATTCCTCCTTTCCCAAGCTATCAACTGCCAAGCTTTACCCCTCTGCTCCATCCACCAGGAACATCACATGTTGACAAGGGGAGAGGAGAGAAGGGCAGAAGTGTTTGGAAGAACAGGGGGCAAAGGAGAAGCTGCAGAAATTGATGGACTTGAACTGGGTGAGAATGGAAAGCTATAGTTGCTGGTCTTGGCTCGGGAAAGAGGCCTGGCCACATCAAAGCTATCCATCCACCACATCAAAGGCAGGCTCGGGTGATGAGCTATGATGATGTGAGAAGTTCGGGCCATCTTTGACAACCTCCCTTTGGAAAAGATCCTGATGGTCATGAATTAGAAAGGTTGGCTGGGCAGTGTGGGGTGCTTGAACTGTGTTGTGTTGACATTATTTCATGAATGAAATCTTGGTTTATCCATTCAAGAATCCCACTGGAATTCTGCAGTCATGGTGTGTAAAAGGAGTGGGGCTTTTCAACACAATCTGAGACCCCTGTAAGTGCCTTTGAAGAGGTTTTAGTTAATAGCTCTGACGAGGCTATTTCAGCCTGTCAAGCCAAATCAGACTTTGCTTCTCTTTTAGAGAGATGTTCATTTGTAGACTTATGGTTTAATGGACTGATGGCTGTTTTAGAGATGCTACAGTCTGTTGAATTGCTGCAGGTGCATTGATGGGATAGACCCTATGGGCCTATTCCAAGCCATTAATGTCCCCTGTGTCAAAAATATTTCAAGGCAGTTATGTTCATGGGTCATTGATTTGGTGATCCATAGGTATTTAGAATTACATTTTGTCAGACAAACTCTGAAACTGAGGCAGGAAATTATCTGTACTCTCCAACAAGCTTTTCCACTTAGGAGAGTCTCAGTTCAAGGACTGCTTTGGACATTCCAGAGGTTTTTCATGAAGAAATGTCAACCSTGATGTACAGAACATCACTGAGCCATCCGAAGATGTTCTCCATGCTGGATAAGTAACCAAATAAATGTATAAGTAGCCTCTTAAATGGTAAACTAAATTCTTTCCTGTTTTAACTTTTTCCCACCATAGCACAGTACATTCTGGGGTGTGATCCATTATATCCTCAAATCTAGAAAAAAAAATCAGTTTAATGAAAAATGCAATCAATCCTCTATGGTTTTTTGTTTGTTTGTTTGTTTACCTCTGAAGTCCGTGAATGTCCTGGTCTGTATTATGGGGAAATTGTTTATTAAATTTCACCTTTATTATAAACTACCTAAAGAAAATTACCCCCCAGAAACACTCAATTGCAGTGTATAAGCAGTGTTCTATTTTCAAACAGAGAGACTTATGAACTAACAGAATATTTTCAATTCCTTTCTCATTACAATTTTGGAAAGTCCTTTCTGAAAAGAGCTAATTTATAGTAAACCACTCTTCCCCCACACGAACAAACCAGCTCCTTCCCAAATCCTAATCTGTAACATGTAATTTGTGCACATTTATCACATAGAACTTCTGCATGAATGTTGGAGCCGATAAGTTTTCAATCAATATTTGAAAGCAACTGCATCTCTCTCTGCTTTATTGCTTATGTCAGCAAGGGCTAAGGAACCTGGGCTGTCTTCATTCTGTCCCTAAAGAACAAGTCTGAGAGAGAAGCTAGACTATAATGTGTGAGTAGTGTGGATTCCTGTAGCCTGGCTGTCTACAGATCCCATTCTGCCTTGCAGTAAGGTAATGTAAGATTTAAGAAGCCTCACTAACTCATCTATTAAATATTGACCATGTGCAACTATCATGAGGTATTATGGGATATGCAATGGAGGACTCAGCTGGGTGATAACAGTTATGTCAATGCTCAGTCCACCCACAGTGTATTTCCTCCTTTCTCTTTCCCTTCTTATATCCCAACTGTATGGTATTAATGTGAGTATGGGCTCTAACTCATGTTCAAAAGGCAATGGAGAAATATTCCTTAAAGCCTCCAGCACTGCTGTTGCAGGGAAGCAGTTAGGTAAGAGCCCTCCAAAGCTTCCTTCCAAAATAGCATCTCTCATTCTTCAAGAACATTTACAATATTGTGGAGTGGAGGGCAGCTCTTCATAACAGTACTCAGTTCTTACAGACAGGTACTGCAGCATAAAGCATTGTTACCCCTAAAGCATTGGMTTAAGTTTTGCCAACTGCTCCACAGCTGCAACCAGATGCCATACTGACACAACATAGCTATCCTGAGAGCGTATGGGAAGAAACTGTTAGCTTGTTGATGCTGCTGTCATTTATTTGTGACTGTAGAGATTGCATCAAATCACTGCATCCCTAAAAGGATTTCCTTTTATGAAGCTGGAAAGGCTTTTATATTCTAATGTTGCAATGTGGGTGGCACAGCATAACTTTCATTATCACTTCTGCTGTTAGCCCTGTTCTAGTCCCTCCTGGGACTGATCTGTCTCTGTGGTAAATGGGTGCTGAGGGCAGACAGATTGGCATATAATGGTGAGCATGGTGTCAGAAGAGAGACAGGAGGAGATTTACCAGTGAAAGAGTGATTTGCCATTGACTTTTATCAATCTCCAGCACTGGCTTATCCAGCTGGATGCTGCAAAGGGATAAGGAGTATCCCATATATATGCTTGTACTTTACTCATTTGCATGGCAGGGAAGTACTGAATGCACAACCTTGTTCTTGTTTCCTTCCCTCCTCCCAACCCCTGCTGCTGTGTTTCTAAATTAGCTTGATCTTCAGTGGTAGATTGAAGTAGTGTTAACTGAAGGCAAAATGTAATATGTTGTTATATATTCTGAGCTGTCACAACCCTTTTATTTTCATTTCTTTATAAAATACAATGTGTTAGATGTGCAGAGGTATTACTTTAAGACATATTACTGAAAAACTGAAATTCATTTATTTAGTTTCATAGGCCAACATGAGCTTTTCTTTGTTTTTGTTGCTGCAGCCCAAGGAGACTCTCTTCTATGGCCCTACAGATGGCTCTTCAAATCTTAATAAATCCTCAAACTTGAGTTAATGTCTTATGTATATTAGTCACATGTGAATATAATCACCATTATGAGAGCCTACCATGGGTCATGGTCGCAAAAACCATTTCCCTTGGAAATAATTACCCTCAGCTGCAGTATGATGTGATAATAGAATTGCTTTAAAGCAGGATAGCAGCCCTATTAACACTTGTCACTGCTCTGTGTATTTTCAGTATGTCTTTCTCTTCTGTTGTATACCATTAGAATTGAAATGGCTTGGATGCAGTAAATAGTCTGGTATGTACTGGCAGCTGTGATCGATGAACTGACAAGTGATTCATTCCAAAGGAGACATCTAACACTCCAAAGACAGTTGGTTCTGAGACATACTTGGACTGGCACAGGGTCCGGCTCTGCATCCCTTCTGCTGAGAATATGCAGGTGAAGAGGTCTTTTTAACTGCTCTTTTGCTGGGCTGATACTTGATGCTTGTAAGAGCTGCACATGCCAATAATGGTCTACAGTGGGCTTTTCTCAGTTAAAATGATCTCCGGAAACAGAAAATGAAGCAGAAGTGGGAGTATGCAACTCCTCAGACCTGTAGGGGAGTGTACAGATGCTTCTGTGTTGGTGTCTCACCTCTGCTCATGAGGACAGAGACATCTGCCCCAGTAATTCTTGGATCCACCTACGCAGTGTGGAACTACTTCAGCTGGTTGGAGTGAGGGTGTCCTTCCTATATCAAGTGGCAAAGGCATACAGTGAAGAGCCTTGGGCTGAATTCCTTCAATTGGAAAATCAATTGATCACTATGTCCCACATCCTGTGAGAGGTATAAGCAATGAACAATACAGGTAACAGTGGTGTAAGCAAAGAGAAGAATTTGAAAATCAGTTGGCTGTGTGATGGTTACACTCAGAAGTGCTGTGGTGTTTTTTTTGTTTGTTTTTTTTTCACACAGCACCAGCAATCTTTCTTCATAAAACATTCTATTCATTACATTAAATTCAAAACAATTATAGAAAATATGTGACTACCTTTTAATATATTTTTGCATTGCTTTGTTTTTGCAATTAACTTGTTGGCATGAAAGTCATTATCTGATGACATCTGGAAATGAAAAAAATACATTGTCTGGGGCAAAGGAACTCTGCTGGTCTTTGAAGCAGCCATTAAGACAAACACTGTTGGTTTCATGCAAACAACCTGATCATGACTGGCATCATCATAGTGTTTTGAATTCCATCCTAACTCCAAAGGCTGATAAGTAATAAATGCTCAAGTCAAACATGACCTAATGCAAGCCTCTCAGAGCTTGGAAAAAGCTCACAATATTTCAGACACAGCAGGTGCATTCTGTAATCCTTTATTAAAAACTCCTGCCACACGCACCCCCAACATGTGATGGGGTCTTAGGCAGATTAAACCTGACATACTATGAAGTCACTACAACCTTTCCCTTACTCCTAATTAAAGGAAAGGACGCCAAAAAAGGATGAAGTACCTCTAAACAGTAATGTGAAGCAGGTGGGCAGAAATGATTGTGTTGTATTTGGCAACCACCAGGCCTGAAGTTTACAAGATGGGGAAGGTGCTTGACCTACTGTTCTTGCTGTGTGTGTGTTCAAATTAAATTGTAGGCTTTCTGTGAAAGGTAACTGACATTGTTTAATTAAAAGCCTCTCTTCTGTTCTACCTGGACTTCTAATTCTAGTGCAATGTGTGGGCACACGGTGCTTTGTCTTCTCAGGGTATAATTAGACTTGGTAATGCAGCTGTCCTGTTTACAGTGTAAATCCCCCTAATGATAAATGGAGTAGACTTATGGAGAAACCCTGACGGTACTTCAGACAGGGAGAGTGGATGATCTTCGCAAATAGCTGGTGGGTAGAAAGTAAATCATTATCTGCTAATAAGCCTCTGATTGCTGGGTGTTTTATATCATGGAAGATTAGAAGACTTGACTTTGCTTTGTATTAGTCCTGGCTGCAGAGCTAGAGCATGAACAGGGAGCAAATGGTTTGTTTATGGGCAAGATTCTGACCTTGCTTCTTGGGAATCTCTTTGAAAGCTTGTGCTATGTCAGAAGCTTTTCAGGGGTGCTGATGACAAAAAGTTTTTAGAAATGGCTATTCACAAGAGATACAGGAAAGCAGCCTTAGCTCTCTGTATTTTGAAAGCACCCATTTTCCTGAATCAGATGTGAGGCCCTGCTAAGTGCTCTGTAGCCAGGTAGCAGGAGACCTCTGTATTCCAATAAACTTACAGCATCAGGAGAGGCAGTAGATCAAGGCTGGGAATGAGGACATGTTATTACCCTTGTTCGCAGGCGTGGATCTGGGACATTAAAGGAATGAGATATAGATGGGTCAGAATTTTGCTAAAGCCTTAAAACTGAGCTTATTTCTCAATTGCACAAGAGACCGGGAGTCTGTGAAGCAACTGACCCTGGTTCCTGAGGAGAGCAGAGCACACTGACTGTGCTCACTGACTTCTGGTGAGGCAGAACAGGGGGCCAAGGAGGAGAGGGAGGTCATTTCAGCTGTCAAATTTTAGATACCAAAGACTGCTCAGCAGGGAAGAGATGAGGAACATATGGCGTGGTGGGAGGAGGTGACAGTGGAACAGAAGAGCAAGAAATATAATGAGAAGCAAACTTTTGGTGGGGTACGGACTTAGGAAGTGTTGTGGGGAGAGTGCAGGAACTGGTGAGAGTGTGGCTGTGTGTGGAAAGGAGAAATCAAATCACATGCAAATGCGAGCTGTGAAAAGGGGTAAGCCTTGGGAGAGAAATTTGGGTGGTGAAATTAGCTTCCATATGCATGTATATTTATTTCTTGTGGTATAAGTCAGTCCAGAAGCCACTGGAATTATGAYGTGAATTAGATCATGATTTTGAAAGGCAGATGATCTAACAGCACTCTTCAGTGACTTTTTGACAATATTTCACAGGTATGTACAATTATAATGGAGTTATGTTAAACAGAAAAGTCTTTTTTGGGGGGGGGGATGAAAATAACCTCAAAGTATTAGAGGGATGGAAATGCATATAGAGTTGTAAATGAACCGTTCAACAAAAAAAAAAAAAAAAGGGAATTTGCACTGCAAGTAAAACCATGCTCCACTTTCACATTTCGGATGGTAATAAATTGAACACGGAGCATTATAGAGACAGTGTCAGAAATATAATATATTAATCTTGTCAGAGAGTATACTAACGTTCCAAGATTTATGATCAGGTGCACTTAARTGCTGGTCTTCTCATTAATCTTGATTTACAAACAGTAGCCTTCAGAACAAGGGGTCAGAAAAGAAAAAAGAATCATAGATGTGTCACTTGGATAACTCACCTTCCCCAGCTACTCTCTACCTTTCAATGACACCTTTCTATCTTTAATTACTGAAAGGTCTTTAATTTTGTCTGCGTAAGGGCAGAATATGATGAATGTGAGGGGTTGTCTATGCTACTCGGATCGTGTTTTGAACAACTGATGCCATGAACATTGAGAACAGCAAGATAATCCCTGCTACTATTGGCAGGACTTGATGCTGAGAAAGAACAGCAGGAGAGGAATGTTCTAGAAGGGGGGAAAAATAGGAGGAGAATGTCTGAGGTCAGTCACCTCCAGTGAAAGCAGTCTTGTGGAAAAAACACAGTTCCTGAAGAAGCTGAATTTTGAAGTTCCTCCTTGTCACTCTTTGAGCTGCGAAATTCTCACAGAGATTTCCGTACTTTGTTGATTATCCAAAATACACCAAGTCTGATATTTCATTACTTTTTGAATCAGGCTATGGTGCTATCCATGCACCTGGTTCTACTCTTCTTGATGTACAATATAAGTTAAAGGAGTAAAGGCAGATCTTAGGATTCTTGGGATCATTTTGGAGATGTCACTGTAGCATTTTCCTGGCAGATTTATGTTCACTGTACCTTCACTAGGAGTAGAACCAGCTTGGTCCACACACAATGAAAACTGGCTGGATATGAACCAGAAGCCGTGCAAGCACATTTAGCAGATAAGCCCTGCTGAGGAACAGGGTGTATTACCTTGAGGTCAATACCAGGCTAGCATTAATATGCGGCTTCTGATTTGGACCTGATGGGTGTCTGAACAGTTTGGCACAAAAGCGGTATAAGATCATGTCCAACTGCAAAAGACTATCCCTTTGTGACTCTTAAAAATGTGGGGAGCTGAAAATCAACCTTCTTTCGATGCAAATAAACCTAGTAGTTCCAATAGTCAACACTGGAGACAAATCAGTCTTCCTACACACCCAGTATACTAAGGAGGATAATGTCACCCTGGACACTCGTCAACGTGGTTGAACTGAAGAGGGCATAAATAACAAGATCCCCAAATTTACTTGCAATTTATAAGGGGAATAAAAGAAATGTTCACATAAGGAAGCTACATAACCTATGTGAGAAGGCAGTTGTAGATGGCAATGCCTTTTTATCTTCCTCTCCGATATGCTGTGTGGTCAAAAGAAGCCATCAAGGATGGATTGAAACACAGGCTAAATTGTGTTGAGTACAGTCTTCCTGCTCTTGCTTTTCCTTACTTTCTCTAAAGGTATTAAACTACCAAAGTATCTGTGCATTGTGGACATGATCAGTAGCAAGCGTTAAGTCTCTAATGAACTTCACAGAGCCTCTTCCAGTTTTCCACAAAGACAGTAGAAGCTCTACTTGTGGCAGTTTATACAGTGAGGAAGTTGGGAGGAGTTTTGGAATGAATGGGTTATCTGAATTGTGAGTTTGACCTGTGATGCTAAATCCATCTCAAAGAAATTATGCCTAAAGTGTGCCAGAATCTGGATTTGCCTGATCTCCACTAGAAAATTATTCCGTAGCCATTGATAAAGAGGGCTTTTTTTTGTTCACAGCTCTCCTAGATGCTTTGTTCTGAGCTGTAAGACCTCTCAAAGGAGCATAGCTGCCATGGGAATTTGCAGATGAAAATTCAGTCTTTAATGTAGTTGGTTCTTGAGACATTAATTGCTTTGAAAAATAGGACCAGGGCCTAAAGTTGGCATCAGATGCTGACTGGGAGCTATGGGAAAGGCTTGAGCACAAGCCAGATATGCCCTTGGCAACCTGAACCATAGAAAGGGTAGTTGTTCCCCATTCCCTACCAGCTGGAGCTAGTGTATTTTTCCCTCACTGAGCTTCAAAACACATTGAGTTATTATAATCCAGCCCAGAGGTGACAAATTCATGGATTACTGATGCCACCTAAGCAGCCAGACTTAGCAAGGTGTCAGACCCAAGGCACAGCCTTGACAAATGCGGGCAGTGTGTTTTTCTGCAGAGGGGAAGACGATGTCTCCATGAGCTGTTTAAAGAAATCGTTCTTCTCAACCTGCATTTTGGCTGTGCTGGGATTCATTCACTTCAGCCTTGCTTGGATTCAGTTCAAGCCATCTGCTCCTCTCCAAGAGCTAATTTCCTGGAGGTGTTCTGGCATGCTGTTAAGTGTCAGTGGTTGTATCCGTGGAGAACGAGAATGCTGACTGTCATCTGCAGACTGTTGGCAGCCAAGCCTGCAGCACCTCTCCGTCTTTCCCAATCATCTTGCATAATTAACGAAGAGAAGGGAGGATTATGTGAATGCCAATGGGCTGTTCAAGTGAGGGAGAGCAGAGCCTGTCTCCACTCTTAGATCTGCTGGACAGCAGTGATAGGAACTATGTTAAGGCTGAACAGTCTACTTCTGTTACATATGGGTATTAATAGTTTCTTGGATCTTATATCAAAGGCTGCAAACTGCTTCAGCAGGGTAAGTATGATGGTGGCCATGAAGACATCTTTGGGTGTCAGCAGAGCTGTCTGTGTTGTGTTATGGGCTATATCCTTTCTGTCATGTATCCAGGATGTTGGCCCATGTGATTTTGTTAGTGGTAGCAGAAAGGTGGTAAGAGGAGAATGGGTATAAGAATCTTCAAGGTTAAGGATTATCTTTTGAAGAGCCTGAACAAACTATTTATAGTTGAAAGAGGTACTCTGAAGACTTGCTTTTTTGAATGTTTATTTTAAACTTTGCTTTTTTTGAAAAGGTATTATTTATTTTTGTTTATAATAGGGTATTTTTATTTTTCGCTGACTTTTACCAGATAGGAAAGTGATCAATCTCTTTCATGTATAATGACTCTCATTTTTATTTTATTATTTTAGGACTTCTAATGATCTGGCGTGTGTGATGGGCTGAACTTGGCTGTAGCAGAAAAACATAAAATTCAGTTTGGTCATAGCTGGATTTTTTTTTTCCAGGAATAGCCATATGTAAGTGGAGGTAAGCTGACAGTTCTCCACAGTTATTGTGTGTTTTTGCTGACTTACAGATACATACAGTTTGTTTGCCTAAGACAAGTTGAGGCATCTTTGCAGGGCAAACCAGTTCCAACTGTTCTCACCTGTGGTGGTATATAGTTTAACCTCTGATCTCTGTTTGCATTAATTGGTAATTATTCCAATAGTGTTTGATTTGTGATGTTTCCAGCATACAAGATGTCAGGTCTTATATTGAAAATATGAAGCAAAATATATTTACCTCATGAATAAGTCCAGATACTGACATGATTTTCAACATGGAAATGAGCTGAGATACTTTCAAACAACTGCAGGTCTCTGTGTGAAGTTTCACTTAGTGGAAGCAGTTTGATCTGTAATTCCTTTGAGAGAGTCAAAAGACTGGAGGAGAATATGCTGTTGGTCATCTTGTTTCCCAGCTTGTTATCCATTTTTTTATTTTTGTTTCGTTTTTTTAATTCTATTGATTCAATGTGGGAATGCTTTCTGCACCTGAATCTGGAGAACAGCTAATCTCTCCTCTTCATCTTTCTGGTACCTACTAAAATGTATGCAGGGTTGTGAATTAAGATTTGTTGAGGAGAAGAAGGAAGGGTGAAAAGTGCTATTTCTTCTAGAGTTGAACGTATCATTGAGCCATGTCTAAATGATGCAGTCAAGATTAAATACAATAACCAAACTGAAATCCTGGCTAGTCTGATTGGTTTTATTGGCATATGGTTTTGCAGTCAGCTGCTACAGCATTAGATTTTTTTCCCCCTTCTCTTTTGTTTAATGGTGTTGCAGAATGAGCAACTGGCTTCAGAACTGGTTCAACATATGGTGTATTTGGAAGATATCTTCTCTGCAGATTTAGAAGGTCTCAGGCAATGGTGTTCTAGAAGCTTTATCCTTCTGGTTTCCAGTTCCTGAGCCCTGGAGGGTCTGGCTTCTCTTCCCTACTTTGCTCTGTATTAGGAGATTTGCATTATGTTCCTTAGCTGGACGCAAATGGTTTAATGAACTGAAGTATACTTCAAAGTGTTGGATGCTTTTGTAAGGTGGCAAAGCCAAATGCCCTAAGACCTTCCTCCTGCTGACGTCATGGAGGTCAGAGCTGTGATTTGAAAGGACATGACCATCTGTGGTTAGGAAAAAAGTTATTCAGTGAAGCACCATCCTACACTAGACTAGCAGGTGCTTGTGATAACTGCAAATGCACCATCCTTGGTGCTTAGATCCATCAGTGCTTCTGTGTGTGTTGTGAGAGTGACACTCGTGATAAGATGCAACAGCCTGTTTTCAAGTTACAAGTTTACTGTTCTTTTAAATATGTAAAGGATAAGTTAACACATATAATGAAAAGCGGAATGATTTTTATCTCTGAGAACCTCTGCACAGAATGTTTCTTTGTTTCATCATATTGGAAAGGTATCAAATTGTTTTATTCATAATTTTCTCCATAGGATATTTTCCAAATTCATGTGCATTTTTCATTGTATGGTTCAGAATCTTTTTCAGGCTGGAAGACTCCATATGGATTCACTCTGTAGAGTGCAAAGACCAAACCATGCAAATAAGAAAAAATCATGTCTAAATATGAGTGCAGCAGGATTCTCTCCTGAAAATTCTCAGAATAGGTTAAACAAGTTCTTTCAGGAATAGTTTAAGTAGATATGGCCCTCTGTTGGGATTGGGGGAACAGTCTGGGTAATCTTTTTTAGTCCCCTTGTGGCTCTGTCTTCTGTAATTCTGTAATCTACTGCTTTAATTTATTTCCAAATAAGGAAGGATTGTATTTATATAAAAAGCTTAGTACATTAAAGCTTACTTGGTTAGAGCAGCATGAAGGCAGGATAAAATGAAATAACTCTAGTACCAGAGGTTTCTTATGAGTTTCAGCAAGACCTGGGCTAAGCAAAATATGGAGACAGAGCAATTGGATGCAAAGACTGAGCTGGATTTATAGACGCAGTTATATGACAGTAGGTTTGCCGCTCAAGGTCAACCTATAAAAAGTGTATGTGTATAGTGGCATTGTAGAGGAATAAGCTATAAGACTATAAAATGTACAGCAGACAGAGTGGATGTTAGGTGGATTATTACTTTGACAGACTCATGAGACCAAAGCACAGGTGCAGTCTAACAGCATCCGATAAAATAAATGCTGACTGCTAATGAGGTTCTCCCAAAGTGTAAAACTGCTAATACTCCAAGGAGACCACTCCTTGGGTAGGAGCTGCTCCTTCTTGCTACCTTCCAATGCTAAGAATAGACTAAGACACCCCTAAAGGATGGATAACTCTGCTAATCCAAAAGCTATGTGCTCTTTCTATCCTCGCGAAGCTGTGCAATTTCTTCTGGAGCTACATAATCCCTAGTATGAGTGAGCATACATTATATAATATTGGAAAGTGCTGAGGTTAATGTCCGTACTGTGGCAGTCTTGGTGATTCTTAATCACCAGTGAAAAAGAGAGTGGTGGGAAATCCAGTGTTCCTGAGGGCAGAAAGTGGAGTGGGGAGAGGAGAAGGTGCAGTAGGTTTTCTGTCTGTTTGCTTTTATTAGTGGGGGAAAAGAAGTGGGCATAGAGAAGTCTCGCCAACAGCTTTTGCACCTGAAAGTGGATCGGAGGAAGCAAAGTTTTGTTCCTTATTCAAGTGCCCAGTGAATGTGTTGTCTTTTGAGTGTTTACCTGAGCAAGTTGTTCCTCCCCCTTGAAGGAAATGTTGAGTTTGTCAAATAGAAAGTATTACACTGAGAGATGGCTTTATTTTCTTTAATAATTCCTAGGTATAGGTTTTACTGGCAGTGAAGGCACTGCTTACCTTGCTGCCTAATTTGATGGAATGAACTTTGCAAAAACAGATTAAACTATTTTCCTTTCACCTAAGGAAGGGGTAATTAGCTTGGAATAGAACAGACAGGAACAAGTCAGCAATACTGCTCTTTCAGGCACTGCCTTTGATTGTGTTACTCTAAGGTCTGGAGTCATAAATTAGGATGCTCTATTTGCGATGGATGGGGCTTAACACATATTGTGCTCAGAACTGCATTTTTCCTTGATTTTTCTCTTCAAATATTCTTTAAAACTGTTCCTGCTGCAGAGGTTTGCAGACTATTCCGGACTCAAAGACACTGTGTTGTCTCCAGAAGGAGTTCACGGAGAAAAAGGCACCTCTCCCATTCTGCAGCAACACAATATTTGCCTTCACTKAATTTGAAATTAAAAAGCAGGTCCTTTTTTGTGCCTAATGGAGTTATTTACTCAGAGCAAAAATTAGTTATTTAAGCCTCTGTATGTTGAGGCCTATCTCTTTTTTATATATCAAATGTCTCTTCTACACGGGTATGACAGATCATGTGGCTAGCAAATATATAATAAAAATGTAAAACATAATCACGCTTACCAAATTCATCCCAGTTACCATAGCTGTGAATTGTGGGCTACACTGGGAGTCCTGGTGGACCTCTGAACCAGACTTACAGGTGAATCTTGCATGTTTTGGTCCCCCTAAAGTTCTTGTTCTGTGAGATCAGAGAATTCTCTGTTTCCAACCTCTGCCCTCCTCCCGCTGTGTCTGGAGTGGTCCCTGCTCTCCTTGGAGGCACTGATCTCAAAAGGCTGTTGCCAAAGTGAGTCGTCTGTGTTTGTGCTGTGAGAGGCTGGATGGTGCCTCTTTTCCATATTTTACCGATTACAGGTGTTTGCTTCTATGAATTGCCATAGGTGGATGGTGTTGTGAGCAATTGTTTTCTGAAGAAAGGTGTGTCCACAGAGATTCCCCCAAGAGAAAGGTCCTGATGATGAAAGCGTTAAGTCCAATACAGAAGAAAAAAAACAAACTCCTTTTATATTATGACAAATAGAGAGGAGGAAAGCGAATGATAGACTCTGGGGCTGCCTTATCCTATTGCTTTTGAAGTTCTGAAGGAAACCCCTTTAAATGCCAGGATGGAGGAAAAAACCACCTCTGTTGAGTCACAGTCTGCCAGGCCTGGGAGACTGTGCTTGATAGAAGTTCCTCTGTTATTAAGTCTCTTGCAAGTAAATTTGATGTCTTGGTCCCCTGGTGAGGGCACTGGAGGAAAACAAAGCAGTTGGAAGGCTCTCTGCGAAATCTCAAGGAAAACACAGTGGGGCTGTTGCAAGGTGAAAGTCCTTACAGCCTTTGTGAGAACTCTCAAAGAAATGATTCAAAAGCAAATTTCAAAGGAGATCAAAGACACGGGACCTTCAGATATCAGGAGAAGATGGAGGAGAATCCTTGTAATGTAATCCCTGTAATGTCAGTCTAGTGAATGGAAAACTTCCTTCCTGGACCTAGAGCAGAGAGGTCCTGTGTCTGAGATACCTATGGAGTTCAGCTCAAGCTGTGGCCATTTCTGTTTCAGTTTTGGATGTCCTGTGTCAGTGCCAGGTAGGTCAGCCAGGATGGTGACCATCGTGCTTCCTGCAGAAACATACGGACCCTGCATTTGAAAACAGCAGTGATAGTGAATGTGCCTCAAGTGTGGGCCCCTAATGTGCTCACCTTACTTGTGGATACTTCCAAAAATGTTAATTCAATTTGAAATATAGGATACTTTCCAAAAACTTGAGATCTATTTTTATAAAACTAAAGCATTTAGGCCTTAGTAACTTAAAAATATCCCCTTTAGGTAGATGTTTAATAGAGGAATAGAAGCCACATGGAATTTTTCATTTTGCATTACTGATGAAAAGCAGAGAAAGTTTCATTGAAATAGGGGGGAGACAGTGATGAAAGGGGATCGTGCTGAGGAAAGCTGGGTTATATCTGGTGGGAATGAAAGAGATGTAGTTTGGAACAGTGGGTATGGTGTGTGCAGCAGCTGCAGTTGTTCATTAGTTGTGCCCCTGAGCTGCCAGAAGGGAACAGTATGGCAGCTGTTAGTTATCTTCTGAGTATGAATCCCAGCACTCAGTGTCCAAGCTGTGCTAGATAACACAGAAAGTCAGTGACACCCCCTATATACAAGATTTTTCACAAGTATCTGCACCTTCCCGTATTATGCCTTGCCTGTCTATCTTTTATGATAGCACTTCTATGGCGGCCAACCCCCCAAAAAGGAATGGGGACTATGGAAACAGGTTGACTTTGTACCATTTCCAGTTCTTTATGCCTCATTTCAATGACAAAGATTGTATTAGAAGTTGAGCAGCTCATAAATTCTGAAAGTTATAGCTGTAGGCGGTTCATAAAGGGGAAACTGGGACTGGGTAGGATTTGAAATTTGCATATACACCCCACCCACTACTATTTAATTTGCATTTGATTTGCATACATCATAGTTAAATAATATCCATGCGGTACTTCTAAGGGGTGGGGATTGTATCAGTTTGTCTATGATTTATATCATTTTTGCTTTAAGTGTAATTTTATGGAGTAGTTTGCAGAGTATACAGTGCAAGCTTAAATTTAATTTTACGAAAATGATCAAATAACACTTATCGGCCATAAATATCCAGTTCTCTCTGAAAATAAATGTTGTGCTCATAAAGATGCTAGATTAACAGCACTGCAGGCTGAAGTCTGCTGTTCATCAACTGAGGAATCATGTTACGATACAGACAATTATGAATTTCCCCACACATTGCAGTAGTAATGGCATCTGCCCTGAACCGAGTGGGTATTCAGGACTCATGTCTGTACAAGGATAAGTGACACCTCCTCTGTTAGGGATCGTGAGTTTGTATAGTGGTTTAAGGTACGCTCCTTCCTTGCTAACTGTACTTTAATGATCTTTCCAGGCTGCACACAGGAGCAGAGTGATGGTATCTGTCCATCCCAGGATGGCAAATGACTATAATGTAACTCTTAGATCATTGTTGCTAGGGTCCCATGTGGGAAGAGAGAGGTGACAGATATTTCAAGATGTTTTTCACATCCTTTTTCTTTTTTTCAATAGGAATTTATGATGAATTMAAATGTAGAAAGTAAAATAACCTGCTATTGTTTGTTTTGTGCCTGCCCTGATGGCTCAGAAATTGTAACATCCTTTTTTTTTAATTCATTTCTTAACTGTTTTTTAGCACAAAGGCCAGTTCTGCAAAGGCATTTCTGCCTCTTTAATATGCAAGTAGGTGCACAGACGGTTTCCAAAAGCACCAAAGCAGAGAGGAGCTGTGCTCCTGTCATTGCATTTCCCTTGCCTGGGAGGACTTGGAAATTCCACTGAGCCCTACCCAGAGAAAGCCATTTTGGTGCTTTCCTCCATAAAGACCTTGGCCCACATGCTTCTTTGCATCTTTAGGCACCAAAACACCTTTTAGCCCTAAATACGCCTTTGGTCATGCATTAAAACCTTCAGAATACTAGGTAATGCCGTCTCTTCCTCTGCACACACTCGGAAATCTCATGTTGTAATGAAAAGGAATAAAGGCAGCTCTTCTCTGGCAGCACAGCAATAAATCTTCTCAGAGCTAGGGAATATTTCTATACAGCAAAGCAAAGAGATCCTTATGCATCCCTTCGGGGACAGCAGCCTACAACTGTACAGTGCTCTCAGCTCCTGCTGGCTGTAAAAATGAGCACCTGTCCATTGCTGTGTGCTGGGCTACCTGTAGGCTGCGAGGCCAGACAACTGCAAAGATGCCTTGAATGATCTCTCAGCTGACAAATAATAACATGTCACTCTGGGATACCTGAGTTTAAGTTGGTTTGAGCCAGTAAGAAATGCTCTTGCTTTCACTCTAATCTCCCTCTACTAATAATAACTCAGTTTTGAACATGCAGATGGCTATAGCTGTGTAAGTCTTTGATGAGTGCATGTGAAACCACCTCTTAGCCTGGCCGGCCTTTGCCAATGTGGTAGACGTCAAGAAGGCCTGCTCTGTTTTGATCAGCTTTGGTGCACTTGGGAGCGTATCTATAATCATTTGCTTTTGTCAGTGTCTCAGTGTTTCAGTAAGGCTTCAGGAATTGGTGGGTGATGTCTCACCTCACCTCTTATTTTCAAATCTCAGACATTTAAGCAAACATCATCTGGAAGAGAAACTGAAGGTCTATACTCATGTTAAACAGTTTGCAGATACTGTAATTAGCAAAATGGGCCAAGAGTGGCTTTGTGTACTTGAGATCCAAGAGCATTTTTTTTTAGAACTTTACCTGTTTTTTGTTGCTTTCTAGCATTCAAAAGGAATTTCTTCTAAAGTCCTAAGTATTAATTTGCCCCTGGTGGGATAATGCCTTCTGATCCTTCTAAGAGTCCTCTAGCTTTGCTGCTTCATTTCTGTGCTCATGCGTAGCATCAAAAATAGCATGCTTATTGTTTTCCTTTGTCTAAGTTGCTCAGATGGCCTACAGCTCCTCTTTGCAGGTTACAAATGGGTGTCAGTCTTCTCTCAGCTTGCTTTTTCTTGATGGGGAAATAGGTATGTTCATGTAAGCTCAGAACAAGCCCTTGAAGTCTGTCTCCTAGTGATCTGGGTTTGCACTTTAATGGCTTTTATTAAATTCAAGACATGACTGATCAAAGATGGGGAAGCGTCCAAATGCGGGTTTGTCTGGCAGGCTGCTGAGCAGGATTTCTGAATAAACCTTAGTGACTTAGGAGCCCAATAGCATGTTTGAAGATCTGAGCCCTTGGAAAGACTATGTGAAATACGCTGAAAACAGTGGCACTGCGATCCCTTGAATACATCACCCTGTGCTCTTTTACATCACTGCAAAAGACAATGCCAAGGCTGCCCGTGAGGCCAAACGATGTACCAGGCAGGCAGAGAGACAGGTGCCCAGCCTCTGCCTCATCCTGCCCAATCTGCTGGCTGCTGCCTGTGCTGGAGAGACTGAGCGATGGAGACCGGGTGCCGGGGAGTGGCGTGCGCTGGCAGGTAGCTTGAGGCTTCCATCAAAAGCATGCAGGCTCAGTGGCTGTGTCCTGAGGGAGGATCTTCAGAAGCAGGTTAAAATTTATTGCCAGGCCACTGCAAAAAAGCTCACCTCCTTTCCTTTCCTTTGGGTTATGTTATGAGAGGACTGAAACTGAAGGATGAGCTGGTATGTCCTCTCTCGTAGCCCTGGTCTGGCAGCACTCGTAGGTGCCACTTGCTGGTCGTGGTGGTTCTGAGCTTGCTCAGGCTGCAGAGTGTTGCTACAACCTTAAAATCCCCTTGTTTACCTGCAAGTGTCCTTGGTGTCATCAGCTGCTGTCTAGCACCCTGATGTGCTCATGTGCCCACAGCGATGGAGTTAAGTTGCTTGCTGCCTCCACCTGTCTTTTCACATGGTTGAGACTGCGGTTGCATATGCATGTGAGTGTGTGTGAGGCTTAGAAAGCAATCTGAAAGAAAGCCAGTCACTTGGTGTTTGCAAAGCAACAGGGACGTGGCATAAACAAGTACCCTTCCAAAGTTTGAATAAAATAGAGAAAGACACCAGGTCAAGCAAGAGACATGTTTAGAGAAAGGGGATGTGGGAAAGAAATCCATAAATATGCAATGAAAGAAGTGGGAAAACACATTCTGATTACAACTCTGGCTCTAATGTATGCAAATGTAATAGTTTCCTCCCCTACTAAGGAATCATGTATTACATACATTACATGATGTACTACTGTGTAGCAACATAGTTTATGACTCCTAGGAGAAGAAAATCGTAATTCACAGCCATTAACAAAAATAATAGTGCTTTCACCCAAAGGAGCTTTCCTTAGAAAGCCTGTACAGATTCTATCTAACCTAATTTAAGCAATGTCATGAGTTGGAACAGATYGCTATCAAGTCTGTCATGCTTGTCATAACATGGCACTTGAATAGAAGACATCCCTTCCCAGGAGAAATTCCTGCTACGGAACTGTATTATTTAATGGAGTTTAAGATTCCTTTTAAGTTTCAGAGCTTGTTTATTTGAAAATTGTTCCGGTAAAAAGCAACTGTTAGCCAGGTTTCGTTTAAAGAGAAATGAGTTTCCATGTACATGATTATAGACTGCTATTCTTCAAAGTTATAATTAACCAGTGGCCGCAAAGGGGCAAGTCACTGCAGAGGAGCAGAACACATATATGCCAGGTGCAAACCATTTGATATTTTCTCAGGGAAGATGATTTCTGGAGCCTGTGAATGGATACTGGTATTTATGTAAAGAGACATTCCCCCATGACAGTCACCTGTCTCTGTCACAGCTTCCCTCATCTCTCTTCCATTTCATGCAAGCAGCTAATTAACTTTCAGCTTTTAGTGCGTAACTAGGCAGATAGCCTAAGAAGGAATGAAAGACTTGATGGTTTCGCCCAACAAAAATACATGGAGTCAACTGGCATTTTAGGTGAATATGTTTATTCACACCCTTGGGTGCTTACAGGCTCAGATCTGCTACTGCTGATTTAACTTTGGGTTTAAAGTAGCAACAATGACTGTAGCAAGATTTAGAAGTTCAAAGTAGTTACCTTTGCATGAGACCAAGTGCTGCTCGCATTGCCAGGAATTTTCATATGCCATTTGTTCATTTATTTTTGGAGTGCCTTGCATGGGTGATATAAGAGCCAGATTGTGGGCGCTCTGCTCTGCACCATGTTTGATTCATTAGAAGCACGTGTGGGCTGTCCTCATTTATTGTGGCTGCTCAGGAACCTCCTGTTTGCAGAAACTTTGGCAGCTTGTCACAGCATGTCAAGATCTGCTCATCTCTCTGGATAGCACAGTTTATGCATAATGCAATAAATAGAGATGGGGAAAATTGCATTACTTACATGAAGCTGATTTCAGAATATGTGAAGCAGGAGTTAAACTAATGCCTTTCTGTCAAGCTCTCAAAACAGTTAATCATATTTTTTTGATTATTTTCCTCAATCCCCTCATTCTTACTTGTTTGTTTTTACAAAATCTTTGGATTTTACTTCTCTCCATTAAGAAGGAGTTGATACCTTTCTCTTTTCAGATCAGGAGGTGTCAGGAAATGCCTGAAAAAGAAACATAATGAAAGCAACACTGACAAAGGTATTTAAAAAAGTGGAAATGGGGGGAAAATATCTTCCATACTCCTTCCTTGCCCCCCACTTATTTGCAAACTTATGTGAATGGATCACACAGTGGCCTTTAAAAACTTGAGTGTTCTGCTAACTCTGGCGATATATTCAAAGGAACCTCTGCCCTGTCCTGTGACAATGCTGTACAGCTGATCAAAACCCAGCTGAAGTCAATGAAAAGGCTTTCAGTAAAGTCAATGGGCTTTGTCTCAGATGCTAAAAGCATTATGATCACTCTCTGACTGATCCTCTTGATACCAGTTCTTTCATCAAACCCTCTGACAGAAAAAGAGAGAAAATCTGGTCCCTGCTGGCTAAAATAGCAGCTAAACACGGAGTTTTGACAGATCTAAACCAGGGATATGGAAAAATCAGAGTTTTCCAGCACAGAGGAATGGTAAACATGTGCTACTCAAAACTCCCTTGTTCTTCAAAGTGTCCTGTACACCCCGATGTCCCCAACACAGCGTCTTTCGTAGCAAGGAATCGTGCTAAAGTGGAAAGAGGTTGGCTTGCATCTTGACTGGACCATGGTAGGACCCTGAGGAGCACCACAGTGAGCACAAGGCTTTCTCTTGGGCAGCTCTGGAGAGAGCGTGGTGCCATGCCATGGTCAGGGGACAGGGCTGTGATGGGGGTACATTGGCATGTGGGGCAATAGAGATACAAGGGCATCAACTTGAGTCTTAAGATAGGAGAGGTGAAGAAAGACAGCTTGCAAGCAGCAAGGAAGCTGAGTTCCTAGTCTGAAAGGAATAGATATTTAATGAATATTCGAGACAAAAAAATGACACGAATAATCAGAGTTGCTCTTATTTCCAGCTTTGGCATCTTGAAACCAAAAAGCTGTAGCAGAGACAATGTGCATCCTGACTTTTTTCCCTATTTTAACTGCAAATTCTCAATTCACAGATTCAGTCCCTGGTAATCAAGAGCCAACAAGCTGGTGATAGATACAGGGGCATAAAGATACAGGGGCTAGAAATTTTAAGCAGCTTCTAACTTAAACAAGAACAGAGAGCTAAGCAAATCCCTCTTGATTCAATCAAATACCTCTTCCCAGCCAGCAAGAGTAACAGGCTTTGGGTGTTAGATGGCTGGCCTGAGTGGATTAATAACTTGCTTTATATTATCAGCTGAGTTTTATCTAGAAATAAATCCTGTCTGATCTCTGTGAACATGACACAAGATTATTGCAGCAAGCGCAGAGGTTGAGATTTTTGCATTGCAACTGTGCAGTGAAGCAGCGCCATGGAGGCAGGCGGTGGAGAGGGCTCTGTAGCAGGAAGGGGTCTGCATTAATTCAGGGTTGGGGGAGGATACTGGGTGGAAAGGTGCTTGCTGCTCCTGACTTGAACCGAGAAAGCAAGGCTGCAGAGGCCAAGCACAAGATGTACCCCTGAATCAAACTGCCCTGCGGCAGCTGACAGCCTCTTAGTTGCTGCCCACGTTTAGCCACAGTGCATTCAGGGTAAAGTTACTGTGGAGAGGAGTAAATCATGCATATTTTTCCCATCGTGCGATCCCAGATTGCCTTATCATGAATTAAATCACTTCCTGTGCTTACAGCCTTGCTTGGTGAAGCCTGGGGATACAGGGCAACAATCCTTCACTCAGCTTGTTTGGGTTTCGGCTCCAGGATGGGTAGAGATGTGGTGAGCAGGTGCAGAAAAGCTGGTGCAGGAAAGGACAGGGGAAAGAAGTGTGAGGGGGAATTTCTTCTCAAGGTGAAGTGGTTGCATCCTGTTCCTCTCTGACTAAAGCCACGGGGCTCAATCTCTTCTACCAATTTCCATGATTCCTCCCATGGGAAATGCTGCACAGTGCTTTAATTAGCAATAGAAAGACATTTAAAGAAGCTTGAGGCTTCTTACTCCTTACCCATGCTTTACTCATCCGCTACATGCACCTCACTTAGCCTTTCTTTCTTGGTCTACTTTTGAAGTTTCTTATGGTTTCTCCTGGTTTGAAACAAAGAAATGTAAAGCAAAATTGTGAAAGCTTTGGTTAAAGAAATGCATTTGGGTTTTCAGCTGATTTTTGTATTAACTTTTATCTGTATTTATGCTGTTGTGGCATCTAATTCTAGATGTTATGTTCTGTGTGATCCCAAGACAGAGCTTATTTAGAGACTGCAGTGCAGGTAGACCGAGCCTGTGCTGATCCTGTGGCCATACCTGGGATTTTGGAGGGCACGTGAAGCACTCGCTGAGCATTGGCAACAGGACTTAATGTGCTGGGCTTTGAACTGGAACCGTACGAAACAGCTTGTTTCCAGACGATGACGGAGCTGAGGTGAATGACAGCCTTTTGCCTGCAAAACATTTTTTTAAAATTTTTTAACCTCCCCTCTCCATCCTGAAATCAATATGAGACAAAAAAATATAAAAACACTTTCCTTTTTCCTGAATCTAAAACATATTGGGTTTTTTTTCCCACACTGGAGCACTTTCACCTCCCATAGCTATGAGTTGCTCTCTCATTTGAAAGTGCTTTTGCAGCCATCAGTTAAGTTAAAATGTCAGAGGTTTTTGATGTGATATGTGCCCTCTGGAGGATGCCCGTGTTGATTTTTAACCTGTCTCTCGCCTCGTTTCCCTTCGTCTTGTTGGAGCGGCTCTGTCTAGCCCTCCCATGGAAACAGGTGGAAAACTCTGCCTCTTGGTCTTTCATCTGATCTTGCTTGATGGTGTTTTTGACTGGCAGGGCTGTTGCCTCCAAACCCGCGCCTCCTTGGCAGGTCTCAAAGCTGAAGGCAAAGCCAGCAATGTGCTGGTCTGGCTTCCTCCCTCCTGACAAAAGCAAGGCGGAGTAAAAGGTCTTCAAAAATAGGGTGAAAGCGAAAGCGGTTGTGGCTAACATTGTGAGACTGTGAGAAAGCAGATGGACAGGGAGGGTCCTGAAGATGGACAAGATAAAAATAAATGGGTGGCCCAGCCCAGCTCCACTGGCATTAGCACTAGTGAGGATGTGGTTGGACGTGTACAGGTTACGGTAAGCACCTAGCCAGCCTTGGACAGGGGCTGGGAGCTCTTCACCAAGGAGAAAACACAGCCTAAGGAGAAAGAAATTAGTGCAAATGGTACAAGCAAACAAAGCTCAGTAAGCTCTCCCTATAATGGTGATCCTCAGGCTGGCAAAACCTCAAACTTCCCTAAATTTGTCCAGCAATCCTGATCAGGATTACACAGCTGTTGTTTTTTTTTTTTTTTCCCCTTTCTTTCTTTCCAGCTGGAAAAATATCATTTTCTCTCTGTCCAAATAGAACGGGTGATTTTCTTGTCAGTCTTTAAATTGGCCTCCTTGGGAACATGTCCTGAGACGGTGATGTCTCCATTACAGAATAGAGACAACTCTCACCTTGCCAAAAAGGAGAAGAAAAGAAAAATGGTGGTTAATGGAATAAAAACTCTGTTCAAAAGACATTATACCAAAATCCTACAGACAGCTCTCAGACTGTGCCTTGCCTTAGGGTCTCAGCTATGGCTTCTTCAGGGACTCCTGAGCCCAATTAAACCCCTAAGGATATATATATATATATATAAAACACATGAGCCTATAAAAAAGCCCATAAGAATCTTTCTATTGACTTCAATGGCCTTTCAATCCACAGTAGTAATACAACTATACATTTGTAGCTGATTTGAGGATTCAGGGAATCTCTCTCTGAAAAACTTATGAAGACTGCTTGAGATTATAGCATTACTCCAGGTAGCTCTATTAAATTACAAACTCTGGTCTGATTGCAGTCCTAGTCTGCCTGTGCTGCAGTCTTTTTATTTCTGTCTTGGACTGAAAGTCCCAGACATATTGATGCAAGATTAATAATGGATCACACTGCTCCTGGAGGAAGACTTGTTTACTGCCCAAAGGAGCCAAAGGTTTGGGAACTGACAGGTCATTTTGAGGGGAAGGAGTTTAAAGGTCATGTAGTGAGGCTCATCACTTGTCCAAGGGAGCTGGAAGGTAACTAAATGTCTTGAGGATCATTTCTGACAGCAGAAAAATGACGAGTCGGAGTATTGCAGTGGGAGGGGGAGAACCAGGAGATGATTTTGTAGAAGTCAGGGTGCAGAAGTGGCTGGCCCGTTAATCCTCTAATAATCTCAAGGCGAGGGTTGGGAAGGAAAATGATCTAAGGAAAAGAATATATATGTATATATAAAATATATATATAATACCTGTATTATGTATTACAATTATATATATACACACACACATATATATATATAAATGGCCTTAGAGATACCTATATCTGGTTGTTTCAACTTGTTTACAAAAAAATAAGCTGCAAACTAGAGTACACACAAGACTGGCTCTGAGGCGGTCTGTGCTCAAGCTGCTGGGGAATTTGGGAGAGCTGTTGGACATCACCACATTCAGTCAGTTCCTCGTGTTTTAATTCTCCAAGTGCGTGCTACAAAGACAGTCTGATGCCTAAGATCTTACCTAGATCCCCATCAGCAGGGGAAGAACCAGGAATCTGCTAGTTTTCAGTAAATTGCACCCCTCCATCCCTACCCATGTTTTCAATGTGGGACCCAGCAAATAAGCCAGATATGAGAATTTTCCCAGAGCCATGACATGTCGGTATTGTGGAATCCAGTCTCTAGGTCCAGATAGGCAAGCTAGTAGAGATGGCATAGAACTATATTGTTTCAGACCAGCTTAAGGTCATACTCAACACATTCTCTGCTGTTTGTTCATCCTTTACTTCAGATGTGCAATAGTGTCATATTTCCAATGGTTCCACATATTCAAAGTATTAGCATTGCTTCCTGCAAGTACATAGGTTTTGAAATATACACACATAAATATAAGTATGTACAATGCTAGTTAGGCAAAAGGAGAAGATGGTCTTTGGAAAAAGATTGTTTTCTGTTACTGATCTGCTTCCCAAGAAGGACAAGCAGAAGTTCTAGCTATTTTCTTTGTAAGTCACAAAGGAGGGCCTTTGTGACTTTGATCAGGTCAGATGACAATTGCATCTCCCTTAGTCACGGTTTGTTTTTATAAATACACCTGAGATTACAGTACTATAAGCAAACACCAACCGAATGGACAATAGGCACATTTTCAGTATTTGCAGTTCAATGATTGTRTGAGTAGGAAGATTAATGAACCATTGGAAAAAGGAAATAGAGAGCTATTTAGGCTCTCATCTTGTATCATTGAGGCCAGCATGAGTTTTGTCACTGACTTCCCTGAGCAGGGGCAGCTGCACTCTGTTCAAGATATCTAAGAACTGTACCTTATGATTGTGTCTTATTTGAAATGCACAGTATGATTCTGAAACATCCCATATGCATCTGACCCTCATCAAACTAGCTGGAATACATAATAAATTTTCAAGCTGGGAAGAAGGTAATGGAAAAAGATGCATTAACTCATATTTTGAGTCTGCTGTAAATTGCACTCTACTGGGAAGAAAGAAAGAAGGAGATTAGTGGAACTTGTGTTCTTGACACAAATGTGCTTGATGGTATGTRTAGGCAGATCTATGCTTGAAGGGTCTATTCCTGAGTCATGAATTTTTAATAAACACTTTTCTGAGTACAGGATGGATATTAGCCAGTAGGAAAGGGTATGATGGTGTGATGGGAGAAAAGAGGATGAATTGTATAGAGTGCCTTAAGAAGTGGTTGAACTCCTTGGCTGTACGATAGTGGTTGTAAGACCAGCAAAGAGGGCCTTCCTAGAGAAGAAGAAAAGCTCTGAGTCTCTAAGAKAGTATCTTCAGAGCACTAGTTATTGGGCACTGACATAACCTTTAGGATCTGGGCCAGGATATTGGGTTTGGCCAAAAATGAGCCTGAGGATAAAGAGTTTGTACATTTGTAGTATCAATAGTTCTAACTTCACAGTATAACATCAATACGACACTTGACATTCAGGGAAGATTGAAGTGTGATGATGCAGAAACCAGGAATTTGAATGGAATGGTCACAGCTAGTCCGCATCTTTACAAAAAATGCTTTTTCTCACTTATTTTCCCAAGTTCAATTAAAACTTTGAGCTACTTAGCTGTGTAACAGCATGGTGGAGATAACAGGTAATTGAACAGCATCTAAAAACTTGGAGCCAGTCCTGTGCTGGCACAAGTCCATGAAAGGTGGTGGCATCTCATATAGTCCCACTGCTATGCTGGGGGCAGATAACTGATGCTACAACGGCAGCACAGAAATGAACCCTGCTTGTATTTGTGTAAGACTGAAGCTGCATCCATGTTTCCCCTGCAAACCATCATTTTTTCCATCAGTGAAAATATTAATAAGAGCTCTCTGGTATTAATGGTTCTGCCTTAGCRTCTGTAAAATAAGCTCCAGAGAATGAAACCTTTGTAAGTCAGCTCGAGGAATCACTAGGCTCAAAGGATGCACAGCAAGGTATGAATCACCATTGCCCTGTTGTTCGGCAGGAAGGTTGCCTTGTCTGTCTTTCTGAGCTTCATTTTAAATAGATTTTATAAGAGAGAGCAGGATCCTGAGCCTTTTGCAATCTCACCAAATTAGATTTTGAAGTATTGCTGAATCCTGTTATGCAATTGCAGGCAAAATAAAACCAAACAAAAATAAACTTAAAACTGAAAGGAAAAAAACAAAAAACCTCAGGGGTTTCACCTGCCTCCTTTACTTACAATGCACACCTTGTGCTGCGGGGAGGTAGTACCAGCACTCATGTCGCTGGAGACAGGATGGTTTATGGAAGGGGGAGGCTTGTCTCAGAATAGCTAACCTAGGTGCTGACTGGTCATAGCCATATAAGCTATACATTAAACCCAAATGACTAGAGCAGATCTTGTTTTCTGCAGGGTATTTTTCTGTTCTGTTGAGCACTTAATTTTTTTCCCCCCATTAGCTGATTTATGCCTTGCATCCTGAACTATATCAAAGTCAGCGTTTAGCACTGTGTATTTACTTTGGTTTGCATGCAATTTGCAAATGATATACTATACTTTTCTATACTTAATTTGTTCATTTCAGTGTATAATGCATCCATGAACTTTCTGAATTTTGAGCTGAAAATATGATAAGTGGGTTATATTATGCAGTGAAGGAGCTGTAATACAAAAACACTTCGGTACCATCAATTATGTACTGGCTTAATACAAAATGATATTAATACATGAATCAATAAGGGAAGCAGTATAATAGGATTCTCATGAGAACACAAAGCTGATATTTATTAAAGATGTAAGTTTCTCGTTAAGAAGAAGTACTTTGTTTTATTCATTTATTTGATAAGCAGCTCAACTACCCTGAATGGAACGATTTCATTGTATATTCACAAGGAACTCTCACATGTATTTCTCACAGAGTTCAGAAATTTAATAAGCAATATAGATATCATAAAACCCAAGAATTGGCTTACGGTCAACAGCATAGTTTTCCCTGAGCAAAGAGGAAATCAGAGGCTTTGGAAATGGTTCTTTAGACTGCCATACACTTATATATTAACRGGCTCCACTGGTTGATACAGACTGGTAAAGCTGGGTGAGATTATGCCCGGTTTCCATACATGGTCCAAGCAGCCCCCAGCATTATGGTTGTCAGATKGCTCTTGCAGTTTATTTCATCCGTATCCCAAATTGTAAATCTTACACTCACTCCAGAATTCTTTTTTTAGAGCAGGTAAAAAATCAGCCRGAGAGGATTTGGAGGTAACAGTGTCCTTGAAGGTGCATGTGGTGTATCTGGGTTGGGTGGTCAGGAGTCAGCTGTAGTGTTTGTGCTGAAAAAAGGATGTATCTTCTTTTCTACTTCAATTTGGTTAGGAGCCCAGGTCAAACCTAAAACTGGATTTTAAACTTGGAGGAAAATATGGTCTTAATTTCACATACTCATACCAACAAGTTATCATCCCTATAACAGCAAAGCCCAGGTTAAAAGCACTTGAGGGGTAAGCGTTACCGTCTGAGTTTCTCTAAGAGTGATCAGTAGTCATGAGGTAACTTTGCCAGTGTTGTCTGCAGTTCCTGTTCATCTCGGTTTAACCAATATTAGGAACAAAACTTAACACACCTTTGAGATGAATGGGAGCCATTGCATACTGTATTTGTTCTCATCCATTTCATATCTAATAGCTTTTCTAGTGCTACCTTTAAAAAGAGAGTAGTTTTTATTTTTTAACAGACATTTGGATGCTTTGGTTGTTTACATGATGACACAACCATGTTGTACAAGGGTCCCTGCCTGCAGCTGACAACCCTCTTGTTTCCCTCATTGTTGCAAGGCTCTACAGGCACCTGATTAGCAAGAACTTCGATGTTTTAGAAGGAAACTCTACACTGCCAAAGGAGCTAAGAAAAGAAATCCTGTAAGGCRACAGGGTGAAATGCTGCACAGAGAGCACTAGCAAGAAGAGCAAAACTTTGGAAGCATGACGCCAGAAGAATTAGAGAGAGCTTCAGGTAAACAGCATGTTGCAAAGATTTCTGAGTGCAGATTCAATTGAGAAGAGTGATTTACAGAACAACAGCGGGATAATACAAAGAAGAGCTTGTACAATACCTAATAAAGGTAAAAAAAAAAAAAAAAAGATTGAAGACTATGATGAAAGGGAGAGAGAAAGTGTGTCTGCATGCAAGAGAGAAAGGAGAATGGCAATCAATATCAAGAACTGCACCCAGTTTGTCAGGAAAGTAATAGGAATAGATAGATAGAGGAATAATGTCAACACGACAATGGAAGCATGGAAGAGCTGATGGAAAGCCCACGGGAATCGGAGGGAATTTCTTTTCTGCCTTCCCAGGGGTTTCATATAAAGGAACAGGCAGGGAATTCCCAGGCATTCAAGCAGCTGAAATTTGCTTAATATGGAACATAAATTAAATGATAATTCCCTCCTCCCCCACACAAAAAAGCTCCCATGAACCTTAGATGTAGGGCAGTTGAAATATTGAAATAAGAGCCACATTAAAACTACTTTTGCAGAAGTACAGAGCAAGGAAGTTGTTTGCATTATTATTTGTTTCCTTTCCCTGCCTTGCCAGCTTCCAACCGCCAAAACTGAGGAATGCTGCAGCTCTGGAGCAGGCGTAATAGCTCAGCAGAAAATGTCTTGCTCCTCCACAGATGGCCCGGAGGATATCGGCCAGCTGCAGGGGAACTCTAGAGTACATTTAGCTCGAGAGCTGAGCTGCCCGACCGCATTGCACAGCCGTGCCGGTGTCAGAGGCAGGGAGTGGTATGAACCACGTCACTGGAGCCTCAAAGATACCGCCTGCAAGACAGTCCTCAAACGGACATGAGGAGCAGCTGAGTGGGTAGGAAATCTCACTTGTTTGTGCAAGTTTTTGTCCAATTTCTCATCCCCAGTATGTCACAGTATGATGGATAAGCATCCAAATCATAGAAATATCTGAAACTGGAGAACACTTCTATCACTAATGAAGACACATCGTCACTGGGCTTGATTCAAAGACCATTAAAGTTTGCGATTGGTTCCAGTGGGAACTAGAACAACCCTTTTCCTGAAGAAGTAGAGACATATATTAAACCTTAATTGGGAACAGCCTCCACAAGGATTTTCCCTCTGAGGAGAAGGCACTTTTGCAGATATAATTGTTTTGGAGGGATTAATTATTGCATGCAAGTTTCCCAGTGTGAATGATAGCTTTTTTTTCTTTTTTTTTTTCCTCAGAGTGAAAGAGCTGTAACAGTCTTATCAAGGGCTCGTGGCTTTACCTGGCACGCATTGAATAGGCTGCTGTTTAAACATATATATACAGCAGTAGGAAGAAGTTTTGTACTGTTTGGCTGAATATTTCTCTATTATTCTTTACCCTGCAGCACAGCACAGTTTGCAGCAATTGATTGACTTAGCTGGACAGTGAGATAAAAAATTACAAATACAGCCAGTTGGAAGCTGTTCTTTTGCTGTGATTAGATGTAAAACAGCCACAACCAGAGCCATGTCTTGCCTGTGGTCAGATTAACAGACCACAGATTTTGGGCTTTTTACATGTTAATTTTTACTCAATTTCAGGAGGGCTGGAAATCATCATCCCAAAAAACCCTTCAAGTGATGGAGCGTGAGCGTCAGTGTGAGCTACAGAATAATCACTTTTTCCTCCCGATCAGGAAGACGTTGCAGGGAGATGATGTGCAGGAGGGAGAGGCTGACTGAGATGGGAAAGAAGAAGGGACATAAATCTGGGATGGGGCAGAAGGAATGAGGCGAAACATAGCAGGGAGGAAGATAGATCCCTGAAAAGAGAGCCATCAGCTACAAATAGCTCAGTGGTCCTGCTTGCCATTTCAAGCAGCGTGTGCAAACTCCAGAAGGCCCCTCCCGGTCTCCAGCTGAGGAAAGCTGCTGTTGAGAGGTTGCCCGAATAAGGAATGAGTCAAGGCTGATCATTAGTTAGCGTAATCCAGCCCTCCTGGAAGAGTTACCGCAAGATGCGGCTGAGGCAAAAGACACTTGAAATGTGATAGCTTCAAACCATTCTTTAACTAATTTTCAACAAAGTTTTCTTCCATCGTTTCCCTCTTTTCTTCTCAGGCCACCCTCTCTATGTCATCAAATCTTGGCAGAGATATTTGCATTGAATGGGAAGCTACTGTTTAGTAACTGTAGTTCCATCAGTGTAATAGAGCAGTCTTACTGCAATGAATTTTAAAGGCTGTTTTGGCTGCCTGCTTGCTGATTTATGACTTGAATGCATCAAGTTTTTTGCAATTAGCAGGACACTGTCTAAAAGTTATAGAGCATCTTAGGCAGAAATAGACAATCGTCTGTTTTTCAAGATATTTTCCTAAAACATTTCCTTTTMTTTGCTCAGCAATTTAAATATTCTCTGTTAATAAAGAAGCTTCTGCAGTCAGGCTAGGCAAATTTAGCTAGATTTTTCTTCAGAGTTGATAGCATTATCAAGTATTGCTCCCTGGAAAAACTTATATTCACGGGTGGGTGGGTGGGCTGGTTTGTATTATCTGTACTATCTATTTGGGCAAATCTATAAACCTCATCCTGGGACCTCAGAAAATTCTGTTGCATTACTTACTGATATAAGAATTGCAAAAAAAATGATGTTGAATGCTATATTAGCATAGTTCTGAATACCTATCTATATCACATAGCATTATCAGATACAGTGATAGACAATGAGATTGGGTTGAGTGCCCTACAATTCATTAAGCAAAATAGTTTTCATCTCAAGACATTCAAACCTGACACATTCCTTTTAATGAAACCCTGAAATTTTTTAATAAAATTGCTTAGCAAAAATAGAATTCCAATAATGAATCTGATAACATATTCAAGCAGATATCAATTAAAATTTTCATTATAAAGGACAGTTTTTCTTCAATTTTTCACAAGATGTTCAATTTTTAATCAGTCATTTCTGGAAAAAAAAGTATTTTGGGGAAAAATAACTTAGAAAAGTTTAGACAAGAGCTATGTATAAAACCTGTAGCGTGATAAAGAAAACCTGTTTATGAGATTTTTGTAACCTAAAGGACACCCACAAGGTTATACGTGTCTTTGTACTAGCCTTCTTCACAGAATGAAAAGGTTATTTGTATCTCTTTCTTTTTTCTTTTTTAATGGAAGGGAGAAGAGTTGATCATTTAGCATAAACTGATAATTCAAAGTTTTGATACCTGCTCCTTCTCTGAGTATGTGTGGTTTCTGAAGAACCATTTATTGAAAGAGAAAATGCGTCCATCCGAACTCATGTGGTTTGTTACGGGGATGAAGTACTCCAAGTGAAACACCTGGTTTTGTGGTAGATTAGCATCAAGCCTGAAGGACTTGCTGGGTGATTCCCTGGAAATACAATGTGGGTAATTACAGAGGCTACCCCAAAATAGAGATAAACTCCCATAAAACACTGCAGTCTGAACTGAACTGTATCCTGTGAGAGCCACATGGATGTTGCACCAACCTACAGTATTTTGTTCTTGACAAGACATTGAAACTTTATGCTCAAAAATTCAGTTTTTGAAGACCTCTTCCATCCCTTTCAGGGATGGCAAAGAAGACAAAGTCTTGTTATTTTCCCAAGGATAGAAATTCTGAATTAATACTGAGTTTTACTGAATGTCATAAAAAGAGAAAACCAAGGCTACAACAGGCACTTGATATATTGTGATCAAGCTGTACATTTACCACAAATCCATCAGAATCATTCAGCTCTGAATAAGGCTCTGTTCTTGTTACAGGCAAGTTTTCCTGAATTTGCTATTAAAACACTTCCATTAGTGCTTCATGCTTGCAATACGAGCAGATACCACTGGAATTCAAGAAAGATTTAGATTAAAATACTAAGCAATGAAGAGGATGTTTGCTTCAAATATAACGTTTGGCAAATGGTGAGTATAGAGTAAGTGGGTCAGCTTTGGAAGGCTAATGCAAGCACTAAGTCATTTGCTTGTGCTCAATCTTAGTGTCAATTATTGCAGATACATAAAAAAATGCTTCTGGGCCTCTTAAATTTATAGAATGGAAATACTGCCCACTTTGGTATTTGAAATAAATACATAATACTTTGCTTTCCTATATGGAGTCACACAGGAATCATTCATAGTAATTATAATAGCTTTTCTCCTTGCCACATCCTGATTGGCTAAAATACCTTTTGGTTTACTATTAATGTACACTGCCTCAATGAGCAATTTCATAAGTTAGGAATAAATGAAAGCCTAGCGTTAAACTAGTAACTACATTCAAAAACATTTGGTTTATCAGGCTCCTGCTGTGCCTGCTATGTGCAGATTTTGATGTAGGCAAGTGTAAAATGTGCAACATGCAAGCCTTAATGATGGCTTTGGCTCAGTATTCACTGTATTTATAGCAGCAAAAGAATCCCATTTTAAAAGCAAAATATGACCTCAGGGAATACAAGGTTTATATTCCTGCCAATTCCTATTGCACTTTCCCAGGGAGGTGTTAAACCCATTATCAGTCATCATGGACAAAATCAGCACTTCTACCTTTCAATACTGTTTGATTGAATGTGCGTAGTGAATGACGGGCTTGAAGTAAAATAAGGGTACTGTGCACTTCTGTCCACAAGCACATGGAACCCATTAGGATGAAAGGCTCGACCAAAACTCCACATATTATTAATCATGCAGGATTGCTTCATAAAGCTGATTTTCCTTTGCTTCTTTGAAAGCCGCCGGTGTTGGCTTCTACTCTTTTTTTGCTAGGTCTTTAGTGCACACAGAGAAAGACAAATTATGATGTTGAAAAATGACGGTTGACTGACTTTTCCAACAATTTTGTGACAGAAGTAAACCAACAAAATGTCAGAATCATTTATGGCTAGACCAGATAGCTATGGAGCAGGATCCCTCAGCATTTCTTGCATATCCAGACTTTATCATTTGGCCATTATAATGGCTGGAAGACTTGATACAGAGATTGCCCTCTTCCTATTGTTTTCATACAAACAGGACATTAGGTAATAGACTATGTTCTATTCTCCTCTGCCAGAGAGAATCCACTGCTATGTTTAATTTCTAAATGCTGACCTAATCAGAAGGTTATTTGAAATAAAACTGTCAGAGACTGCTGGTTTTCTAGCACAAGACACATTTCAAAGCCAAGCACACAAATGTAATAGCAGCACAGGTACATGAGGAAATAACCTGAAATGCCTCTTTGGGAACCCACGCCTACTGTTTAAATGCCACTGATACTTTCCAACCCCGTGCTCAGCTGCCATACTGTGGTATGTAGGTATCTCATTCATGCATATAGGTATGCTATAYGTGCATCCATGCAAGTTGCATTAATGCTGTTAATGGTGGGCATGTGCAATGCCAGGGGAGGTAATGAGCTGCTCAGCGCTCCAGCAGGAGCCTGAAGCAGGAATCCCTGACTCTCCCTTGCTGCCTGAGGCATGTGTGGGTTAGGATTAGGGAAGTATTTTCAGGGACTAAAGAAGCCGGATGATAGCCAGCACGACAGTCTGGTGGGACACAATGCCGCTGAGCATGCACGCGGGGTTTGCAGCAGAGTTCAACGAGACCATCCTCTGAGTATCAGCATTAAAGTGCTTCCTCAAGGGAAATGAAAGCCTGGAGGAAGTGCTGGTTGATAACACCACTCCGTCGCTCTTTGAGGTAGGTAAGAAACATCCTGTTACCACCTGACATGCGGATACATCGAAGTGCACTTACACACGTACTTTAAAGACTCTCTGCAAGCCAGAATGGTACAAAGAAGTCCTAACATCAGAGAATTAAGCCCTGAGGCACAAAGGCCAGATCCGTATTTGAAAAGGCTCCTTTGTGTTGCTGTGCTGGCAGACCTTCCTAGAAGGAATGAAGCACGTGTAATACCACACAATAAGAGTATGAAGAGAGTTTTTATAAAGGTATGCCCAGGTTTGTACACCAGGACTTACATGGGTCATATAGAGGTTTTGCAAAAGATGTTGCAGTCACTATTAACCTTGCTGTGCAGGCAAAAAAATTTCTGAGTGGCTTCACAGAAGCACGTCTGAGCAGGGCGAGCTCCTGCCTGGCCTCTGCAGCGGGCTGGGACCCGGCTGCCTTTCGCGGAGATGCGCTGAAGGACCCTCTGCCCTGCGTCCGCGACACAAAGCCATTGCACCAGTGGGGAGCGTTTCTTATTCCTGCAGACATTCTCAGAAGACACTAGTTTTTATATTCTCACCAGGGATGTGAGTCCTCTGAGTCCTTTGCTGAATCTAAAGTTTTCCTCTGTTTTTTCTCCTGTTTGCTCTTTCCTTTTTTTGTTCCAGATGTCTGTCCTTCAGTCCTTTCCTACTAGGTTCAATCTTCAGTCTTTCTTCTAAGAACCAGGAGTTACATCTCGCATTAGTCTGCGTAACTCGTTGGTCATGCCTCCCTTTTCTCCTTGCATAGTGAGAGCACTGGACTTCAGAGAAGAAACTGGTTTGAAGGACAGATTTTTCTGAGGAGAGGGAGGTGACTAAGGCTACTTCCTTTTGAATATTTGTGCAAGTTTCTGTCTTTCTTTTCAGAACCACAATCAGCAGAAACAAAGGGGAAGCCAAGTTGGTGACAAACAAACCGGAGTGTACGGCTGCTCATTTTATACAGAGCTCAGAGCTTTTGGTTTTGTGCCTACAAAGTCACGACATTTTAAAATGGTGATTTCTGAGATCAGTCCAAAGGGCTAATTGATGCTGTTACTGATCTGTTTTAAAAGCCATGATTAAAAAAAAGAATAGTCACAATTCCTGCCAGCTGTGGGAAGCTTTGTGACTGCCTTGTCCCAGTTACAGGGTTTTTTTGTAGTGAGCATACTGTATTAGCATAGCTGCAGCTCCCTTCTAACAACAAATAATCATGAGAAACATTTAATGGCTGGCTTTGGACCATGTCCTTTTTCCTTTTTCTGTATGGTTCCTGATTCCCCTAATACAAGTTTAATAACATGTCTGGAAAAAGAATATCAAGGTTCAAGTTCATGTATTCACTATATTTATTTCTTTTTCCAAAAAGAAGCATCAATACCAAGGTTTAAGTAGCAATTTTCATTCATGGATCTCAAGTGACATCACCCTGCTTTTACAGGAAGGGCAGGCAGAGCAGAGATGAGTGAAAGAACTTGCCCAGGAAGCGCTCAGAAAAACTATCCAGCTCTCCAGACCTCCTGAGGCCCTACCCAGAGACTTTAAGGGGTGAGGAAATGACTGTGAGCAAATGCGGTTAATAACACCCGTGGGGTGGCTATGTCACACAAAAAGAAACATTGGACTAGAGTAGACTTATCTGCTCCCTGTCAAGTGCTTGTCTGCAACAGTCAATGACTCAAGAAACTGCCTTTACAAACCAACCAACCAACCCCCACCAACCTGAGCTCTCTATTAAAAAGCTGTTCAATAACAATGCTGTTCTGATGGCTAAAACGGTCTTCTAGGAGCAACATGTTGCAATAACACTGTCCAGTTCAGTCATAGTCTTCCTGGGATTTGATCCACAGCCCATCAAGGTCAATCAGAGCCTCCCACTGACTCCATAATGATTTAAGCTTTGTTTAGTTGGAGCTGCTAATCCAAACTGCCACAGCCAGTGCTACTGTCTCTGAAGTCCCAGCGCTGATATATGAAATCTAGCTTGCTGCCAGCAGTAGCATCATTACAGTCCCTGCAGGTCTYGGCTCTTACTGAAGCAAGTATGTTCACAGTCACAGGAACTTGGATAGAAGTCTTGCAAGGTAAGCTGGTCTGGACCTTGTCCACTGTAAATGGAAAACCTCCAAGAACAACCCAGGATATGGGTAAAATCAGCCATAATAATTCAATAAAGTGGAGTTTTTCTTCTGCTCAGTGCTAGTCCAATGCCTAGGGGCAGGCCCCTCTGCATCGAGAGGTGCCATCTCTAGGAAGATATATGAAAAGAATTTTTATCTGCAGAGACTATTGTGCACTTTTTCCAAAACAAGGGGCACTACTAACCAGGTTTGTCATCAATCTGTCTGCTCAATTCACTGAACAGAGAGAATTGGAAGGTCTATTAAAAGTAGATATTTGATAGTGTAGAATCTGCTGGGTTAGCGTACCAACCCGTTGGCAGATGCAGCCTTTTCCCCAGAGACCTTGTCAAACTACTCTTGTGTGTATGCTGAAGGCCAAGAAGGTATTACAYGTTGATGAGTTTCTCAAATTAATTCCTGGTTAAGACATAATTTTATCTTCTGGCCTGACTGAAAGCATTTGAAATTTCCTCTGCCTTCTTTTGACTATGGTTAATTTGAAGAGTCCCTCAGGAACTCTTCTGCCCCACAGCTGGATGCACAATCCTATGGCTCAATAGCTAATGCTTTCCCACTTAAAATCCCTTTTCTGCAAACATTTAAGCCGTGAACTTGCTCTTTTCAGTGCGCATGGAGAGTGAAACAAGTGGGGACCCAACAGAACTGAAAACAAATTCATTTAAAGAGCCATGCTAATATTCAAGAATTGTTGGATTCAGCTATGATGTCTACCTCTATGTGAAATACAGTACAACAGTCTTTATTTCTTGATCTCCAGCTGTACAGAACTATAGTGATGGGTAGACTGATTTCCTGTAGGTAGCACTTAGCCTACATTAGGGATCCTTGGAAATGAAAAGGTCTTTATGACTGGAAATCAATATCATTCACAGAAAAGAGCATCATTTCCACAGTGCAATGGCTATATTGTGTCCTTTAAGTTACTGCTGACGTTACCTTGTGTTTCAAGATTTCCTAAGTTTCTTTTATTTTCCAAGAAACAGGAGAGGAAACAACTGTTATAAATCCTGTAAATCCAAACGTGCTGGGTGTATAACAGCAAGTAGTTTATCAACTTCTGTTTATCTGGAATTTCTTAAAACTTGTCAGATACAATGACAATCAGTGCTGACTTCCTACCAAACAGGTCAATAGAGGCTTCAGTCTCTGATTCAGATGCCAGATGAGTTGTCCGTGAAACATCCATTAGGACACAGACCTCAGGTGTGAAAAAAGACAACAAAAAATTGCAGAGACTTTCTGGAGTAAAAGTAATTTAAGCCATGATCACCTGCTTGCTCAGAAATAACTGATGAAATTGGTGATACGACTTCTTTTGATGGCCTGCCTGTTTTGTGTCAGGAAGATGCAGCCTTGTAACATCTATTGCAACTATTCTGTGATTCTCTCTGATTAATGCTTTTCAACCCTGGAACACCATGCTAACAGAGAACTATTTTAGCAGTACTGTTGCACCATCCATTTTAAGATTAGGAGTGAAAAACCTAGGCTGGATTAAGGGCCCCTGTCCAGAACAGCGCTGAAGACCCCTGGGAACAACACCAAGTGTGGCACTGAGAGGGAACTGGAAGGTCTCTGGAGGAGATCTGCACCTGGTGCCACCAGCCATGCAGAAGGTAATGGGTGGCCCTGAGGAGCAGTTGTGTTGCTATGGACCAAGGAGGTTCAGAGTAACAGGGGGATAAGCTAACACCACATTCTGAAACCACCTTGCCTTCTGTCACGTTTGTCTATTGTTTAAGCTGTCTATTATGTCTTTCAAATGTGATAATTAAAATCCATGCATTACCAAGGAAAAAAAGACAATAATTAAAATCCAGGCACAAAAGGGAGTTCATTCTCCAATGCTATTTTGTGCAGAGGTATTTGAGGGTTTCAGTAAAGTAGCTCTTTCTGGTTCTTTATGAAAACCCCTGCTCCTACAATGAATCTTTCCAACTCTCTGGAAAATAATCTAATTATAGTTAACACTATTATGTTCTTTGGTGCTTTGAATAGAGCTGTGGGTAATATTATGATTACTCCAAAGCAAATAGCTATGTGGTTCAATCTGACATTTCATATTGATAAAAACATAAACATTTTATTAAAAACCATGGATAAGGGAAATTATTCATTTCCTAGGTAATATAACAAGAGAGAGGAAAATGCCTTTGTTTTCTGAACAATGGGAGAAATATGCTTTGCCAGACTCTGTTCTATAAATACATTCAATTAAAACATTGTATTCCTCTTCTCCTGATGAACTCAAAGAGAAAGCAGTGGAAACCTAGCTTTCTCTTTCCTGAAATCTTCCCATAAAACATCCAAAACAAATGAATACCTTAAGTGTAAGACATTCTGATCACTTGAAGGCTTGTAACCACGCCTGAAAAAAAAAAAAGATTAAATATCAAAGAATGGTATAAAGTCTGAAAATGTGCATTTAAATGTTCTAGTTTAATCTCAAACGGACAGTCCACTCTTTTGTTTTGTTTTATTTTGTTTTGGTTTGGTTTGTTTAATAAAGTCCCAGCTGGGAGCCAATCAAATTGAAAATGTATTGGCTTTGCTTCACTTCTGGTATAATTAGTCACATACTGTTGGATGCTGACTTTAGATGGCACACACCCACCATCAGCCTCTCCGCAAAAATGAAAACGCAATTGAAATTTGCTGCTGTCCCTTAGGCTGGTTTGGTTGAATCTGCTTTATTTTCACAGCAGACCTGCTGCTAGATGTTCTTAGACCAGGGAGCTTATCTGCTGCAAGCATTACACACGTTCATGCAGGCATGGCCAGTCTTTCTGGAACTTCGAGYGACAAGCTGACGTCTTTGGGTAGCTGTGATATGAGGTACGTGTCAGAGAGGAGGGCTAGGATGGTCCAAGAGGTGGCAGTAAGGGATGCTCTCTAGCAATTGCCTCTTTTCCCTGTGGGACAGAGCACCGTAGCCCCTGTTTTAATTGCAACCCTGCCTGGTCAACCAATGCCACTTGCACCAGGAGGATCTGCAAAGGGCTTTTTGGAGGCGTTCGTACAGAGCCCGAGCTGACAAACTGTGTGATGTGGAACAGAATAAACCCAGACTTTGCTGAAACTGCGTTTGAGTGGAAGCAAGTACATCCAATATTTGACTAGATGACTGACACATTATATCTCCCCCCCGAGAAAGCAAATATTTTTTCTGTCAAAATATCTGTAATACAATCCATTCTCACTCCTTCCTTGGTGTGGAAGCAATAGCTTCTATGATTTTAATCAGTGCTGGATTTCACACTCCCACTAGTATTAGAAATCCAAGAACATACAACTCCGTACTCTGGAGGCAACTGAAGCTATTCTTTTTAAGGTCACAGCAAATGCAATAATGCCAGCAGCTCATAGCGCTCTTCATTAGGCTGTGTAACTTTCCAGCACATCAATCACTCAGTGGAGGGTGTTTACTTACTTTTTTTTTCTTTATATAATTTTTTTAACAGTGTGACAGTGGGGTTTTTTGTTGGTAACCTACTTTGAATTCTCCTTTATGGGACAGGTGCAGCTGATCCAGTTGCTACTGGGAATTCAGTGATGTGAAGCACAAAAGCAGTGGTGGGATTTCGCTACTCGGAGCAGATGTTGAGCCTGTTCAGACATCACCAAAGCTGGTCAGGTAGCCAGAGAACCATACAACCCYGCATCCCTCCAGTCCACCACAAAGATCATCACTGGGCTGGATGATAATTTAATAGCTGGGATTTGCACTTGAAAATGTCTTGTCATCTTTCTGCAGGTCAGCCCTATACTGAGCCTCTGTCACATCCCGGGAGTCCCCAAAACTTCAAAAAGAAGATTTTTGGTCCATCGTAAGCCCAGCTACAATATTGAGGTTAACTCAATTCCTGACACTGTAACGCTGGAGTAAGTAAAGCAGACTGGATTCAATTAGCAAGCCTAAATCACTACTCGCTTGGTCCTATTTTACAGTACCAGAGGAAAAAAAGTGCTTGGAACTGCAAATGCGCAGGATGCATCTGGCTGTTGGCTCTGAAGGCTGTAGCTCAGGTCCCAGGTTTGGCTCTCCACAGYCATAGCTCAGGTCCCGGGTCCAGCTCCCCATGGCCATCTTATGGTGGTGGACAGAGGCTCAGGCTCTCCCTGCCTCTCGGGGGTTGCAGAGAGTCGGTCAGACATGGAGCAGCAGGGAGCCTTTAGCTCTGGGGAAGGGTGAGTGTTGGTTGTTGTTGCTCCAGGCTCCATCCCCTCCTGCAAAGCTGTCCTGCATTTGGTTGTCTTCTCCAGCCCCAGACGGCTGCTCTGGGGGGTTTTCAACTTCCCCATCTACCAAAGGAGATCCAAGGACTCACAGCGACTCTTGTGCTGTCTGCTGGAGCACTGGCTGCAGGATAGCATGGTGCTGCCTCGCCACAGGTACCCCCAAMCCCGACGGGTGCCGGGGCCCCGTTCTGCCCTGAGAAGCCTTTCCTCCAGCCCGGGAGAGCAGGGCACTGCCCAAAGGCTCCCCAGCCCCAGATCCAGGCTGTGGGGTGGCAGGACGATGGTGCGGAGGAGGCGATAGCCATCCTCCTCCCAGAGCATCCCTGCACAGATGCTCTGCCCACCTTCCAGGTGCATGCAGCCGCTTACATTAGGCCCTTTAGTGTTATTTAATCAGGAATTTGGGCTCGGGGGGTTGTTTTGGGTTTCCTTGTCCTTGTTTTATTAGCATTGGTAGCTGGCTCCTGGGAGCTTTGTGCAGACAGCTGTGCTGACAGCTCCGGGGCTCGGTGTGGTGCCCACGCTCCCCGAGGCTGCCGGGGCTGCCTGCGCTTCCTACTTACCGTTTCATTAATTGCAGACCGGTGTGAGGATAGGGCTCGGTTCACACTTCTTGGGGGACCTCACATGCAGAGCGCTGTGCATGATAAGAAGGCAAAAATAGTGGACGCCTGCCTGCGGTTTGGCTTTTTAATCCCTAGCCCCCACTTGGGAACCAGGGAAGATATGAAGGTGCTCTAGGAGCAGCGTGAGGGGAGAGCTAGCTGCTTCCCAGTGCAGGGATTATATATTAATAAGTCAGGCTTCAACAGCTTTTGGTTACACAAAAACACACACACAGAGCAACAGAGGGGCTAGGAAAAACATCAGGTCTCAACACCTTGGCGCCTACACTCCCCTTGCCTCCTGCCCYGACACACACGCGTGTTCCCGGGCACGCACACAGGAGCACTCGGAGAAACAGCCGAGGGAGAAGGAACAAAGGAGACAGAAACCCCCTTGTGCCACTGTGTTGGGAGCAAATGTGCTGCTCCAAGCCATCCCTTCCCATTGCAAACCCGCAGGGCGATGCACACAGGAGAGGACGTGCAGGAGCAACGCAATGGGAAGCTGCTGGGAGGAACGTGTGCAGGAGACGAAGGTTCACAGCAGAGCTGTCCCCTCTAGACTGGGTGCTTATATAGTCAAAACACTTACTTAATCATCGTTTCTTCCCTCTGTACTGAGAAATAGCACTGAACCAGAAAGCAAATACTTTAAAAGAGATGCTCTGCTATTGCTACAGCGTGTTACGCTCATACCTGAGCTCTCTGGGCAATTTAACTCCCTCTAAGCGAGGGGAGAGCACAGCCAGCTGKGTGCTTGTGTTTCCAGAGCAGCTCAACTCAGATCATGTTAGCTGAGATGATTAACTGACTGTATGAACAACCCTAATGTGCTCAATGCAGGGAAAACAGCATCGGCACTGGAAAGGGGGAAGCCACCAGCTTCGGCTGGGTGGTAGCTTTCTAATGCGTGCTACAAAATGTTCACGTGCTGCTCTCATCTGCTTTCAAACGGGTAAACTTTCAGCAGATGTGTTAAACTGAGTGAAAGCTGAGTGTGTATGGACTTACTGAGTGCACAGGTTGTCTTTGGGCCAGTCGGTCGTTTGGAAGTGAGACGTGGGCGAGCTCTTGTAGGCTAGTGAATGATGGGGATGGTTATGTGAATGCTCTCCAGCAGAGACAGAGACTATTACATTGGACTTTATTTATCCTTCGTGAGAACAGGCCAGGTTAGGTTTATTTACAGCCTAAGAGCATATACACAGATGCTTATGCTATTGGGACAATTTTAATGCTGGCAAAGTGTTTCCACACAGTGATTTTAATCCAGTCTCACCAACCCGCTTACTCTCCTGCCTTTTTTTATTTTGTGAGGGCTAGCRGACATGGACCTGTGCATGTTGCACAGGGGCCACGCAAGCTCTCAGCCTCCTGTCGGCTGCAGCCCCAACAAGTTATGCTGCCCATGCACCCGCCCTTCCAGCCTCTCTGCCACAGGCTATCTCAGAGAGAGCCCAAAAAGGTGGATGGGAAGGACTGAGGTGTCCCCTTGGCTGTCGCAGGGAGCTGTCAGGGTGGGACACCGCGTCCCTTGACCTCTGGATGAGAGCAGGCTCTCTGCTGTCCTCTTGCTCCAACCTGGGCGATACTGCTGGCTCTCACCCGGAGCCTGCTGCCCTCCGCTTAGCCCATTTATCCTTAGTAACTCTGTGGCTGGGAAGTTAATGACCTCCCTTTGCCTGTGTTACATATTCCTGCCTGCCACAGCTCGCAGCAGAGAGAAAAGAGAGACCGAAAAGGTTGTTAACATTAAAGAGAAGCTAAATGGCTTGCTCGAGGAAATCTCTAGCAAAGGTCAGAGATGCGCTCAGCCCCATTCCCAGCTCACCGGACCGTCTCGTCTCCCTTAGAGGCACCTCGCGACGCTCACACGCCTGCCCAGACATGCTCCCCCGGGAAAGCTGACCCTGTCTGTCCGTCTGTCTCTCCACCATTACCTTGCTTGCTATTCCAGGTCAGTGTCAGTTCTCAGCTGTGGCACAAAATGGTTAAGACCTTCCAAACACCAAGCCTCAGGCCTCTGGCACCAGGACTCCCACGTTTTATGGTGAGCAAAGTACCGGGGGACGCCCTCCTGTCCGGTGCAGAAGGTGCCCGGTCTGCAGCACTGGCCCGGTGCATAACGGGGGGAAAAGCAGGAATTTCTCGCATGAAAAAGCATGTCCTGCTCTGAAAGCTCTGGGTAGCGGTGGGGCTGCTGAGAACATAGGATCGACAGAAGTAAGGTTTGGAGCTGCTTGGCAGCGCTGGTAGTTTTTTAAGTTGCTGCTTCCCCGTTGTGGTACTTGATTAYCCACCCTGGTGTCAGCTCTCCAGGCTTTCAGCTCTACAGATGCTGACAAGGCTGACAGGATTTCCAGCGTAATGAAGAGAACAACAGCTGCAACACTCTTTTCCCCTACCCTTACAAGTTTGCTGACTTCAAATGTACTGAAAAATGCTGAGGAAAGGAGCAGAATTTGGGGCTGGTGCTTGCAGGGGCTGGGAGGTGCCAGGTGACCAGAGACATTGGCACAGAAAGGACCCACCGGCGCACGCCGGGAGCAGATGGACTCCTACTGCTGGGCATGGACCTCAGGAAAGAAGCCGAGGAAAAACGTACGTGTTTTGTTTTAGCAAAAATGATCCCAGAAAGCACCAGGTTATTTGAACCTGGAGCACAGGGGCGAGGCAGGCAGATGGTGAAATGGTTGTCGTGCTTCAAAGCACGCGTCCTTTCGTTGCCGAATGATTCGTGGTCGCGCTGGGTGCCAGCGGGTTCCCTGCAGCCGTCCGGCTCACGGAAGAGCAGCACGAGCCTCTTAGGGAGCAAACAGACGGGAAAAGGTTTCCTCAGGAGCACGGGCTGGGTGCCTTCCTGGGATGGCAGCGCACCCTCATCGCCCGGGCTGATAGCAGCAGGAAACGCGTGTGCTGCCGACCCGCTCCGCGGAGCTCTGTTTAATACAGTAGCGCTTGGCAGCACGCAGCCGGGACGGGAAGCTGCTGCAGCGTCACGTCTGCTGTCTCACAAGCGTGGCAGGAGTCTGTGCGGCAGCTGGGCAAGCAGACAGAAAAGCCGTTTTCCGCCTGCTTTCCGCCGAGTGGATGCACAGCCCCAACGCGGCACAAGCGCTCCGTATACCTGAAGTGCGGACCCAGCGCTGCCGATAGATTAGCCTTAATGCCCTTGGAGGCTTTAATTCAGAGGAGCAACCGTGTTTCTGGCTGTGTATGTCAAGCATCTCTCTGTGGTGGAAATCTTCTTTTGGGGGCGATTATGGCTGTTGGATGCCAGAGGGCAACTTGGCGATAAGTGCCTCCTGCATTCGGCTTCGTGCGCAGTCTCCGTAACCCATTCGCTGCCTGCAGATGGTCTTTGGCTGCAAAATTCAGATCCACTTCTTAAAACAGTTTGCTGTCCTGGAGCTCTTGATTCCAGAAGTTTATGTTTATCTGCTCAGTATTTCTCCACTTTGGGAATTTGGTTTGGGACTAGCTGTTAATAAATTAAATAGTTTAGCACATTTTTTTGGTAAAGCTTTTATAGCAAAGACTCGTCAAGGAATATAGAGATAATCAGCTTGAAGAAAAATCCCAAGAAACCTGGCTGTACCTCTCCAAAGAGTTCACCTGCTGGGCAGCATCCCTGAAAATTGAATGGGTGCCTCTGAGCAAATACCCTCCAGATTATTTATGGCGTTGTAATTCAATTAAGTGAGTGGCAGGGGATCACTGAGGGTGGCTGTGGGATCCTCATGTGCCTTTTTTTTTAACCTACAGAAGAAACGAGAATATTTAGGATCAAGTAATTACAAGGGTCAGGGCTTAATAGGGAATTTATTTTGCAGTCTGTGGATATTAGGCTAGCTGAGTAATTTCTTATTGGGGCATAGTAATAAAAGCACTCATTGAACAGGTAGGTAGAAAGCTGCCTATAAGCAATCAGTAGATGATCTTTGGGAGAAAGAAAAGAAAGAAGATATGCTTGAGCTATATTTTATGACTACCTCTAAACTATGGAGAAGGACGCTCAAAAATGTGAGTCTGCCATATCGACAGCAGGCTTTCAGGTCAGTAGAGCAAAAAAAGTTATGTGGTAAAACCAGGCAGGTTCCCTTCTGAAACAGAGAGAAGATTTTCCTTGAGTCATTTAAATGGAATAGGGAAAAAAAAGTGTAGTTGAGAGAGTAACACATGCTTTAATGAAAGGTATTAAAATGCTAGCAAAGCGCTTTCCCAGGGAAAGAGTATTAACTCTAAGGATGAGAACTGTCCTGCTAGAGTTGAGGACGAAACATGACTGAGCTGAAAAAACAAACAGGACGTTGCTTAAGTTCAGCTACAGCAGCGAAACAGAAGAACACACATACTACTAGTGCTGCCCTCTTACTCTGCCCTGGCCGAGGTTAGGATACCTTCYTCAAAGGTGTTACTGGTCTTTCAAACTTTCAGGTCAGTGCAAGGCAYTTTAGGGTAGTAATAAACATTCCTCGTGTGCTTAAAACATGAAGTTTCATTAATCAGGGCTTCGTGACTGGTTTGTGAGACCTCTGTTTCTGACCTTGCCGGGCACTCTTGAATTGAATCCCAAATTGTCAAACCCTCAAGCCATTCAGTCACTCCCACAAAAGATTGGCTGTGGATTTGCCTCATTTGTAGTCTTAATTATTTGCATACAACCGAGCAGCGCCATATCCCCGGTGCCATTMGGGAAGCCCTACTTTGTGCTCGGCTGTCAAGTAAGTGCTACTGCTGTAACGAATCGCCGGCGCCTCCTCTCACCTTCACTGCGGTGCTCCTGCCGCGGGCGTCGAGGCGGGATCTCCGGGCTCACGCTGCCCTGCGGGGCTGCATGTTTTTGCCCTTTCCTTGAAACCTCTCTGAATGATTTTGCTCAAAACTCAGAGACAGGCAATGTCTAGTTCCTGTTTAAATTCAAGGGTATTACTTTGATAAATGCAATCCTGGAAGGGGGGGAGATGTCTTACTATTTGACCGAGACACCATAGTCGTGGTATCTGTTACTCTCTCTGTAAGAAACCCACATTTCTAAGCCCTTCTAACTGTCGGCAGTGAACAGCAAATCTAATTTATCTCTTAGAAAGCCACAAACAGGCACGCTTTGGAAGGGAAGGCGGTATTTGGCAGTTTAGGTCTTGCACTGAGATGCGCACAATCTGGGTTCGGTTGCTATCTCTGTTACAGATGTCCTGCCGTAAGGGCAAGATTCAAAACCAGGATTTAATTGCCAAGCTTAGAGTCCCTCTGTTTTCCAAGTCAGGCTGCAGAATAAGGAGATGGGAGAACACTCGCTCTCTCTCCTGCTGGGAGATTGTGGAGTCGAGAAAGCAAATTGATGGATCAGGAAAACAGAATAAACAAGACAGAGCCTGACTTTTCAGCCTGAGGAGAAAGGGACTTCCAGGCTCCTTTCCCTGCTCCTGGGAAGTCTATACATATACACACAGACAGGGAACATTCAAGGCTTTCTGTAAGGACATTTCCAGCTCACAAAGTCAGCATCTCTTATGGTTGTGCTTATTCTCTTGTATTCCTCATTGCACTGCGGTGGCTCACCATCAGCAGGAAAGACGGACACCAGCAGCAACCCCTCTGGAGGATGGCAAGCTGGACGTTCAGACCTCCTTATGGTGGGGCAGCCTTGACACAGTTCCCGTGGGAGAACTRAAAACCATGGAGCTACAATGCAAGGCAACTCCATCTCCTTTCCCTCTGGCTGAAGAAGTATGTGCCAGGAGCTCGCCCCCACCCAGGACACTCCTGAGATGTGCCGAATCTTGCATACCTCCCAAACAGTGCGGTGCCAGCTGAACAATTTGGTTGAGCATCGGCTTGTGCTGAAGTGGTCTGGCTTTCTCTCAGGGAGGTAAGGACCCCAGATCTAGTACCTGGACCCTGAAAATAACCCTTGTTCTGAATGGGAACAGTCATATAATCAAAGAGTCACTCCTGGAAACCCCACAATCCTGAAAAACATGACAGAACTGGAAGGCGTTTTATGAAGTGACCTTGTGAGCCAGTGAGGATCCCTAAAATGGAAATCTGAACCGTATTAGTGGTAAAATGAGGAAGCTTTATTAGAAACTATCCATGAACTAGTTGTTCTGTTCTCTGGACAACCAAATCATCCCACTGTCTACTCCTACTACTTTTGTCAGGCTGGAATACTTCAGCATGCAAGTAAATAAATATAATGAAAAAATAGCCCTGACATGCTCATTTGTCTATCCTGTCACCAGTGATCTGTATTTTTGAGGATATCCTGAGATGAATGGCTGCAAGAAGCCCCTGATCTTATTATGAAAAGCACAGGCTGTCCTTTTAAGCAAGTTGATAGATTTATCTGAAGGCCTAGCATCCCTCGAGTATTAATTCTTAAAAACAGATATGTAACGATGACAACTGTTTCTGGCTACTTCATGGTGTCTCTACAACACAGAAAGCATGTCTAGATTTCAGCAGGCTATCCCCTTGTTTTACGTGCAATGAACTCCAGGAGGGCTCAAACGGACGTGTCCTGGCACACAAACTGAGAGACAGGCTACATAACCAAGGATCAGCTTCTTGTTTGTTCTGGCCCTTTTTGGTGCTACAAATGGGCTTTAGTATTGCTCTAAGGCTTCCTGGTATGGCTGCAAGGTGACCAGCACCTGTGTGCACGCACATATGCACGCACGGATGCACACACATGCGCAGGGGCACGGACTGATCCCTGGTGCGCTGCTGCAGCACAGACAGCCGTAGGTAGCCTGCGCGCAGCTGTAGGTTGCCCACAAACAGCCACAGGTTGCCGATGGACAGCTGTAGGTTGCCTATGGACAGCCATAGGTTGCCTGCAGACCAGCCCGCTGTGTCTGTTCTGCTTTTGAGAGTCTTATCTACTCACCACGTGTTGCAGCAGCTCCAAGCCTCCTTTTAACACAGCCAAAGTAAAACAGTTCTCAAGCCCAGCCCCTGGGGTTTTTTTGCAGTCCTGTATGAAGAAGCCAGTGGACCCAGATGGGAATTAGAAAGGCAAAAATCTGAGTTTATATTGCTGTGAATGGAAAGAATGAGGCAAACTGCATCCGGACCCCCAAAAAGATCCACCAGAACATTCAGATCTCTTCAGTGGTGATAACTTTTGTATCAAAGGAAGAAAGTAGAAGAACAGCAGTTACCTAGTATAAAAAGGAAATGTTGATTGTTTCCTACTTACTGTGGCAGGAGCATAGAGCTCTGCCAGGCTTCGAATATGCACCGAGAGGAGTCACTCCTGTTCCTCATTTCCTCCCTTTGACTAACTCTGGTAAGTATTAATCATTAGGCAATTATGTTCTTTAAGATAAATCACTGCAAATTTCTCCTCTGTAAACAGACAAACAGCTTTTCTTTGTAACGATTGATTTAGTTGCCCTGCAATTTCCTGTTTAATTAAACAGGATCAGTCAGACAAATGCAGGTTTTTAAGCACTTTGTTTCTGGCTTTATTTCCTTCTCCTAGGAATATACAAGAAATGATCTTATTTTTAATGGCATCGAGAGGTTAGTTGGGTTAATACCAGTCACTTTGCCCTTGGGCATTGATTAATATCAGCTCTGTCAGATAATCTCATATGAGGGAACTGTCAGTGTGATTCTCCACTGTGCTTTATAGCCCTCGGCTTGTACAAAATGAGTGTCAGACCATCCCAAATCGCAACGTGTGTTTTGCCCAGATATGGGGCAACTTTGCTCTCCTTTCTTCTCAGCTGCTCTGAGCCCTGCTCAAAGGTGCAGAAAGTTTGTTGATTCCAGTCACAGACCTACACGTGGGGAACGTGCAAAAAGAAGCTCAACGGCCTCATCTTCCTCAGGGAGGTAAGGGCTAGTTGTGGGTCTCCGAGATGGGTTAGGAGCTGAGAAATCTGTGAGCCCAGAGCTGAGGAACATCCTCAGACAGGCTTTGTGCCGGTAGCTTAAAATAAATATATTGCAGGCACAGCACCAAATGGGAGATCCGGGCTGGGGACCCTTGGTTTGGGTGGAAGAAGGCTGAGAGGGGACATGGTCATGGTTTAGAGAATCACGAGGGTGGGAGATATGGCCAGTGTGGAACCATTCACCAAATCTTTCAAAATTAGGTCTAGGGGCACCCATTGAACTAGCAGGAGATTGACTTAAAACGGATAAAGCATTTCTTTTCTCAGTGAGCAGAGAGCTGCTGGCGCTTGCTGCCGCGGGAGGCTGTGGAGATGGGCAGTACCCGTGGGTCCAGAAAGGGGTTAGCCACGTTCACGGGCCACAGGTGGATAAAGGGGTAGCGGAGGGGACAGGCTGGGCTCTGACATCCCCAAACCAGCAACTGCTGATGCTGGGGAGGATGAGGGGACGGGACGGCACAACGTGGCCAAGGCTCACGCGCTCTCCTGAAACGGCATCTTTTTGTGAGAGACGACGCGCTGGGCGAGAGCAGCCTTGGGTCTGACCTGTAGGGCATTTTGTATGATCTTAGGTTCCTAAACTTTTCCAGAAGACCGTCAGCCCCTGAAGTAATGTCCTGGCTCTGAGCGAGCTGCAGCATGACTCAGATTGCCAGCACTGCCATAGATGTGGTGGGCACCATACGTTTTAGCCGAGGGAGCTCCGCCACAAATCAAGGGAAAGATGAGCAGGGGCAGAGCGTCTGCAGAGAGCGTTTACTGTATCGGCAGTGCTGTTCTCCGCATGCTGCAAAGGACGGTTGCCCTTCCACATAGATTATTGTCTTATCTCAAAACAGTCATCAAGATGAAGTCAAATTGCCTGGGACAACAGTAGACTGTCACATTTTTATTGGCTTTCAGATAAATGTTCCCTGGCACTGGAGCCATCTGCAGATTCAGTCCTGCCACTCCTTTTATTCCTGCTTTTGTTTAAGTAATTTCTTAAAAGGACAAATCCAAAGGATCGTTTATCTCCTTTCAATCTCTTCCTTTGTATCTGCCTGGGAATATCACTGATCACCCGATAAACAATTAGCACTCAACCTTCTCATGTACTTAATACCATCACTGCATGACAAGACAAAGATGTCAGGTTCCTGCTGCTTGCGCTTGCAAATGGCAGCAAGAGCAGGGTTTTTTCTAGACAATTTTTTTTTTAAACTATTCCCTTGGGGTTTTAAAATGATCCTACTTAGCTGCTGTGACCTGAGCTAACCCTAAATCATGTTAAAAGCTGCTTGTCTTTTGTTGTTAGTTCTGTTCCAATATAAAGAGTTTTAAACGTCTCACTGGTTCATCTTAATCCTATTTGACGTTTGGGCTGTGGTTGTAAGGTAGTCTGGAGTACTTCCTGATGTACAGGCACATAAAGGGTGGTTTTGGGCTCATCAGGAAATGGTGGAAAAACTTGTTGCCAAGGTGTAGGATGCACTCACCCAGCTGTCTCTCTTGCCCCTTTGCCGTGCAATGGTGAAAGACAAAATGTGTATGAATGTTCTGCAAACATATGGCCTCAACTTTCTTCATCCAGACCGATCTGTATGTCCCATACCTGGATTTTCCACTGGAAAGATCCCAAATATTACCTTAGAGCATGCATAGCCATGATTAAACACATGCACTTCAATTAAATGTTGAAGTCTGATACCTCTGTGCGTCCTCACTACACAAGCAACTAGAGCTATTCACCTGCCTTCCACATTTAGGCAGTGTCTGTGCTTTGGACCTGTCTTGGCAAGCTGCAGTGCAGAGTTTGTATTTATCTGCATGAGGAAAATAGTTATAACCAGCAGACTGGAAAAGAGAGTGAAAGCACAGGCAGAATAAGAATTTTGCCTTGTACCTACTCAGTCCACTACTACACACCATATGTGGACAGAAATTGAGTTTTCTGGTGACCCTAAGGATCAGGACGTGCTGTTTATTTTAGCTAAGTACATTCCTCTCTCTTAGTATTTGCTAGGCACTGGCAGTATTCATATAAAACGTGGTAAAAGAGTTCCATGAGTGAACGAACTGATGATCAACCCGTCGGTGTAGCTAGTGCAAATAGGTTCTGTTCTAACAAGAAAAAATACCGCAGTGTTTGTCCCTGGTGGCTGTGATGTGTTATGTGAAGCCCTATGTGTAGGGTAGTGCCTCCCGCGCACTACTGCGGACTTGAGGCTGCGGTTGTGGCTTTGAGCTAGTACTATGTTATTGCCATGTGGCCAACACAGCTCCTCTACGTGACATTCTTACCTAGTTGCCTTGGAGCCCTGTCTTCTGTTTGAGGAATGGTCTTTGGAGAAATTGCAGCTGGATAATTGAACCTGGGAACTTTTCCAGGCCTGAGGCTAACGCTGCATTAAGGATCGAACTGAAACAGGCTCCTGGGTGAATTTGTGTCCAGATGGAGTACACCTCGGCCTCCTAGTTTGACCTGTCTAGTTCAGTTCTGTAGTTAATGAAGAGCTGGGCCTTTGACATACACACCAATTCACCCCATTCAGCTTTGGTGCTTAGTAAGTAACAGCAGTAGGACAGGTATCRATGTCGACCAGCACTTCTGTGGCATGGTTTCCTTCCAGATACAGCTCTGGTGGTGCAAAATAYTATAATCCCACCAGTGTGCTATGCCCTCCCTTCTCTTCTTGCAAGGACCTTCGGCCTACTGACATGAGAACCCCCTAATTTGTTTCAGACAAAATATGCTGGAGGGAAAGCCAGCACGTTAGGGAGGCTGATAGTCTTTGGCAGGGAGGTGGTGATAAGCTCCCGTATGGTATCATCTTCTCTCGGCACAGTGGGATACCGAAGATGTCTGTCCATAGTGCAGTGCTGACAAAAGTGACTCGTATCTTCCCGAGAGTTCAATCTGTCTGCACGAAAACAGAGGTGAGGAGGTGCCGCAGCAGGAGCTATCAGACGTGCAGGAATTCAGCAGGCTGTGGAGAGCTGGCCTTCAACGTTCAGGCAGCTGGAGCTGAAGGAGAGCGTCACCCGTCTCTCTGAGGCTCTCCTCGCTGCTTACCCTGCTGAAACATCTTCTCCCTCCGGCTAAGTGGTTCGTGGCTCTCGGCTCATTGCTGTTACAAGACATTTATGTTTCACGGCAGATGGCCTATTSCACAATTTGTTGAGTTTTTTTTTTAATTAAGGTAGATCGGCAGGCAGTGACTCAATCTCAGGCAGCTTTGGGCTGAAATTTCAACTTTATCCCACATTTCTTTAAAGCAAATGAAACCAAAAAAAAAGTGTGTGTGTGTGTGGGGAGGAAATATTTTCATAGTCACAATTTTTATCAGGTTTTATAGGATATCTGGCTCATATTTTGTGAAGACCAAAATGTAATGACACAAGCACCTTTATAAAACCTACCTTTTCCATCAAAATACAAAATAATGAGTGAAAATATCCTCAAAACACTACAGTTCTCTGTGACTGAACACATGCAAGCGCACTGCCTTACAGCTAAGCCACGTGGAATTTAACCTTGGCATTAAGGCTGGAATTTCTTCACCTGCTTTCTGATCTGTGCCTTTTCATATGATTCGTAGATTTAATTTACAATGTATATCCATATACAAAGGAAAAGTGTTACGACTTTATCAGTCCACGGAGTCCCAGCAGTCTTGGCTTACCAGATGTTCCTTACTCGTTTAAACTGCGCACTGAGCTTTGTTCAGTAGGATAATTTTAAAATGTAAAGAGTATGGGGACACATAATGAAGAGGTAGAGGCAGCGGCTGTACGGATAACATGTTGCGGGAGAAGATCTATTGCAGCATGTCCAGCTGCATTACCATAACTGTGGGTGATAACTGCTGTGCAAAAACCCACAGGTCACTCTGAGCTACAAATTGTGTTTTGATTTCTTAAGTCCAGCAACCCACCCAATAACTTTCATTTAAAAACAGGACCTCGCTGCAGGTAAAGGCTTTATTTTGACCCAAAGGCCAGTGAGTACCAGGTCAGTTTTGCCGCAGCAGTGACTGTAACCGGCTCTCCGCTGCTGCAGGATGCCATCGATGTGCGGCCCGGTGCTTGCGTCGCTCTGCGGCACGCGCTGGCCAGGGTGTGAGCACGGCGAGACGCCGCTTCCCCCAGGCCAGACTGCGTGGGCACAGGCTAGACCTGAAAATGGACAGAGGGACAGTTGGCAAAGGTAAGAGCGTTGACCACCCCTGGACGGCTTTCTTGAAAAAGAATAAGCAGAGTGAAAAAAAAAAAAAAAATCCATTTTCACCAAGTTCACAAGTGAAAAAATCAGCTTTTTCACTATTTAAAGGCAAACCCAGAGCTTCTGTTTCCTAAGGAAGCTGAAATCCAAGAACTTCATGTAGTTATATGAATATATTCCCCTAAAGCAATGTTGAAAATCTTTATTGGAATACAAGTTTAATACGCTTTAAATATGTTCCCCACCCCTCTGATAAGTTGCTGAAATAATAAAAAATTCTCAGACTTACTCAAGTTTGCATTAAATCAGTTTTGCTATATAGTTACAGTGAGGTCAAATTTTCTCCCTGAAGTTTCTTGCATATAGTTCATTTGAATGGAGTGGCTTCTATGTCACCTTTAATCTTCTAAATGCATCTTACGTTCAAATTATAAATCCTGGAAAAGAGTGACCTACAATGAATGCTTAGCCACAGCTTTATGGCTGAACAAATGCAATTCTCTAATATGCAAACTGTTAAATGTTTTCTTATCATACTATAAGTGTGAACTAAATTATAATATGATGAAAAAGTAGCAGTTTGCAGTAGTTCCAAATGTGGCAAATCTTCAGTAGTGCATAAAATAATTCAGTGAACTGTGGAAAACATCAGAGCAATTCTAGCCTTAAAGCCCTTCTTCCAGCAACCAAAAAGTGCCAAAAACAAGCAAGCATAGCTAAGCATTTCATCTTGGAAGCAGCTTATTGAATTAATAAGACAAGTCAATTAATGTAATGCTCTGTTGCTTCGGGATAAAACATGAAAAGGAAAAATATGGAGCTGTTTACTGTAGTGAGATCAAGCAACCATGAAGTCCATAAAGTTGCTCATTTCTCTAAATCCTAAGGAAATGATCAGCATAGCCTATTTAGAGCATTGTATATACTCTTTTTACATGTAAGTCATCTGCGTGATGTAGATCTTCAGCTGTTCAAATCAGCGCTRGTTTTATTATCCATTTATGCCTGCTATGAGTCTGTTCTGCCTTCATATTTGCCTTTATACTGCATAAACTTGAAGCTGGATGGCCAGTACCATTYGCAGCAGTGGATGTCAGGGTGTCCGACGGGCTCACCTGTGTCTCAGGCAGGGCTCCGAGCGCTGCAGGTGAGCAAAGTTGTCACTGATGTGAGCAGGTATTTTAGGTGAGTAACGGCTCATGCCCAGGTTAGCCTGTGTGGTGTAGAGCAGTGAAGAAAGCCAAGGGCTGCAGGTATGAGACTTCTGTGTTTCAGCAGCGTGGTTGGTGTTTCAGTCATGGYGAGGCTCTGATGAATTGGAAGTTAAGGCTGGTAATCTTTGCTTTCAGGTCAGTTCTTCAGTTTTCATTTAACTTAATGTTAAGCTTGTGTGTGCTCAGAAATCTTGATTCTGCTGCCCTGTGAAAAAGCATCTGAGAAGGAGGCAGTCAATTAGTGATGAGCAACTGATTTTCCTTGGTAATAGACTTTATCTTCTGAGAAACACTCATTATACAAACTTTGGTTTCTGCCTTGCAAAAATGATAATAATCCTGATCAATAACTTTGCCTGTTGTGAGCTCTGGTTTTTGAATTCCTAACTTCTCCCCCAAACCACTGCCTTTGATTGCCAGGGGCTAATTAAATCAGTTTAAATAGGGCTGCAGTGGGTTAATGAGGACTGTAGCAAGTAACAGGCTGCTGGTGGAGATGAGCGCCTCAATTAGTCAGGCATAAAATGACTTTCGTGCCTCACAGCAATGTGCGGAGAACAAATCTGTCGTGGCTATTTTGGCTGAACTCTGTTGAGCGTGGGTGTGCAAGGACGGCCGTGGAAAGGCGTAAGCTGGAGACAGCAATGCGCTGACCGGGTCTGTACCCACTTTGTGTAATATTACTGGTTTTCAAGGCTCCTTTGCAAGTGTCAAGGCTGCAAATGGTAAAATACAGAGCACAGCTACGGGAGGTGCTCAGGTGGATGCGTGGGTATTAAGGGAAGACCACTTAGGCTAGAAATCGGTGTGAACTATGTGCCTAGCTGTTTGTAGAGCTCTGGGCCGCTCTTCCTTTGCTTGCCCTCAGATCCTGACCGCAAGAAACCCTGTGATTCTTGTTTACCTGTGCAGCTCTATTCAGTGGTGGAGGGAGGTGCTGTGATCTCATCTCAAGTACTTTTTGTGGGTTGCTGTTGGATGCACGGTTCAGAGGTTATTGTCAAGAAAAGCCTCCATGGCAGAGTGTTTGAAGGCTGCCTTTAGCTCACAGGTCTCATAGATCATGTGCAACAAGCAGTCCCCACAGCCAGGATACAAATAATTACYGGGGGAGAAAAGACACTTTTTTGAATTCAGTGGTGGAAGCAACACTGCAAAGCAATGTTGTCAACAGCAAATACTGTGGGTCAGATCCACTTATGAGGCAGTCTGGTGTACTTTGACCATTACTACTCAATTCATCTGGATTGAATTCAGTTACTTTCAGCATGGTGAAACTTTCAGCATAGGCAGCAAGTAAATATATATGCTACTAATAACACAAAGAAAGCTCTGACACAAGCTAAACACTTACAGTTATGACTGTGCACAGCTAATGAACTCCTTTAGGATGTTTTCCTCTGTTAAAATACTTTTCACTGAACTTTAATGAAAAATAGTATTTGAGTGTCATTATGACCCTGGCAGAGTCTTGCTGCAATGACTGCACCTTGGAAATTACCCCTCATAGTGGCTTTTGCTACCCGAGTTATAGCCAGTACAATTCATGATAAATTTTCTAAGAGAAATGTGGGTCCAACTAGCCACTTGTTGGAACACATCTCCTTGCCATCGCAGTGATAATGTAGCTGAATACAGTATACAGTTTATTGGATATGTAGATTCCTGGTTGAATTTATTTTAGTCACTTCCAGGAAGATTTTTTTGAAAAGGGGAATTGAAATGCAAGTGATCGTCCTTATCTAAACCACATACATACGCTCCTGGAGTTAGCCTGCAAAGAGAATGGACTTGAGCAGAAATTAATTACGCTTCAGAAAAGCGTGGCAGCATAGGTTGGGACTAATTGATTTCCCCCCCAGTCCCAGCTCACCAGTTTTACTTGTGGACTTAATGGGCAAAGGATCCAGCAGTTTCCAGGGAGTGTCTAGAGACCCCCCCTTCCCAGGGAAACAGCCCACCTGGGTCAMGTCTTTCCCAAGCCTGCTCCTGTTTGCATCTCTCATCGAACCTCGCTTGGCACTGGGGAGGCTTTGATGTGCCCTCTGAGGTCGGGGACTAAAGGATAGAGATTAATATTAAACTGTTCAATGTGTCTTTAATTTGTAAAATATGTAAATGCTGATTTCGGTGACACCTGGACTATGARTTCAGAGTTAGCTGTTTCAGTCTCTAGTGCCCAGGGACAGCGGTGATAGTAACAAGACACTGCTTAGGAGAGCATTGCTAGGCAGAATCTCAGGTTTTATCAGTGGACGCAATATCTACAGRAAAAGGTGGTGGGATTAGGCCTACCATTTTGATGTCTCTATTCAAACTAGAGAATTAGGAAAGACTTACAGGAGCTAGAACTGTAAATAATCAAAGTCCTCTGACTTTAAGAAGAAAAAGGCAGGATACAAAGCAGTGCTTTTTCAGTTACAGGGGAGAAAGCGATACTGCTTACAATCCCATGGTGAAGCAAGTGATGACATTAGCTTTGCTGAATAAGTCCAGTGGGCTCTTATTGTCTGCCTTGCTTCGTATCCTGAGTCAAAGAAAAGGCTTTTGTGCAAGCAGGACATCACTTTAGCTGCCTGTGACAAAGGCAGGGTGGAGACAGGCTAAAAAGGCAAATAGGTTATAAAATATTTAGAAAATGGCTACTGAGAGAGTAGAAAAGCTAAAGGAGAACATGACAGATGTAATAAACCCATCTCGGACAGAAAAGGCCACTGTAGGCTCGTAGCAGTTTTAGGGCTTTGGGTGTTGGAGTTGATGTAAAATGTAAATTTAAGAAAATGTCTTTAGTGCTTTTACTTCATTCTGCCCTGGTACAGCTTAGGTTGACCACAGCATCAGGCCTGGGATACTCAGCCAGTCAGTTAGGAATTGGCAAGAGAAGGGCTGTTGGCAGAATTAAGAAAGAAAAACCAGTTTTCCTGAAGGCAATGCTGAGTGTCAGCAACACTTTTACTTGGTCTTATTCCCTTACACTCATCACTAAAACTTTAATGGGTCTCAGGGTGACACAAAAGTTACTATCCCAGCAGCAAAACTGATGAAAGGTGTGACTAAGGGCTTGAATTCACTAAGAGCCAAGTGCATTTTGTCTTTAAAGATTTTTAGTTGGTCTTCAGCATTAATTCAGTATTGATGGTCTTCAGGTTGCAGAATGCTTTGAAGGTTCATGCTTTGTCTCCAAGATACCTTCAGGGAACAGACTGTCTTCAGCCTGTAACACTTCCAGACTGTTAGTCTGTTTTACACCAGTATATCTGAGGTGCTAATARGGCTTCAGGGACTTGGTGCCAGATTTGTAATATTCTGGACTGCCTTAGATGAGGTACCGTGTTATCTCTACCAGTCTGATTAGCAGAGTCCTTCAGAAGAAAGATGTAACTGAAAGAGCAACATCAGTGACCCCAGAACAATACTAGCATCTTTGTGCTTGGATCCYGAGTTATGCATTTAATAGTAACTTGGCCTGTTCTTCTTCATTCTCTGTTTCAAGCCCAGAAAAATCTGATCAAATCACGAGTCCTAGATTTTCTCTTGCAGAGGTAAAAGCTAATGGCAATTCCATGCTAACCAGTGTGCAGAGTTTTTGGYTCTGGTCAAGGCATGCAGGATCGTAGAAGACGCAAAAAAAGAGGACAGGTTCAGGAGAGGTGAGGAGACAACAAACTACTCTGCTGCAAATCGAGCACCAGCGGCTGACTGAGATGGACCCCACGGCCCTGAGCTGGGGGTTGCTGGTGTGCACAGCACAAATACTGGGAGCTGCAGGCACAGCAGCTGCGGCGAGGTCAGGATCTCGCCTTCCAGAGTATGCAGAAAAAAGGAAAAGAATGAAGATCACATAAATCACTGCCTTTGGGGGGAGCGGCTTCCTGATTTGGGTTTTGACAGCACAGCTGCTTTTCTTTAGTCTGTGGGTCAGTAGTGGTGATAAAGGACTAATAGAGATGGATGAAAATAATTACAGGGTGTGAAACAGAGGGGATGAGACAATGAGAATGAAATGAAAGAGGAAATGAAGAGGAATGGCGGGTGGGACAAAGAAATCACATATTCCACTGAGCAATATTTTTGGCTATGGGTAGCTTGCTTCAGCTCTAGCTGAGCCCATAGCCCTTGTTTCAGATGTGAATCAAGGATAGTAATCTGAAAAGGAGCAGCTTATTGTGAGGAAAAATGGGCAAAAAAGAGGGAAGCAGGTCAATGACATGATGCTCAAACATATATTTGCTTTTGGTCATATGAAGTTGACTGCATTGCCATGTGGTGGGAAACCCAAAATAATCTGACAATTAGTGCTGGATGAAAATGTCATACATAGGCCTGACATGTGGGAAAGGCTTCTGCAGGTTTCTGAGCTGCACTCAAGAACTAGATGTACTTGTCAAGCAACAATAAAAAGTTTTACCAAAGAAACCTGACAGATATGCCAGAAACAAATATTTGTCCAAAATAATGGTGTTTTTCTATGGTTTAGTTACCATCTGTAGAATCCTCTCTTGGCAGTGGTGCCCACATTTTTCGGTTAGGTATGAGTTATTTGTGCTTCTGGCCAGCTCTGGTGTCGGAGAATGTGCTATCTCTGCTCACATTAAACTTTTGCACAAAACCCCTCTTCTATTGGATGGGCATCTCTAAGAAATCACGACCTCCAAAAAGAGCCCTCTTGGCTGTAGCTTCTCAGCACTTCAAGTCTGACAGTCGAGCACAGCCAATTCTGCACTTGTCCTGCCTCTGCTCTGACCCAAGAGGCTCGAAGCAGCCTCTGGCTGGGAGTTGTAGAGCCGAAGTGGTGTGGGATGGTGTCCCTGCTTGCCATTCTCTGGGCAGCAGGGTGTGTTTGGAGCAGGCTCAGTGGTGGTCTTCCAAGGGTCAGTGGTTTCCTGATCCCAGCTGCAGGAGGCAAGTTGCCCAAGACTGTCCACCTTGACTGTGGCACCCTAATTTGGCTCCCTGTTGCATGAAGGCAAAGCAGGGGTCTGCTGGCAATGAAACCTCAGGGACGTGAGCTGCAGGTGAACCATCTGCGATGCTGGCTGAGCAGCCAGGCGGCCTTGGTTTTATTTCTGACTCTGCCACTACTGCTCGTGTAACCTTGGGCAAGTCTTTGAGTCTGTCTCCCGCCTGTGAGGCAGAGCACTCTGTTCCTTTGCCTCTGAGTGGCATTGTTTTATAAAGTGTAAATGTTTGTGGAGTTAAGTGTTTTGACTGTGTGAGTATTGCAGAGAAGAAACTATAAATGTGTGTCAGGTCTATGATCTGAATTCAAACTGGTGAACCAGAAAAAGTGTTGACAGCCTTAAACCAACTTCCATGTGCGCATATCCCCTTCTGTCTATCTGAGAGATTATTCGTGGAACGCATTTCTATTTTTCTCTGACAAAAGGAGTAGAATACCAAGCAAAGAAGCATGACCCATTTCTTTGTCAGGCAAGCTCTAAAACCTGCTTACTGGGATGTGACTAAGGTATCGATACCAGAGAAGCTCATATTATGCCACAGCATTCATCCTGCCACTAAAAAGAAACAGGATGCCACCTTCAGATGAAATGGATGTGCTTTCCCAGTCAATACGTGTCTGTGTCCAGCACAGCTTCTCTATCACCTCTAATTGTATTTGGACTACGCAGTGAAGCAGAAAAGCACTCTTCTCTGACAATGTGACCATGAGAAATGCAGTATTGGTGGCAAATGATGCAAGCTAGGAATGTAACTTATCACTTTATAATAGGAAAATATACAAGCAATACGCCACCAGAAGTATCTGTAAAATCTGCTAATGGTCAATCAATAGCTATGATAAGAGTATCACTCATCGCAAACTGTTTTTTTCCACAGGATTTTCTCTGTAATGCTAAGTTTGGTGTGCACATCACGCTGTTCATAGTTGCTGGTCATAACATTGGACTGTTTCTCAATGGGTCATTTTTTCCTTCAAATGCAGCATATTTAAATCAATATCAAATCATACCACAGAGCTCTTTATTACCAGAGATCTTTTGGACAGAAGTACATAATCCAGATTTTCTGAAGCAATAGGCAGGTGGTAGCTACTGTATTTTCAGCATTTTTTTCCAACTTGTACATTTTAGATTTACATAACTTGGTTTCACACATCTGAAGAAGAAACATGGACATAAATCTAAGCTTATCTTTGAAGCATTTACAATATTTGATTTTTTTTCTTTCCCCCCCTGCCATTCCTTTGGACTTCCAGTAGGAAGCTGGAACTTGAACTTCCCCTTATGTTGATGTAAATACTCATTTTTATGTTATGCAAAGAACAGCATGACTTGCACTCATGAGAATGTGGTACCCATCCAATTCACCACTGAAACACATGGGGATTTCATTGGCCGAGGTGAAAAAACAACTGAGATCTTCCCAGTATACAGTGTGTTACTGTGCATATCACTGAAATACATGATCATTGTGACTCCAGGCTGGTTGAATGTTTTTATTATTGTTTTCAATCTGGTGCACTGAAACAAGGAAGGCTAGCTGCGTCAGGCTCTTAATTTGACTTCACGTTTTATTAGTCATTATTTTTGCAAAGGCCTTAATTCCCCTCTAAAACATTTTAATTAAAACAGCAATTTCTCAGTGCCGCACTTCACGAGCAAATTTTGCAAGAACTTCAAAGATGCAGATGTTTACTGAATTTGGTGCTGTGATATTTGAGACTGCCTACTGGCAACGAAAAATTCATAAACACCTCTAAGAAACTTTGCTGCAGTAATGACAACATTCCCTCCTCATATTTTAGCAAGTCTAATATTTTCCCATCTCAGCAGATGCATTTCATAGACATGGGCATAAGCATTATGTACTCAGTTTGAGCCATGTCAGATATACAGCTACAGGGTAAATAGCTCCTATTTGTGACACCTTGGGCTTCAGAAAAGCACATAAAAGGCCACGTGTTAGTCTGTGTGCAAGACACCTTGCAGAGCCTCATGAGATGTGATTATGGAAACTGGAGTTTGATCTTGGCTTTCTCTGCAGCCCTCCACAGTGATTTTGAGTGTCTGCTCAGCTCTGTGTGCCTCAGTTTCCACCAGTAAAGGGATGATAATGCTCCCTGGCTTCTAATCCCTTCATCTCCTGGCAGCAGGGCCTATCTTTTAGTTTATCAAGAGCTTCCTAGCTCAAGATGGTCATGGAGTTTTTAAAAGTGCTAGTTCCTGTAAAAATGAGAAATGCTAGGGACTTACTTGGGAGGAATTTCTCTTGTTGGCGAATGAGCCTGGAGCTAATCTGATGAGCTTGTTCTGGGAAGACTCTCCAAATGGAGAAGACAGGGCTAGGAATACATGCCTGTGGCACGCCACATCTCACGTGCAGCCTAGGGTCCAGATGCCTTCTGTAGACCAGCAAATACATGACCAGCTGGCCCATGCTCTTGGCATGGTTGTCCCTGGCTCCACCAGTGGAGCTGATCTCCAAGCAGTAGGACCTGCAACTGGTGGTAGGGCTCATGCTCCTCTTTTAGCCTTTCTGTGCACAGAGGAGAAACAACTTTTTAAGACATCTTTCAGTCTTATATCTTTTTAAAAGGAGGAATAATAGCACTACTTCTTGGAAGCAGTATATCCATTTTAACTGTGAGCATCGGGCAGGGACCAGCATAGAAAGCCTGCATGGAATATGGTGTGACACATCATGTAGCTGCTTTAATACACAATGTAATTACAGTGACAAATTTCTACCTCTTGAAACATCAGGTGTTGAAGTGGTTGCCCTGAAGGAGAGAGAAAGTTAGTGGGAGAATTTTGACCGAATCTGGGTTGGCAAGTGCAGCACTTGCTCTGCGTTGGATTAAAACTGATTAGCATGGCCAAAGGGGTCCTGTGAGAGACAGGAAAGTAGGGTGAAAGGAAATTGGAAATATTAAAGAAATGAAGTTGGACTGGTTAAAACAAATTCTACACTTCTGTACTCCTTTCTGATGTGGTAGCATCAGGCATGCTGAGGGCTAGACTGAGCAGACCTTATGCGTGACAGCAAGATACTTTTCTGCATGAATAAACCCACTGAAATTAATGGGACCGCTCACAAAAATGCTTGGGAACATGGACTAGGCTTGCACGTTTGAGCCCTCAGACTCCATCTTTCCTCAGCAGTGCAAGGGCCAGGCTGCCTGGTGAGCAGCACTCGCCTAGCAGGAGCTGGGGAAGCAGAGCATTCGTGGGCAGCAGCTACGTGTCCTTGGGACACATCCTCGCTGAAGAGCATCTTCTCTGAGCTGAACTCACCTTAGTAAGAAATGTTAATTTTAAACCAGAAGGAGCTACTGTTGAAATAAAAGCAGGGCTCAGGCACAACTTGCTGACTACAGACTTGTGCATTTGCTGTGCCGTGGAGGTGTCCACGCGTGTGCTTTTAGCAGGTGGCAGGCGCTCGGCCTGAGACTTAGCCTGACCTGTGCTGTGGGTTAAATGTAGCTTGCTGTTGTACACGCGCGTGTCCAGGCGGGTGCCCCCCGCGGCGTGCACCGGCCATAGCACCTTGCCCATGTGCTTGCACTGTCCACACAGGCGTTCGATTGAACTTAAATGCTTGCTCAACAACTACAAATAGGCTCATAAAAAAAAAGTATGTAAAACCCTTTTCACATGTCGGAAAGAAAAGATATAGCTTTGTTTCAAAGAATTAGTGAGCGAACGACGCAAAGCTTCGAGTTGGTTACTGGGTTTTTACTATTGTCTCTACCAGCTATACAAAGTCTGAAGACATTGTATGTACAGTACATCTTTAATAAGGGAGCTCAGAGCCTGCCAGACTCTGCCAAATAAGCTTTTAATACATACTGTACTTCACTCAGCAGTTGTCCTTCTCTTCTTCGTGGAATATCTAATAGCTCTAAAAATATTTTCTTGGAAGAGGATAGGATTATCATTGTTAGATATCAATTATCAAGTATGGTTACGTAAGCAAAGCCAGCATGCTAGTATTGCACAAGGGGAAAAGCCTCCAGGACACGAGGAAGTGGAACAACGAAACGCCCTCGATGCTCCGCCGAAGGGGACGGGAAGCTCGGGATGCCGCAGCGGCATGATTCATGTAGCTCTCGGCGTCCTCGTACTGCAGCGCGTCTGCTTTGCCTCTGCGCTGCCTGATTTCTCTCTGAAACACGTAGGGATCTTCCAGACCATTACAAAAAAGAAAAAAAAAAATTACAGCAGCTGCAGCAAAGTGGTAGTATTCAATTTCTTGAAGAGTGAGGCTTTTATTTCAAAATATCATATATTAATATATATATTAATATATATACTTCAAATGGTATAAAGTAAATTGTAGATCCAAACTTATAATACTGCTTGTACTTCATAATCTTGGAAACTTTACCAAAGAACCGTTTTCTTCACTTTTCGGATGTCAAAAATCAGGGGCGTTATTTCCACAGAATACGCTTTTCACACAGTAAAGCCACTGTTATCTAGTCAACAGTCAAAGTGCAAATAAGAAATCCATTTGGCTTGTAAATGCTGCGAGGCTTTTCAACCTCCGATAGCGTGTCCTCACGCGCCAGCCGGGCTCTCGCCGTGTCCACGCGGGCGGCTCTCCGTTAGGTTCTCGGGTGGATCTGCAGGAGGGAAGCACCGAAGTTGGTTATATAAAACTTTAGGAAAGGAAAGAAAGACCTGGGTGGTCTGTGGCATGTTGCATTGCTTATCATATAGCTGAGCTGAAATCTTGATCACTCTCCCCTCCTTGGGCTGGCGGTAGCAGCTCCTCCTGTGCTAGGACACGTGGGTGGAACCAGCTTTCAGGTTAATTTGGGCTCCCTCCTTGCGTGCTCTTATACAAAGAGGGGTGTGAGGGACCTTATAATAAACTAGAAAGTCTGACCGATTTTATTTAGTCACCTCGGGGTGAGATAATCCGGCCTGCGTAGCACAACAGACCATAAAACCATCGCTCTTTATGACAAACACCGGCATCGATCCAAGTGAGCGCACTAATGGCTTTAGGAGGAAGTGCTGCTGCCGAGAGGGTTTTTTAGGATGCTGGAATAAGAATGACCTACCGGGAGCAAAAATAGCTCTCCTGAGCGGAGCCTTTTGTTTTCTTCCCGTGTTGATGCACACGGATGAATGGCATGAGGGGTCCAGCCCTTCACCAGACAATTAAGTCAGCAAAGAAACTCAAACTGACTTGAATAYGAGCAGGCTCAGGCATTAAATTAAGACTACAAATTATTAGCTAAGCACTTAGTGATATGATGAAATGCAGCAATAACTCGTAGCAAGAGATATTTATTGCCTGGTGCTCTACTACTTCCAGCTGACCTAATAATTGCAGAGACCGTTATCACAAAAACAGGGCTTTTTTCACTGCTCCAGAGGAAAATTTTAACTGAAAATCATTTGACTTATTAACCTGGCCAGACAGTTAATAAATAAATAGAATCTGGGGTTCTTCTACTGTTTCCCTCCCTCCCTCCCCCAGTTGCTATATCCTGCTCTCCTGGTCTGCCRTTGACAAATGATGCTGCTGGGTTTTCCCTCCCAGGACACGCTGGCGGCCCTTCCTCGGTGCTGTGCTGCCGCAGGTATTCCCGCAGGCTGCGGAGCAGCGGCGAGTGCCRTGGGACTGCGGTCACTTTGGGGGCTGCTTGCTGCAGTACAAGATGTGTGGTGGCTGCTAAGAAATGCAGGCTTTTCCCTTGGGGACACTGTAAAAGGGGAAGAGCCCGAACTTTTCACAGAAAGCTTTGAGACTTGTGTTCATGTCTCTTTTTTTTAAGTTAAAACTGGGCCAAAAAATTGAATTGCCAAGTGATTTTTTTTCCCAGTGTTCCAGTCACCTGCTCTGACTATCAATAGAAAACAAATCAATTTGGAGGCGGTGAGCTTTACATCTTTGGCTTTAACAGCTTCATTAGTGAGCTACATTAAAGGGCAAAACCTAGGAATAAGTGCATAAAAAAAGTAGGAAAGCAGGTCCTGCTGGCAAAGCCTTCACTGGATCTGATGTCCATCTACTGCGAATCAGCATTAATCCCTTTGGAGAACCAGCCATGAACTAATACACTACACTGCAAGATCGTATGTCATGTGTATGCATTCAAATCTATTTATATATACATACACACGCATTTGTGTATAATATATTGTGAGCCTTGAAGGATATATAAATAGGTATTTTAACCCTGTGATCTATAAATGAATGCTTTCCTGGTCAGGGCAGCAGCTGCTCAACACAAATGTATTTTGTGGAAGGAAAAGCCTCTGTTAAAACTGTTTACAGCCTATGGTGATTTGCTCCAGTTTCTTGGCTAATCACCATAGATATTTCTCGGATGTTGACTGATTTGTGTTGCTTCTTCTGCTTTCTTAACTATATAAATTAGACACACATGGCCCARTCTTGTAGCCCAGACTGGGGGCAGCACAGATTATAGTGTAATCTTTCTCTGATGCCATCTGAAATGACCAAACAAAGAAAAAAAAATTGCCTGTTCCAGGATCTGATTGCTTGTCTAGCAACATAAATATAAAGTAATACTTGACACAGCAGTAGGGATTCGAGCGAAGTTTCAGGGATTATGAAGTAGGATTTTTGCTTAGAAAATGCAAGAGACAGTTGCTAAGCACATCGTGTCACGTTGCCTTTGCCAGTTGTGGTCTGTAATGATATTTTGAAGCAACAAAGCAAAATTTTACTGGAAGCAGCACGATAAGGTACTCCCCTCTCAAGCTAATTAAAATAATTCCTGTGGGTAAATGATAGAAATATTTTTTTCACTTATGAGCACTCACTTCTGTAAGTATTTAATTTAAATGAAGTGCAATAGCGCATACTGAATAGATCGGCCCATACATCTGAATATTAATGAAGCTGTTAAATTTCTAGCGATCACCTCTAGGCGCAGACTATTGCCGAGAACTAGCTTATGTGATGAGGCCTGGGGGAGTTGAGGGCAGGACAACTTCACAGAAGAAACGAACACGGTTCCTAAGTTATATAACTTCCAGGCTGGCTGCAGGAGTGCTGCATTAGTATTATCGGTTTGGTGCCACTTGTGTAATGTAAATACCAGAAGTATAGCATACTTCTGCGTGTTACTTATCAGTTTCGAATCTCGCTTTCTTCCTTTTTAAATCCCTAATTGGTCAAGAAAAACGTTGCCGCACCGAGCAGGGCACGCAGGGGGTTTTGGCTCCCCGGTGAGGAGCATGCGGCGGGGCACGACCGTCGAAGGCTGTTTGAGCTCGGCGGGGAGCAGCTGTGAGCAGGGAGCGATTCGCAGCAGCGACGCTCCAGGAAGAAGCCGTGTCACCGCGAATCGCGGTCGGCCCCTCCGCGCTCTGCTCTGGGGGACGGCAAAGCGACTGTGCACGTCCTGTTTTCAGATGCCACTTGCTGCCTTCTGCAAGGAAAACTTCCTATGTTAATTGGTATTTTGGTAATTTAGTGAGGTGGCTAGATGAGAGCCGTCCTGGAAGACGGCGTCTGAGAAACTGAGTTAGTCTGCAATACAAATCATTCTTGCCCTGGGATAAAATCACATTCAGGGGAGGAAAAGAATTCAGAAGGGGTGGGGACCAAAAGGCCTAGGAGACATGAAAAATAACTGGAGTTGGGAACATGGAAAACAGAAGTAAGGAAATCGTGACATTAAATGTGATGTTCCTGTGAATTTTTAGCCAGGAACTTGCATGCTAATAAGCAGAAAAGTTTCTTGAGCATCTTGCTTTTTTCCATTTAGCAGGTTTCCAAAGATATTGTCCATTTTGTTGAAAATAAAAATCTTAGTCATACAAAAACATGTTCTGAACTGAAAACATTGTAATTTTCTTGGGGGGGGTGGAAAATCAATCATGTGGTATGAAAACAATTTAATTAACTGTTGAATACAGGTGTATAGGTAGCAGTTTTACAAAGATGTTTGGCTTTGCATTCTGCAAATGTTTCAAAACTAGAATCCTTTTTGGAAAGACACTTTTCTTTCCCCCCAAAGAAAATCTCATAGTGGGAGAAGCTTAGCCATCACAACCTGTTGGCCCGTGTTACCTGACTCTTGAGCATCTCCAGGGTATGTTCTCAGGCTTTTTGTGTTCACAGTCCTGCCTTTTTGAATGAATCTCCCAGTTCTCCCCACTTGCTGCGCTTTGGTTCACGCTGCAGAATTAGCCTCAGAGTGGGCAAACTGGGGTCTTTCCAGACGAAAGCGAAGCGGAAGGTGTACTGCAGGAACGAGCCCAACGCCTGCTCCAGGGCTGTCTAGCAGGGCTGTGCTCAGGGCTGGGGCTTGCCTAAAGTAAGACCCAAAATGCAAGTAGTGGGTTGAGTTTCAGCTGAAAACCTCAGTTGCAAACTACCCATAGAGCTGCCTGGAATAGGTGTGGAAGTATGCAATGATGGTTGAGACATTAACTGCAGCTGTGACGCTGGGAAAGATGCAGAGCAGCAGGTGTTAGTGGTTCCCTTTCCTATGAACATTTCCTGGGTATAGACAGAAAGAGGACTTACTCTGGTGGTCTTGATTTTATTGCCAGTTGCACACATCCATCCAGAATTATCAGGCAACGTCTTACATTCCTCTCCCTCTAGGCAGGGCTCCATCTCGCACCACCATTTCCCAATCACTATTGAAGCTAAAAGAGAAAAGATGTTCACAGCTGTATAAAATGAAAAATTGAATTAAATAACATCTCAAGAGGCCAACGCTGCCCTGAAGAAGCAGAATGTCTGTTCTAAACCCTTCATGTGAAATCAGCTGCGAGTGGCCAGTCTCAGGTCTTTATGGATGTGTACAAGAAGTGTCTCAAGTCTAAAGTGATTTTTTTTTTCTTTCTCCCCCTGGAATATCCTCCAGGTCTTCATGATTTGTGGCTGAGGGAACCCCCAGAATCAGCAGTGTTTTTTGCTTTTAATACCTACAGATGACTTTCTTCCATAAATCTCTGCATCATTTTTTGAACCCATGTAGATTTTTGGCTTCCCCAATATCCTGGGGCAAGGTGTTCCACAATGAGAAATAGATGGAAATGCTGAATAGCAGTAGAAGTTCAGACTGTTAGTTGAAACACCATCATAAATTTTATATCAAGCATATTGTCTCTATCAGTTACTTTTAATTTCCAAATGTTTAACATTCTTAATAATTACAGTGTTTGGATCTTGTTGTTTGAATTTAATTGGCACATATGTTTACAGCTGTGAGTGTATCTTCACGGAGGCTTTTTTACCTGGGAATTGGTATCTGTCTATAACCTTAATTGCATCTTAATGGCATTTTTTGTCTGGGGATTTTGATAAACTTTAACTGACCTTGGAAATTGCAACTAGTTGGTGTATGAGCAGCTCTATCTGTTGTTTGTTTTCTGTGGTAAGAATTAATTTCATGGTTGCATTCATGAAGCTTAACTGTCAAAGCTTCTCACATGCCATAGAGATTAACCATTTTGTATCTCATTGCATGGGCACTTCAAGCCCATAAGATGTCTTTGAAGAAGCAGACAACATTGTATCGCAGAATTCAGTCCTGGAAAATGGCCTGTTGTGCATGTGTTGATTTTAAGGACATTCCAGAGCTTATATTTAAGGTCTTGATTTATTTCTTATCTGGCTGTGATCTGTTTGTGCCTATAGACAAAGTCCTAAGGAAGCATCCAAAGACATCTGCTGCTGCTTAAGTGTAGCTTCATCCGCATATCTGAATTAAGCGGTTGTGCAAGACCCTATTTCTCTAACCTCTCACATGTGATTAAACCACACTGAAAAAACCAACTGCATAAGACATTTCTAGATACTGCCTCATTTCCTCATGCGAGAGAAGGCTCTGAGTGGAACAGCGAGCAGGAGATGGTGGAAGAAGGAGACTTAGCAAGGCTCAGAAGAGACTCTAGTGTTTTCAGTACAGTTTGACTTGCACTTTTGGTTTCGGCGAGGTAGGTTCTAGGTGACCATGTCTGCAAAATCATGTATCCTTGCTATCTATGCGCAGTTACGCCCATCACGCTGCCCTACCACACCTGCTGTTGTCCCACCTGAACTACTGACCGTGCTGCTCTAATCGTAACTGCTAGGAATGGTTCCCCTTTGATCTTAGCTCTGAAAAGAAAATTGCTTTTTCCAGGACTGTTCCAATTTAGCATTTTGTCACTGGTTTTCCAGTGGGGTGCATGAAAAATGAACTATTGCCAGCAGGGTCAACCTTCAGCAGCTTTACACACTTCTGGCGGCCGCACCTAATTCCCTCTTCTCCCAAATGCTGCCTTGGCTTCCTATCCAGCTTGCTTGGCTGCAGACTAACAAATAACACAGGCTTGGACACAAACATGTGTGCGTGATACTATAAATGTATATTCTATAAAAGGGAGACTTACGCATACACCTAAACCAAGCCAAAATACCATAACCTTTAGATAGGAATGTAATAGAGGGGGAAAAATGCATCCTGAAAATAATTGAGATTGATTAAATACAAAATTATGTCATGTGCCCAGTAAAGAAGTTGATTTTTGTATAAAGCTGCTAGTAAACTCTGGGAAATAATGATGGTTAATGTAGACTGGAAAACCTTGCAAAAAAAAGTCAACATGTGCATTCATTATATTTCCTTCAAAGTGTGATTAACACTTCATTTTAAAAGGTGAGACTATAGTTCCTAAAATAAGCTGGACAAACCAAACTCTGCCCACCTGTTGAGATGTTTCATCCAAATGGTATATGGTCAATACATCTGGTGGGCCATGCTGGCGTGCATTCAAGTAGAGCCCAAGCTAGTGCAAAATAGCACATGGGGGGTGAATCTGCACTCTAACAATAGATTGTGCTGTGGGCAAACTGAAAAACCAAATCCTGCCAAAAACTGGCCTTTGCACCAGTGAAACATCTGCAGAGTATGGGTGGAGAATCCTACGATTTGGAATCAAGCAGTGGTCATAATTATTTATTAGTAGCAGTGCTGTAGCATTAAATAATCACGGAAAAGGATCCTACGGTGCTCGGTGCTAAAACCACTAAACTAAATGCTCTGGCACAGGGAGTTTACAATGCAAGACAGAGGAGATGAATACAGGGTGGCATGGGGAAGCAATGCTGTTCATTGCAATTAAAATGATGTAAGTATTTATTGAAGCTGTTCCTAGAAGCCCAAGTATTTGGGTATTAACCTTGAAATAAAATCAAATGCAAAGGGACCACTGAACTGTAATGTCAACTGATTCAACTAGTAGTGTGTAGCTTAGTGTACCTATTAATTCGTGATCACAGCGTGATTACAGTCACGAAGGCAGCCCAGCAAATGCATTTGCACTTTTCTAAAGGACCAGTCACTAATGTTGCTACCAGCGGAAACTGGCCAAGGTTTGCTGATGCCTGCTTGATCTTCTGAGTGAATAAACATGAACCACCTTTATACATCAGTGTGATTTACACCATATGCACAAACAAGTCTCAGAGAGCCCTGTCCTAATATCAATTATTATCAGAACAGAGCTCATCCCTGCAAAATCTCCCACTCACCTGGATAAGAAAGATGCTGCCTAACCATTTGTCTTGCAATAACTTTCTGTGGGACTGTGTGCACCGCAAGACCCACATGGATGTGACCAATGTGATACCAACCTCAACAGGTCTGCTTGGAAACAGTTTAGGAATGCAAGGTTAAATGGGAGAAACTGAAAACTCAGGGTGCTAATTCCCGTTTGTAAGTTTGGATTACTACAAAGCTCGCTGTGGTCTAGTCCTCAGCACTGTTCTGTGGCAGGGGGTGCCAGAGCCTGATGAAAACTTATTTTCTTTGAGTTTTGGGTTTGCAATTTTTCACTTCTAGTAAGAGCCTTTCAGTCTTTAGGACCAGTTACCTTCCTTGGGCACTGCTGATCCTTGGAGGTCTACTTGTTTTCAAAGTTTTCCACCTCTAACTCAGTTCAGAGAGGCAGGAAAAAGCTTTAAAATGAATCACGGCTTGCTATGTTTGAGATAGGTATCCCTGCACAGGGGAAGAAAAGCTTCCCTGGAGAATGCAATTTAGTTTCACTCCGTATAGGCTCCATGGCTCTGAAATGTGCTAAAGAGGTCATGTGAGAGAGGATTGTCAGAATTAAGACGTTTTCCCTCGGGCACGTCTGCATCCCAGATCTGGATCGGAGGAACCTGAGCTTCTCTGCTACCCAAACTGCTAATTTTAGAGGAGACTTATAGACTCCTGTTAGGCAGCAGGCATCACAGGCTGTGAACGCTCATGTCATGCTGAATTAGACGCTTGTAACGTTTTGGAGTGGTTTTCATTGTGCTCTTTCTCACTATCTGGGGAATACATGAAGCACCGAGTTTTTTCATGCAAGACTGATTTTATGGAGACAGATATCCTCAGCCATGTGGAGAGGAAAAGGATATGATATAAAAAAGGCTTGACTACTCCTGCTTTGCTTTTTTCTTCTTTTTTTTCCTCTTTCCCCAGTTCTTGCTGGTTTAAACAAGGGATTGGTTATATCTGAGTTTTTTTCAAGAAAATGCATCTTTTATGGGAATATTAAACTCTAAGCATCCAGCTAATGGAGCTGGGAAGAAAAACAGCTTTCTTTAAAAAAAAAAAAAAAAAAAAAAAGTTGATGTTTTTCCAGTCCAGTTTAGACTGGATTTTTTCACCTCTGTTTGCAAAGCTATAGAAAGATAATTTTTGATCAAAATATTTAACTTGATACATTTAAACTTAGTCTGCTTAAATGAACACAAAAATGCATCTGAAATGACATTTTCTAGTCGTGTACAAAATAGAGAAATAAAATACAGATAAGGGATCTGGTGATCAAATTGCATATAGGGAACGAGCAAGAGAATAGCTTATGTTTGTTAGTGTTTATGTGACTCTATTGCATTTTAAAATGAACGTATTCCCAAACATACTTGCAAAGGCCTTGGATGGCTGCAGGGAACTTCCAAGTTGGACTGAATTCAGCAGGCTTCAGCCTGCAAAGTTCATGAGAACCTTCTTGGTTTGCATAATGGTGGAGACCTGGTTTTGACTTGGTCTTGTACGTCACCTGGAGCACAAAGGTTTGGTGCATGATGGCAGCTTCTGCTGGCTAGGACAACTGCCCCTCAAATTTCAGAGACAAATTTTTCTATTACAGGGTTGCAGTAAAAATGTTCTGAATACCCTCAAGTGTCTACACCTAAACTGAGATCAAATCAACATGAAAATATTAACCATCCCATCGTTTTCCCCTTGAATCAAGCAATATTTGGAAAAAAAGCTGATACACAATTTATTTGATTAAAACTTCCCTACTTGTTAAAACTCTCAAACTTGTTGAGGTTCACTTTTCTGTCTTCTAGGTCCTACATTAAACTGCAGCTACTCAGTCCCTCAAAGCGGTCGCTAACTGCCCTCTTACAGGTGATGAACAGGAGATGGCAGAGGGAGGTCTGGGAGAAAATGTGCATGCGCAGCCCAGAGAAGCGTAGGCACTTGAATTGCATCATGTTTGCTACTCAAGCATGGATAAAAAATGCGGATACTTTTTCTGCAGATGCAATTCTCCTTTAACATCTCTGCATCTGTACTGAGGAAACTGCTTTAACAATATGACAAGCTATTTATGACGATAAATACAAATACATTATATTTAATAATGTAACAGTCTGACATTATTCATAGTATAATATGCAACTTTAATTCATGTTTATGGAACACCCTGAAATATGAAAAGAGGAGCAAAGTATCATCATGCATTTTTTCAATGGTTTTGAGGGGAAATGTGCTCTATATTAAAAAGTTGCAAGACTGCTTCTGGACTAGCCATTATAAAGCTATCTCTTTTTGCCTGTGATAAAGTACACGTGTTTTGTTTATATACAAATAGGATGCAAAGGAACAGAGATATTGGACCACGCTTCCTCATGGTCACAGGTATCATGTCACTCTAAGGAATAACAGGGAGAGTTTGTTTGCAAAAGCAGTACGACTCTCGCTGCAGAACGGGCAAGTTTTTACGGTAAATGCAAGGCAGTCTGTTTCAATCTAGTTCCCACCACAGAAGATTGATATAAATAAAATCCAAATAGAGAACACATTTCACAGATGCCAGCAGTGAAAAGGACTTTGTCAGCCTAATGAAAAGATATCAATTTTCTCCACTTTATTCAATAACTTGTGAGTCATTTTCTAAATGGATTAGATTAAAGGAAAGTTCAAACTCCCTGCGAGAGCGACTTGTGCTGATGGAGGCTTTAGGCAATGGAAATAGCATAGAGGTAGGTAAAATCTTTTAGGCGGTTTTGTTTTCAAAAAACTGATCCAAACGAGACTCGGAGTAACCCTGTGCTCACCTATTCCTTATGAAACGCAATCGCAGAGAATTGAATGTGGCCTGTAGCTTCTCCTCTTTTACTGGGATGCCATGGGGTGCAGAATGGATCACGGGAGCGGGAGCACGCTTTGAGGAGGAGGACAAAACGGGAGGGAAAGATGATGTTGTTTGAAGGACTATGTATTTCATAAACAGACTGAGATATCATTTACTCTGGGAGTTGTAAAGCAGTAGTCTGATAAGTTAAAGAATATAAACCTGAAACAAAAGATTTCAGGTTGAATAATGCTGTCTCAGAGAAATACAGGATGTTTGCTACTGGGAGTCCATCAGGCTCTCTGCTTTAATTCAACCTTACTTAATTTTAGCAGCATCAATCTAATGCTCACCCAGTGTAATACTTTGCAGACTTTGATAACAGTTCTCTCATAACGCTGGGAAAACTGAAGTTTCTCCTTGTTTAAAATACAAGCATAGCGCACTCAGTCTGGCAAGTGAGGTCTTGTATCTCCAGATTGCCTCAGATCCAGTTCTGCTGTGTGAATTTCATTTTTTTTTAAATTGTAGTAAACATTAAAAACAAGATATCATGTTGATATTTTTCTTTTAGAACTTTTTGATTTTATTAATTCACTGGTGCAGAAACTTTAAGGAGAATTTAGTCTTTTTTTTTTCCATCCAGAATTCTTTCTTTTTCATTGCAATATATTCAGCAGCCAGGGGAGGATATTTTTTGAAAGCGTAATAAGTGTCTGAAGAGCTCTGTGGGCTGCATTAAAATACACATGTAAAATAGGAAAGGGCAGATTAGATGCAAAGAATCCCTGAACAATTTCCTTTTAAGATCTGTATAAACCAGCAAAAAGGGTGCTAATTCAACAGCATGAAAAGACTTGCTAGTGAAAAAAACACTTACATTGCCATTTTCTAACAGTTGGCATACTGTTAGGTAATTTGGAAAAATGACAGGAGCACGCTGTATACTTCTCTCCTAATAATATGACTAATAGAGACAGCGTTGGCTAATGGCCTGGGAATCAAACTCCTGAGGTTTGTTTAATCCCAGCTCTGCCTGCGACTTTCTCTATAAGTAAATCACCTTGTTGATGTCCTGACTTTCCATTTGTAATTTTATTTACTGACCTGTTGATTTTCTACGCTATATTGCAGCAGTTTGGGACTGACCTTTTCCTTTCTGCGTGCAACAGCTAGAAGAATGGTGTCTTGCACTGGGACTGGGCATCCTAGGTATTATGATAATAAATAGTGACATTAAAATTAGATAATGTCAATGTGCTGCTAGGAAGTTTTAAAGCACTGAATACAAGCTAAGCTTATTAACTGTTAGGAAAGGAATAGTTTGGCCATGACAAACACGCTTTAGAAAATTCTTATTGGATATTATGTGGCCAATGTGAGGCACAAGCTCAGCAAGGTATTTAAGCATCAGGTGAAATCCACTGGTATTTAGCAAATGGCTTCATCTTAAGCGCATGCTTGACTCTTTCGGTCTGGTAAGGAGCAGATTGCACCCAAGATGGCTTGTGAAGCTGCCGGAGGATTTCTAGCTCTGGGATGGCTGTGCCCTGTCGCTTAGCCAGGTAGGGACTGGCTTTGTCCTGCTTCCACGTCCCTCTCTTTGCACCTTGGGAAACAAATGTTGCTTAGGCTTGGGGCTGGAGGGCACCCGTAAGAGAAGAGGGAGCCTGATTTCTCACGGGTGGCACCTTCGTGGGGAGCGAATGTGCGTCTGCATGTCCATCGCTGCATTAACAGTGGCAGCACTCGGGTCCTCGGAGCACTTGGGGAGTGCACGCCGCTGTTCAGAGGGTCAGCTGCTCTTTTGGCAGCCTGGTGCACGCACAAAATCATGCAGGCTTTAAGGAGAACTGTCGTATTTGCATAACTTATCTTTTGAGTTGGCTAGGACTTGGTATCGCTGAACCTTGACTTCTGGGTTTCAAGCATTCAAGTTTGCTCGCGGGTGAAATCCCAACTACAGCGCAAGACCTGCCACTGAGTAACTGGAAAAGTGCAAAAGCCAAGAAAATTCATGGGGAAGAAAAAAAATTCTGGGCCTACAGCTCAACCTGTGAGAGCTTTTAAAAGTCTCAAATTTTAAGGTGATAAAAAGCGAAGGCACCAGATGTTGTCAGGCTTGGAGGCAAGCGGGTTGTGTTGCTCCTTCCCAGAGATCTCGCAGGTCCCAGCTCACTCGGAGCGCGTTCGGCAGCTTGCTCGCGGCCCCTCTGTGTTTGTCGCTTCCTGATATTGTGCTCAAATGGCGTCGGCGGCTTTTTTAATGATTCCACAGTTCGCTGATCTCAAATGTGACCAGTGCTTGACACATTTCTCTGATAGTTATGGATCATATTTGATATTTTAACCGAATCTTTACCGCATATTTATCTGGAAACTTGATTTGTACAATGAAAGGCAGAGCAAGCCTTGAGGAAACAGGTTTTTGCCGCTATGACAGAAAGAAAGGACGTGAAATGATAGAAAAAACCTCTGTATGATATACTTGTCTCCCCAGAAGTGCATAGGGTTTTGCTGTGACCTTCAGGAGTCCCGGGACAGGGCCTCAATGTGGTTTTTGGAAATTCTTGGAGTCATGCATGGCAGCATCCATCAAAGGCAAGTGTTGACCCTCCCACCTTTATTTAGAGTTATATACGTGTGAGTTTATTGGTGATTGACATAACCTCCCTGCAAAGAGAATGGGTCATTTGAAAGCAACCTGCCAACACTAATGAGCGTTAATGAGATTAATGTAAACCCGAAACGCTCACATGCAGGCGGTTAAAATGAATGCAGGTCACCAAAAATCCCCTCCCAATCTATATGGGGAAAACTGATCTTCTGTAGGTCAAGGAGACCCATTGCTGCTATTTATTTACTGAAGTTTTGAACTGAATCTGTCCCTCACTGAAGAAGAAAGCTGAGAGCAGGCTGATAAAATATTTGTGCAGTTTAGCAGTGTTATTTACCTCCTATTTGAACTGCTTCTAGATAGCCCAGTGAATGCTTAATCTTATTGTTATATATTTAATGAAATGCCAATGAACTGCAGCATAATTGCACATTTTTGGGAAGACAATAGGAAGCTGCTTATGAATATTCACATATATGTTTCAGCCTGGGGCTGAGGACTGGCATACCATCAAAGAAGATGCCTCCACACTGTGTTAATTTTTCATTAATAATAATTCATTAATAAAGTGAATGGATAAGTTGAACTGCAGAGCGAGAAGAGCCAGGCTGTGCGAGGAGGACGAGGCGGGCACGCGGGGGTTTTGGGGTGGCCTTGCAGCGTTATTCCTCTGGCTGCCGCAGGGAGCATAAATCACAAATCCCCGATGAGTTGTCGTGCCGCCGTGGAGCTGTTTGCTCACATGGCCGTTAACGCCGGGAAACGACCGTGTTGAAGCAAAGGTGCAATTGCTACGCCTCCTCCCTCGCGACAGCGGCCGGGAGCCCCCAGGAGGAACAATTATTGCTCGCTTTTGCATTAGAAACCAATGAGCCGCACTTAGGGGCTGATCCAACAATTACTGAAGAAATGGGGGGAAAATCCTCCGTAATTTTTTGTGGGCTTTGGGCCAGATCTGGCACCTGTAAAGCTCGTCCTTTGCTCAAGCRCGAATGCGCTGCGCCCCGGGAGGCTGGTCGTAGCGAGGTGGAAGGGAAAAGCTGCAAGATGCGCTCCCGAGTGCGAGAGTCCATTAGGAAATTTYGGCCAAATTAGGTGCCAGAAATGTAGCTTAGCAGCAAAGTGCTCTATGAAAGAAAACTGAGAAGGAATAAATTATATAAATATAATACATTTATAAGGCATAACAAAGCATGTATAATATATTGGGTAGTTAGCTCTGAAATTATGATGCTGCTTGTACACAAATCCTATAGTATTTGTTTCCAGTCCACCGAGAAGATTCCTGTAAACAAATAAATAAGGAAAACATTTCCTTTGAGACTGTGGAAATTTATACACAAAATGATTATGTGTTATTGATCAATGAAAAACATCTTTTTTTAGTCTTGTATGTGTTTTCCCATGGGAAAATGACTTCCTTAAAATGCAAGCTTTTGTATTGTCATTATTTTTCTGTAAAAATATGAAGTCCTTTATGCTTTAAAGGCTTAAGGCTGAATACCATGATTTGGATCCCAAAGCTCTGAAAGTGCTGAAATACGTGGCTGGGAATCCAGGACTTTATCTGTAATAGCAAGGGCTGTTAAGTGAGGTACCTGCCGCTGAGGAAAATTGCTGTGAGAAGTGGCAAAAGACCTGAAAGCAGAAATGTCAGAGATCGGCGTGAGCGATAAAAGGGCGATGCTTGTCCTAAAACCTGGATTTCAAGGAATTTCAGAGAAGAGAGGCTGCTAAGAGGTGTGAAGTACATTGAGCTATCTGCTGTTCTCACCTTAAAAAGGATGGGAAGAAGGATAGTAATCAGGGCTGGAAAATTCCTGAATCCAAGTAAGTCATAATTTTGAGGTCATTACAAGAATCCAGTGGCTTTAAAAGGATGCGAGTATCATAGTTGGTCTGAGCCTTGTAGTGGGTTGACCAACTTCRGCAGATTTAGCGCCAGCAATGTGCCTGAGGGCCTGATTCTTTCCTGTGGGATTAAATACGTGTTTACGGACTATGGCACCTGCCAGGACGGGTCCGTCAGGGCTATTTTGAGCACACCTAGCACACGTGTGGCTTTTTCTATTCTAATAGTAGTTGAGCTGCCTAACTGGTCCATCACCGGTGATTAAAATACCTCTCACGCAGCTGAAGTTCATCCACACTTGACCTAAGGCCTCATAATACAKTCGCGGTATGTTCTTTTTCCCCCGAAATATTCTGCCTGTTGTGTCCTGCAGCCTAATAAAAATGCACAAACCTGCTACCCGATGGACACTTATGCAGAAGAACAGCGGCCGTCATTAGTGTCCCGCTGGTGCGCCACGGTCTGCTTTGCAGAGCAAAGCGGTGCGGGTCGAAGCCCTCCCGACCTCGCCCCCACGGAYGGCCCGGGGTGCCCTGGGGAGGGACGAGAGCAGCCCTGGGCGCCTGCCTCAGTGCGCTGCCTATTTGCCGGCCACAATAACTGCAGAAACGTGTTTATAACGGGCTGGTTTAGAGCTGGCGGAGTGTTATTTAACCCCTCGCCAGTCCRCAAGCTCGTGTTGCAAACGCGGGTCGGACGCTGTAGTTCACTCCCCAGTGATGACCTAAGGGAGATTTTCTGGTCCTAATGAYGGTGCTGTGAACTTGCGATTGGTGTGCAACTTCACGCGTGGTGCCACCAAAAGGCAGAGCCCGCAGATGCCGCCAGGAGGTTAGGCGGTAGTTATCTGTAGTTTTAGTTATTTGTGGTTATTTGTGATTATTTCTGCTGAGAAGAGAAGCAAAGATCCAAATTCTCCTCCATGCATTGGGGATTGCTTCTAGCCCTTATGGTATAAATAATACATCATCACTTAAACCTCCACAGTCCGGCTCTCAAAATGTATCTCAGAAGGACACTCTTTAAAATCTTTATGGAGGGAGCTGTTTTCAAAGGTTATATTAAATGAGCCAACTGCTTCTCCACAAGGTAATTACTGATTTATTAAAAGTGTTGTATTCATTCCAATCTTCTTGTTCTGTAATGTAAGACAAGTCTAATTTTTTTTTTTTTAAGATTAAAGAACATTTTTTTTTGTAAACAAATCCCTAGCTATTACTATAAATTACATCATGCATAATCTTGACATGATAAATTTGGAGATATTTCAGTGCAACTATGCCAGTACAATCACAACAAGAACTGCAAGATTGAACAAAAATTGATGAATTGAGTACACAACACTTTGTATTACATATCATAGCTTAATTACTGATTCAGTATGCTTGGAATAAGCGAAGCAGGCAAATACTAAATTATAAAAGCTTATCAGCAAGACTTAAAAACAGTGCAGTTCATGAGTGGATATTAAAATGACCTTAACTGACAAGTTTTTCTTTGAAATTATGTTTTCCTTCAGTGCCTGTAATATTTATTTACTGTGAAACATTTTACAGAGCTGAGAAGTCCATTAATGGGCACTYGAAATTTCATAGCAGTGTTGGTATTGGCACAGCTCATGTCTTTTTGCTTCCATTCAATTTAACTCAGAGTTGTATTACTTTAAAAGATGAAAATTCGCTATCGCTTACAGAGATTTTTTTTTTTTAACCTCAGAAGAATCCCTGGTTTGCACTTCTAACTAAGTCTTTACTACAAATAATTTATCTGATGACCTTACTCTATTTTCTTTGGAGTGAATAAGCCAGAATTTACAGAAGGATCATTATTTCTTATGTTTGTAGTTCACAAGATGTGCTTTTGAAAAAAAAGCTATTGCGGGAGTCTCCTGTGCACTCTGTGGTTGGCTGATTCTTAGGGGTGAAGCTGCAAACATGGTCTCRTCACTACAAATAGGAGTTTAGCATTTTATTTTTTGCAAACATCTGTCCTTGTTCTAGYTGATCTCATTAATGTTCATACAAAATGAATGCAAATGGGGCCCAAGCATGCCCAGTGCAAATTCTTTTCCAAATCTGAGCATGTTTTAGTGTAAAATGTTTTGTAGCTGTTCAGCTCTGCCAGTTGCAGAATGTATTCCAGTCAAAGCCCTCTGAAGATGCATCGCTAAACGAAGATACTGCAAATTGCTATAGTTACTAACAAAAAGGACAAGAAGTTGTTTTAGATGGACTTTTGTAATACTTCTTGTTCATCTTTTTAAAGCACTTTAAAACAGCAACACAGTTGAAATAGCTGGGTCATCTTTCGAAACACTTACTTCCACAGATACTTTAAAGTTCAGGAGCAGATCAAATTGTAAAGATTATCAGCTAGTTAGTCCCCTAATTCTGGGCATTATGGTGCAGTCCTCAGGCTAGTAAATCTGTGATTTTCTGCTTTAGCAGTGGTCACCAGCAGAAGAGCAGATGGATGGAGAAGAGAAGCAGGGGCCTGGGCAAATAACTTGGAAGACTCTAAAGGCTGGATACAAGGAGTTGATCCTCCTGGAGATGAGTCCATCTCTATATCCATTTTTACGAGTGCTTTGGTTTTTTTGGCCATCATGAGTTCACAGTCTGAGGCTTCGTAGCGTGGATATCTTCTGATCTATCCTGCATGACCATGAATTAACTTTACAAAGTGCTTAAGAAGTCCCAGTGTCTGCATCAAGAGGCTCCTTGAGCTCAGGACTATAAAGAAAGAAGCCCGTGGTGAAGGGGATCACCATGCGATGTCTCTTTATTGAATCAGTTTAATAATCCTAATCCATTACCTGGATTCCACAGAGCTAATGCCAGTCCTGATTGGCACCTGCCATTCGTAATGGGTAATATCCGTGACAGCCCAACATGACCATGTGCACCAAGATTGGGACTCAAAAGAAGGCAATGTCTACAAAGTGAGTCTTAACCCATAACCTCACTATATAACATTGCAAAACCAGAACTCCAGGGGGTTCGTTTCATGTGGAAAAGAATTTCAATGGTTTACTTGGGGAGSTTTTTGCCTTTTTTTTTTTCCTCTTTTTTAGCCTGTCCTCTCAGATAACAAATCCCCTTGCACTGCTCAGGTTTATCTGCCATACAGTTGTAGGATTGATGTTCATCCCAGTAGCACTTACAGTATCTGACTTCTCACTCAATCAATCGATCTGTGTGAGTGATTTCTTGTTTTGCTTGCTCCAGGCTTCTCTCCAATACCTTTATCTCCCTTCCTCCTCTGTAATCCAGTCTCCACCACTGTGATCTCAAAGCCAAGGCTGGAATCTGATGGCTCCTCCCACAAGATAACGAGCAGGTGTAATTATACCCACTTCTACTTGATTGTATATCACATTTAGTATGACACTCTAAGACCAAAATGTTCATGTTTCCCTTTAAACTTCAGGTGCTGCTTTTCATTTTATGACACCACCTAGAATAACGCTCTTACCCTGGACCTTGCGATGGCAGGCAGCAGCACTGTCTTTGGCACAGAGGTTATCTTCAGACTTTGTAATTTAACTTTCAATAAAGATAGAATACGATAATATACTACGAGTGCCTTTTGCATGGGCTTACTCAAATATTTATAACTTCATTTAAATAATTAATATGGGAGTTTTAATAAACTGTTTATATTCACAAAAAGCATAATTTTCAGGAAGTGCTGTTCAGGTACTAGGCACCACAGGTAGACCACCTGAATTAAAAATAGTATCTTGCATCTACAGTTTATATGACCTTTTTCCAAGTTGTCTAAGGCTCTTTTCTTGGTGGGAGAAAAGTGTTTCCATTGAACTGGTTAAGCTATGCACTGCACAGACTCTTTTAGGAAGGAAAAGGGAACAGCCTTCTATTAGCCTGGGGACTGTCAAGAGTGAAGTTTATCCAAAGAAACAAAACACGTTGTTTTAATTAAATATGTCAACATAAGTCCTTTTTTTTTTTTCTTTTTTTTTTTGAGCAATTGTGGCTGCATACTCTTCTCAGGAAAGAGAAAACAAGATTTTCATTCACTGGGACAAGTTTTGCATTTATTACCACAGCAGGTCATTATTTATTCATACATAAGCTATCTAAGTGAGCCTGTGACCATCTTAATTTGGTTAATAACAATCAAATCCTATTAACAAAAGCAATTATTTCACAGGAATCGAGCCAGCTGGGGCTCTCCAGAAGCCCTTTAATTCCCTGCACGGTCCCACTGATTACCTTCCTCTGCCTGCTGAAGCTGGGTCGAGCGTGCAGCTCTTGGAGGAGACCTGGAAGGGCATCGGATCCAGGCTACTGTGGATCAAAGGGAAGTGCCTTTCTGTCTCAGTGTCTCCCACACCTTTGCATGTCCATTTCTTTTATGTTTTGGGGGAACCAACTAAGACTTTTACTTGTCCGTGGGTATCAGTTATGCACAGAGGCAGAGGAGGGATTTAAGCCATATGATGCTCAAAATGACTACAGGCATGTTAAAATTGTTTTTCCTCTAACTCCAGCATCCTTCTGTGTCATGTTAAAAGCCTAGTTCTYGTTATGTAGGGTCACACACCTGCACCCCATACTGCTGCTGGCTTTTGGCCCATGTACTACAAGGAAGGGGAGGTGGGATTTGTTACCTCAAGCTGTATCGGCTGCAGGGCAAAACTCCCCTCGCAGCACTTGGTTTGTACTCTCTAGTCTTCAGAAACTGGCACGGACATACTTGACTCCTGCCCCACATATATATAGCACTGAAGAAAATGTTATTTCCTGCCATCCTCTAGTCACTAAGTGGTAGCTATTGCTGGCCCAAGGCATGTCCCTCACTACGTGCACGGGAAAAGTCGCCTTTCACTCTGGTATCGTTCATCTTTGAGGTTAACTTTAAACTTTCCTGGACCCACCTTGGTGCAAGCAGGTGAGCATGGCTTTCTCCAAAAGAGAATCCATTGCAGGTCCATGAACCGCTGAGCAAGTGCTGTGTCTCGCTAATGCGGAAAGCCATGCTTTTGAGATGCCAACTATTGTCACTGCTGCGGGCAGTGTGAACTCAAAGTCATATCGCAAAGCCAAACTTTTTACGCAGGAATGGCAGGTGGAAAGAAGACAGATTTCCTCTTTTTTCCTCACCTCATCTATATAAGCACAAGCAAAAGCTCCACCACATTTAGGAAGATGATCGTAGACATTTTAAGTATCAAACAAACCTGTTCTTATCTTCTAACTTCATTTGCTGTCTTAAAACTCCAGGGTACCCCGTTCCACAAACACCTTTTCTTTGCTGTACCAGCTTAAACCACTAGCAATCACCAGCTTCAATCCTGGAGAGTGCTTAAGCAAGTAAACCAGGGTTGATATCAAGGAAAGAATGGAAAAGCGAAAGTATGCAGATTTCACTGGGCACACTATAATTACTAATAGCAGAACAGGTCAGCRTTTCATGCTTATCCCATGTAATTCAGTCACAGCAGTACTTGTTTTATTATTAATTTTAATAGAATAATTCCCTTTCTAAAGAAAAAAAACTATCATTAGAGGGTCAGATCCTCAGGTAGTGAAGATATGGTGAATTATAATACTTTGCATTTTGGAATCTTTTTTCCTTCCTTTCAGAAGGGATTCAGTAATTGATTCATTGCCAGACATACCTACAAAATCTATGTTAAACGAAGCAAAACAAGGGAGCAAATACCTGCAAAGAGTTGATGGTAAAATTTACGTATGTACGCTGTGTACGTGTGTGCCTGGTAGGTGCATGTACGTACACACACAAACCCACCGGTGCCTTAACCACCGGTTCCCAGTTTGTTCCAAAGTCTGTCTGGCGAAAGCAGCAGTTCCCATAGTGATACACGTTTCTGAATTTGCAACGTTAAGCGTCCAGCTTGAGCTCTGCAAAATGGCAAGGAGTTTGGGATTCCGGTAAAATCCGTGCTGGGTACTAACAGAGAGAAGGCTTTAGACTATGAGCCATATAGGTGACCTACAAAATAAGGAACAGACATATGAGATTATTATCTCAAGAGCACAGAGAGATATGCAAACCACTTAAAGTTTGCTCTTGGCCACCAGAAACGTCTGGCAGGCATACCTCATACCTGCAGCTCTCATATTTCATGTATACCTGAGAATAAGCTTAGACCTTAACCAGCAGTCATTTGCTGCCCTCATGTCCGTTCTGCCCTGCTTTTCCTGTTTTTCCTGACGTGCTTCCACCCTCCTGTTTTCAGGCCTGGAAGAGCAGCCGCAGCACATCTACTCGATTGTCAGGCCTGGGGTGGTGGAGGTGAAGGGAGGAGGTGGAAGGAGGCTGAAGGAAAGCCGAGAGCAGCCACCAGGACCTGCTGGACAGCTTCTGGTCCCTCCTTCCCCTCTCTGCCTACGAAAATAACAGCAGGGGTTAAATGAGGTTTTTTTCTGTACTCCCTTGGCTATGCTTTTCCATGAGGTAGGCAAAGATGGATGTCAGGCACCCACTGACGATTTTCCATCCGGGATAAGCAAAACTTCACCAGCAGGGTATATCTTCTCTTCCGAGGCCGAGAGCAGCTCCAGTCCCACATAATACATGATGAGGGTTGTAAACACTGCAATTGGAATGTCTCTGGCTCTGTAGTAAAATGCAGTGACTGTGTATCAGCCAAATTTTGGGATGGAAAAAATGTAGAAGAATAGTACCTGTAGCTGAAGCTCTGGGGGAATTTACATGGATCTAGTGCAAGGACATAATTAAGCAAATCCCAAAGGCTAAAGCATCTCTTCTCGAGATGAGCTTCCCAAGCTCTCCAGCGGCTTCAAACTGTCGAAGGGCCTTACTTTGCTCAACATGCAAATCACAGCRGGTTTGGCAGCAAGCTAAGATCTGCCCGTGGCTCAAAGTAAACAGCGAGGGTACGGCACCCACGGAAAGCCACCTCCACCACRGCGGCGCTCTGCTGCGGCTCCCATTTGGATGCAGATGTCTTTCCAGGGGATCGGGCTTCAGCAGGCTTCCAGTTGTTGTAATTCAGATACGTCAAGATGCTGCCTTATATTAAATTCAATTGCATAGGGAATTGCTACTGTGATTAATTGAGTTTGTGGCCTCATCCACAGGTAGGTGCCCTCTTGTTGTGATTAAGATAAGCCATAGCTTGAAGCATAAGTTAAAATACATGTCAGTTTTGTCAGTCAGTGGTGCCACCATTGAAGTTTTAACTTTTTTAAAAAAGAATTTCAAGATAATTGTTTCCTTTACCTCTGCTAAAGTTTCATATCCAACTATTTTATTTCAGGGTTCTGTTTAAATTGAAAACACTAGAGCATTATATGCAAAGAGAAATCAATCTCAGAGGGGGAAAAAAGAAGTACCAAATATAGATTAAAAAGCTGCCTCTCCAAAGATTTTGAAATATGAGAGGTCTGGCTCTGCATGTAAGATTAATGACAGCCGCGTGCGTGATGAATAGTTCAGCTCAAATCAGGGGAAAGTTTCACCCTAAGTATCTGCTGTTCCCAATGTTGAAACTCTAATATCATCTAGTCATACAGCAGGTGCTCACGGTTTTCTTATTCTCCCAAACTGCACAATGAAATGAACAACAAAGAGAAATAATACGTATATTATAATCAACCCACATCACTTTATGACAGAAAGGTAATTTCTCTCTCTGGATATCTTTTTCCATTATTTTTATATATGGAAATACACTGGCTTTGTTCATTTCTTATTAAGAATGTAGATACGGCACCAGTGACAGACTTGTCTCACATAGTGACTTATGAATGGAGCTATTCTTGTACTTCAAATTGTAAGTATTTTTTTGAAGAATGGACAAAATGAGTATTCAGTCTCTGTGCATTCAGGGCTCAATCCATGGCCATGGAGCATTCAAAGGCTTTGATTTTGCTTTGGGACCTTGTGGGGAGACCTTCCAACTCTACCTCGTGGGCAGGACTGTTGTTGCCTAGGGAAGTGCAGAATCAGGCCGAAGTGTCTTCTCTAGTGGCTGATGTGCTCCAAGATTTTATATTTTAATATAAATGAATTATTCAAACAGTGTCAGTATTTTTTCATTAAAAGCAGACAGAAGTAGTTGAATTAGGACAGTTTTGGGCCTCCAAAGGCTTTGGCAGTAATGGGGAGGCTTGCGCTGCAGCAAGGTCGGTGCATCTTTATGCCACAGCAGTTTCCCGTGGCTTTTTAGCACCTCCTCTGCAAGGATCTCAGAGCAGTCTCCAAGCTCTGCCTCAACATGGTAAAGCCCTGCCAACGTGGAAGGGAAAGCTGCTCCGAAGGACAAGGGCAGGCAGGATACAAATAACCTCTATCCTTCAGGGGAAAAAACAGGATGTATTTGTGTCACCTCTTATGGAGAGTGAGATCAGTGGCAAGTTCCCTTTCGCTTTCTGTGCACAGTGGACTAAAAAGGCACTCATGAAATCTTTAGAAATGGCTGTAATGTTTTCTATAGCTATAAAAAGAAGGTTCTTCTAATACTAAAATAATCTGACCCAAGAGAGAGCTCTAAATATATACTTAAAATTAGTATTTGGAAGGAAATTCTTTGCAAGCTGAAGAGTTAAGTAAACTTTCCTTAAGTCATTGTATTCTCTATTACTTTCAAATGGAGCGAATTGGAGAAAATGAAAACTGCTTTTGTTTTAAATTGTAATCCTTAATTTAGAAAATCACTGAAGTCAACTCATTTAGGTGGCCAAATGTGGAATTTAGATGACTCACTTGAAGCACTCCCTCTTTGAAAGTGAGGTCCTAAATACTAGTTTTGGGGCAAAAAGAGAGAGGGAGGAGCAGGTTTTGTCTGCATCTTCATTAGTGCTCTGCGGCTCCCTTCAGCAGACTGATACTTCCCCCCCAAAGCATTACATTGCAAACAGCCTCTCAATATATACCTGAGGGAAATGGGGGAAAAAAAACTAGACAATGTCTAGGAATGGCTGTGAAATGACTTGATTTTTTTTTTCTGTTTGTTTTTAGTCTTGCTTGGAGCATTGAAAGAGATGGGCAATAGGGACATGCCTGTGCAGTATCGTCTCCCCATGTAGAGAACGCTGGTTAACTCCCAGCAGCATCTCAGCAGGACCTTGCTAAATTCTCATGACGTGAAGAGGAGTCAAATCAGCTCCACCAAGACAATATAACTATGTAATACCCCTAAAGGACTGTCCATGACTGATCTTTCAGTGTGGTGTGCTTCATTATGTTTTTGTTCTGCAAGGGTAGAGTAACAAATGGGACTATGAAAAAAGGCCTACAGATGCATCTTCTGTCATTTTTAAGAAAACTAGATTTGTAGGAAGTCATCCATACTGTATGCAAAGGATAATGTACTGGAATAAGATTGAAGACTTGACATTTAAATTGCAAGGCTGAGATTTTTATGCATTTTTGCATGCATCTTGTTATGACTATGTGGGAAGATGAAGGATGGCAACAAGGAAATGGAGAAGTATTCATGTTCTGATGATGGCTTGCAAAGGTGAGAAGAGAAGTTGATCTTTATATGGCTGTTGAGCATACCTTTATAAAATGCATTTCCTTATTATTCAGGACAAAGATGGTTATCTCCTGATTTAGCTGAAAATGTTGGAAGATGTGTGCATATAGATGGAGGGGCTTCACATTCATATTGTATTTCCAGGGATGCTATGTAAAGAGCTTTCCTTTTGTAGTGCAATATACAGCTTTTTCTGCAGACATAATTTCTGGGTTCTGCTCTCCATGAAATTGATGGCAAAATGTCCATTGGAATTCAGTGCTCTAGCTGAAGGGGCCCCTCCTATGCCTGCCAGCACTGACATTTTGAGGAGCTCCACCAAGGCACCATCCAAGAAACTCTTCAGACTAAATAACAAGAGTTGAAAACAATTTGTGTATTGCATCGACAAATTCAAGTCAAACAGTTATGCAAAGAATAGATTACCTTTATCTGAAACTTGCAGAACTGAGTTTCAAAGCCCTCAAACTAAGAGGTGTCTTTTTTTTTTTCCTTTTGGTTTGTTTTTTTGGGGTCAAAATTAGAATGATTACCTGGTCTAATTTAATTTATACTCACATAGACAAAATAGACCTGCTTTCCATATATCTTGTCTGACCATTTCTCAAGAAAGCAGAGGGTGACTTTCTAGCAATAGTTGGTGCAAATATACTTCTGGATTTTGTGTAGCATAAAAAAAATTAATGGCTCCAACCCTGATTCTTCCATAAACATGGCAGATTATACAAATACAGCAACAGTTGCAGCCCCCAACCTAACAACAATGTAAACCTTATACATTACAGTAGATGGACTTCTACCAATGCTCTAAGCTACAAAAAATGAAGTACTCTTAAAAAAAGACAAAAACCTCATTTCCCTGATTCAGCTAGAGGGTGATGATTACAAATATACTTGCAATGTGCATGACAAAGGTAGAATTGAACATTAAATCCACCAGCATTTCATAATACAGGACTTCTCCTAACCAGAAATGCAATCCTCTATGTCTCTAATTTTGGTTCTGTCTCTTTCTATCTTCTTCTACTTCGTGGTGACTAGATTTGACTGAGAATTAGTTTGCTCCATTTAATACTAATTCATGTGTGTTTCTGAGACTTCCTACCTTATTTCCCCTTCCTGGTGCATATGCATATAATGCAATAACCTATAGTTCAAAAGGGTTTTATGATGACAGCAAGCCAGTGAAGGAACTTCAAGTGCGCTACACTTTACTTGCCATCAACCTTAACATAAATTCTGTCTTGGTATATGCATCTCACTTCAAAACACTCAGGGATCAGTGCAAATGTGTATCTAATACAAACATTTAGTTTTGTATGTTTTCCTTGCTGTCACTCTTAATACATTGATATAGCTCAGCCCTGCAAGTTTCCTCTTTAATATTTGGTGGACTGGTACCCATCTTGTCCTCCTCTACCCCATGGTCAAGGCAGTGTCTGTGAAAGTGGGAGCTCTGGAGAGTGCAGCCTCCTCTGCCTGCCTGGAAGGCATGCAGCAAGTTCAGCAGTGGCACAAGCCTTCTCGCTTGGACCTGGGCCCTGCTCCTCTGCAGAGCTGGGCATGGAGACGGAGGTGCTCTCCTGATCCTGGGCATGGAGACAGAGGTGCTCCCCTGATCCTGCAGCTCACAGGTTGAGCGATGGTGAGGAGGGCTGGACCAAGCTGCTGAATGGAGCAGGTGGTGCCTTCCCTTTCAAGAAGCTCAGAAGAAGCCAGAGCAGCTTCAGAAGAGGATAAGGCAGAGATTCAAAACATCATCTCAGTGGCCTCTCTTTGCAGATCTTCCAGGGAATCATGTCAACTGCTTAAAGCATCTCTTAAAGTGAATCTTTGCTTGCTCAGTGAGCGATATGATTTGTATCTCTCTTCAAGAGCAGGACTAAATATTTCTTGTGGAGTTTTTCACATGAGTGGAAAGATTGGTATCAACAAAAGATTATCATGCAAGATAGCCTTTGTACCAGTTGATCTTGAAAGAAGACACTCAGATGTGTTCTTATCTAGACACAATATACAAGTCATATTGTAGACAGACCAATCTGCTGCCCTGGAAACAGCACAATTCATTTGGATAAAAAGGTGGTTCTCCTCCGTGGCACAGAGAAAAAGCTGTTTTTATCCTTTTGTAGGCAGAAGGGTGAGACACACTGGAGACGCTCTTCTCCATGAGACAATGATGAAAACTATTTATAATTGTCCACAGTTTAAGGGTGGTGTTTGTTGCGAGGATACTCAAGGAGACCTAAGTTTAAGTCCCTTCTTGGCTATCGGCTTGCTGTGTGCACAGGGGCTCTCAGCCGCTTTGCAATTCACTTCCCGAAATATACCATGGGCACGACACCACTTCTTTTGCCTGKCTGCTTAAAATATCAGGATGGGTGGTGCCATGGACACTGGTGGAACAACTAGAATGGCAGAATTTCAGCCTCTCCTGGAGGCTGGGACTGAGTCTTGCGCAATTTGTACTACCCTGTAACACAGACCAACCAGTCGTCCCTCTGTAAGGAAGCCCTGCTGAGGGCACCAGGCTGTTGGTGGTCACAGGCCTTTGCTGTACATGGCACAGCTTCAGCACCTCCAAACCCCGCCCCTCAGCCTTCCCTTGGAAAAACAGTTAATTCCTTAATAATGGTCAAGAGCCTTTTCTTCCTTCTTTCTTTTTTTTTCCTTCTCCCCTGTAATGAATTACCTGTTAACCAAAATAATGTGACATGGACTAATTGTCAAAGAGGTGCATTCAGATCAGCTCTTTTGATGATTTGGCAGGTTTTAAATTTGTACAGGCAGCATTTTTTTTTTCCCCAAAGATACTGGACTTGGTAAAAAAAATCAAATGTGCTCACAGCAAAATACCTGTTATCCACATCTAATAATGGAGGGAATCACGGACAGATGTAGGTCAAGATTTCAGAAAAAGCCTTGCTAGATTTGTTGACTCTATTTTGAGGTGAATAACTTGACTTTCAGAGGGAGTATAGGTCAGCTCTCTTAGAAAATCAGACTTCTGTGAAGGTCTGTCCACTTGGTGCTCCATCATTACTCATCACTTCATAAAACCTCAAGTAGACTCTATGCTACTGCAACTGCTATTTCGGCTATAAAACTGTGCAAAAGGGGCTATACTCATTTCTCATCGCAAATCTGAATTAACACTCCTGGAAAACTCCCATTAGCTTGAAAGTAAATTGCCTCATGCCAATATAATGGTATAAATATGGAGTAGCACCACTGGCGCAGAACTGATATTATTGTAAAATATGAGGCATGCTTATCTTGGCCCATTTTATTCTGTGTGCTGCTTCAGTAATGCAGCTTCCAAGTCCCACCAAAGTTTGCAATCATCCCCTAATTTGCATCAGATGTCTAGCCCACATTCAATGGCTTTTTAATGTCCCCGTGATTACACAGGGTAGTGATACTGAGCACACAGCTTTGGCAAGAGTCCCCCTGAAATACGTTTTTTCCTTTGCAGTAGTCTATGATCAAAAGACTACAGGTAATGGAAAGAGTGTTCAAAGAGGTATAAAAATAATAAAGACACTGATATATTGATTTATAAGGAACCGGTTTTAAGTTACATCAGGATAAGCGATATTTAAAAGTCCACAGCAGGTTAAAAAAAAGCATCTGATATTAGTAATAAAGAGGGAAATGTGCGAAACTAGGAGCAACAGCTGTAGGCTGGAGATCAGCACAAAGTATCTCATCAGCGAGGAGGCGGAGTGCTAGAAGTGCATATAACACATCGACTTGACCTTAGGGAAGGCAATCACATTATGTGTTTTGCAGGCAGAGAAAATATTGGAAGAGATGAGCGACTTGCCCAAAGAAGCTAGTAGAAGACCCAAGACCAAAAGTCAAGAACAAGTCCATGGTCTTCATTTCCAAACCCTGTGCCCTGTCCACTGACTGTAACACTGTGTTTCATTGGAAAAAGAAATGGTATTAAAAGATATTGCCCTGAGAGTGTCGCCCCAAAGAAATTCCATGTGTGAATGGCTGGAGACAAGAACACAGACTGGAGAGATCCTGGAGGGAAAGGCATTGCTGCAACTCTAGTGCGAGCACAAAGAACAAAGCTAAACCAAAATAGATTGCACCACTAAATCACACTTCTTTTTGGCAAGGAAAAAGATTAATCAAGACAGAACTAAAAGTGAGTCTTTGATAAAATGCTTAAGTGGCCACATTTGAGCTGCAAATTATTTGCATCAACTAGAGGATGAAACAGTAGTTTTCCATTATGCTGCAGGAAATAGGGGCTTGCTAAATAACTCTTTTAACTCTCCTCTGGCACTTATTGATTATATCCAATAGAAATTAAGAGAAGAAGGCAATTAAGTTCAAAATTTAATGGTGTTCTGCTCCTGTTAATTTACTGCCTGACCTGATCAATACATTACACTGGATAACAATCTATTCCAGCAAGCCTCAGTACCTCCAGTGCCCCTTTCATTAAAATTAAAATGACAAACAACTAATTTTTAAGCAACAAAAAAGACCCCATAATAAAATAACATATAAAATAATTAAAAATTGGATTATTCACTGTACTGGTGAAAACAATAGCTTAAAACCAAATTGACTTTTACAACACAGAGCTTGGACTTTGTCAAAATATTAGATAAGCTACAACCTCAGCCTCGCAGAGCCCTCTGAAAATCGAAATCGCAAGCACGTTTTAAGCAGCTCACGTATATACACAGCAGTCCAAAAAAAAAAAAAAAAAAGCCCTTAATCTAGAGGGCAAAATTGAAGTGTGAAACAGTAGTGAAAGTAACTATGCTATGCTATAGTCACTCTGTTTTGCACATGATAGTTAAGGTCCTGAGGTGAATCAAGGCAGCTAGACTTACCATTTAACATGCTCTAGCAAGACTTAGGTGAAGCGCTGAATTCATCAGCTTTGGGGTGGGGTCTTTTGGGGGGGGGGGAATTACTCCAAAACCTTGCACAAACTTTTTAATTCACTAAGCCAATTTCCTAAAGAACGGAGGGAAGGAGGGGTGGGCATTTGGCACCTCCTTTTGTTCCCGTGGGAGGAGATGCCCCAGCCCCAGGGCGAGGGGAAGGCCAGTGTCCCCCTGCCACCAACCTGCTGCCGGTTCCCGCAGTGCCACGCAATGCCGGGCGGCCTTGCAGGCCGTYGGGATGCTCTTGCTGTCCCGTCCCCGTGGAAACAATCCTTGAAGAGGACAATACAAGTGCAAATAACGAGCATCGGTCCAGGATGCATCAAGCAAGTCCGCATTTCCCTGGAAAGGCATCTCCTTCCAGGGACAGACTCCTCAAGCAGCTCTCTGTGCGTGTCTGCGTGCACGCATGTGTGCGTATGGAGTTGGCTGAATTTTATCACTTCTTTTTTTTTTTTGCCAAAATTCAGCATGTCAGCATAGAGTCAAAACAAAACATGATGAGTTTTTTTCTGAAAATATCCTCTTTCGTGATCAGCTGTATCCCTACCAGCATTCGTTGTGTAACCAGCACACCATTAATCACTATGAAACATTTTCATTTATTTTGACACCAAAGAAAGATTAAACCGGAAGGAAGAACATTTTTTGGACTGGACTGAAAAGCAGACTATAGGAAGCTCTTCTAATGAGAGTTTTCCCCAAACTGACTGTAGGACAAGACCCGCTCTCTCCCTGAACCAATCTGTGCTACCCCATCCTTTCTATGTATTTTTAGCTCATCCTCCATGGATACAGTAATAGAGAGACAAACACTGTATGGTCTATCCCTTTTTAATCTATTTATTTAGTTCATACTTTTTCCAGTTTCTAAGAAAAGAAAAAAAAAAAATTCAAATGATTGATATTATTTACCATTGCCATAATTACCTAACACAGCAGCATCACKCCCACGCTGCAGTACAACCTCGCTTCCCTTCGGTGTTGCCCACACCCCAGTTTTTCTTTTTTCGCTTCATGACGGCTGTGCTCCTGCCCTCGCAGGATGCCCACCTTGTTTTGCAGCGTAGCCCAGCAGCTTTCTCCCCTGCTTAGAGCGAGGCGAGAGTAAAGTGCCGCCTGCCTGGGCTCTGCAAAACTCCAGGCAAGAGTGACCTGGCAGCTACGTTGTTGTATTCTTAGTGACCAAGAGAAAATACAAAACAAAAGGAAAAAAAAAAAAAAAAACCACCCAGTGCTGTAGTAATTACAGGAAAGCAGCCAGCATCCCTCATCTTAGCTGAAAATGTTGTGGGAAGCAGCCAGCATCTGYGCTCTTTGATGTATTGTAATACACCAAGAAGTTAGGCAAATATAAAGGTAGTCGGAACCGAGCTATGTTGTACAAGCGGGACACAGCACTAACATCGCTGATTTGTATTCTAGCAAAAGCTACATTTAGCAAGGCCTAATATTTCAGGAAAAGCTAGCAGAACAAGCTCCCGAGCCACCTCCCGAGCACAGGGATACTGCAGGAAGCCGTGCCCGTAATTCTGCTTAAAACCTGCTAACTCAGCAGCGGCGGAAAGGGCTCCGGCTGGCCCTTTTGCTTCGTCTGCGATCCGCCGGCACCGCTAATGAGCCTGGCCACACGTTTCCCCCATCRTCCGCGACTGCTAGACAGCCATATTCGCAAGGAGAAAAGTAAAAAAAATTAAGACCCACAGAATAACAATCCTAAAATCACTTATGATAGCCACCAAAACCAGCGCTGGCATTCACAGCAGTGGCGGAGATGCAGTGTAATAGGTCATTATCATCCAGTCGGTCTTTATGGTTTCCATTAACGATGCACTGTTGAAATTGAAAGCYCGTATTTATCACCTTGCATTTATAGTAGCACTCAGTAATGGTGATCTCTGTGTTATATTTGCTTCTTATCTCAGCCTATGTAAAGCAGAGCCTAGCAAATGCTTCACAGTTAGCAATTCGTTTGATTTAGGAATATATTTTCGGTCCATGAACAATCTGCTCACAGTGTGTTGATTACAATTTGTTTTTTTTAGAATTATTGAGTGAAAAAAAAAATTAAAAAGGGACAATTTGCACTCCAGCCACCGTAGTAACTTTTCAGGCATATGCTGCTGAGAGTTGATTAGCTGGGCTGCAATCCTTCAGCCTAAACCACAGCAAATTTAGTCCTGTAACACTACTTCCTCACATGCCATCTGTATGGAGTAGGGCTAAGACCTGGAGGGGTTTGAAAGAACAAATTGCTATTGCTATGTACCAGATAGGTCGGATTAATACTAATACAATAATAAATGATAATAATCCCTCCCCATTTTTTTCTAGAATGTCAGACTGTTTCTCTTTACAAATATAGATATGAAGGGAGGAAAAAAAAAAACCCAGATTAAAGGTTAAATCAGCAGGGCAGAAGTTCCTTACAGAGTTTAATGCTTAAAAAGCATTCATTTTTTCCATATTAAATATTTTTATTTTTATAATTAGGATGTAATATGATGGTGTTTCCACTGCAGATGGCACAACGCCTCTACTGCCCTTTACAGAGCTGGCTTCCTCGCGAGAAAAGCAATTCCTGCCCAGGTCCTGGCGGCTCCTGACACAAGCAGCTCAGCAGCCTCCGCTTTGCCTTCAGCCTGCCCAGGACCTGCCAAAACGGCCCGGGGRGTCCGAGCAGGCAGCAGCCTCCGAGGAACCGGCCCGTGAAGTCGTGCAAACCCAGACCGGAGGCTGCCTCGAAGGTTCATGCCTGCTAATAGCTCCTGATTTTGGAAGCCGATACAGAGCGGTGGGAGGCTGCCAATGCTAACTTCCTAAAGGTTAATACTTACAACTGCATTTTGGCTGATATTTTCAAAGCTGCCGAAAGGGAATGGATGCCCGGTCTCCATTAATTTTAATAGGAGCTGGGCTTGGCACGGTCCTTCTGAGGCTCTGCCTGTTGCAGCCTATTACTGCTGCTGACATAAGGTTCGCTATTGCGGGAGGCTGATGACCTGCTGGGAGCACTGCAGCTAACGCGGCTCCCAGACTTTGGCTTGAAAATTGAATATGCAAAATGCATGAAGAATACAGTTATGCTTATCATAAATAATGAGTTTAAAATGAAAGTGGGTCACGTGGAAAGGGCCTGACCCAAAGCTCGTTACAAATGAGTGTTCCTGATTATTTCAGAAATACACTGATTCAATACAGGGCACGCTCGCTGGCGTTTTCATTAAACGCCTTTGCATAAGGGTCACTACATTCAGAGTGGAAGCTTCCAATTTAGTTTGYCCATTTATTCCTTTTATTAAGGAAATGTATCAGCTTTCAAAATGTGTTCAGTGACAAGCAACAGTAGAACACAGATTTGGGTGGTATGTAATTACACTTGAATTTTAGGATCTTCAAAACCTCCCCACATTAATTTTACTTAGCAATCCTGAGTACACACACTAAGTTTAGAATATGCCCATTGTAATCACAGATCATTTCTGATCACAGTTTTCATCCTGCCTTGTGCTGATGAGCAAGTTCCTCTGGGAACTTTGCAAACTTGAATTAATACATTTTGCTAGGGTCCCCATTTGTGAGCATCAGCGATCGTTTGAAGAACGCAAGGCAGGTGATAGTAAGACTGTTATTTAATTAATGCATGTGTACAAATGCTGGTTTTTGCAATGACCACACAGAACTTTCAAGCACTGTTTCAGAGGATTAGCAAAAATGGATAGTGTAACACTCCCTCATTATTGCTCATCCAGGGAAGTATAGAACTGCCAACTCTGACAAATAGAACAGATTAAAAAAAAAAATCTAAGTCAATACTTACAATGGAGAATTAATATCTCGTTCACTGCTAAGACTGAATTATCAGATTGCTATAGCAAATATATGGATAAAAAGATATCAGTGTTGGCTGACCAAACAGTAAGACATTTCTGTATCAAAGAAAGTCAAACTGTAATTAAAGATTTAAAAATGGGACGGAACTTTCCCATACATCTGCTTGGCAATTTTGCTCCTCTTACCCCTTTTATTGCTAAATTCAGAATGTTGACAAAACATTTTTTTGGTTTTTAAAATTGCACTTCAAACACCATCACCTCCCCGAAACCTCACCCTTTAGCTGGTACGAAGCACAGCTGCCTGAAAACTAATGTCACGTCTTTGTTATAAGAATTGTTTTTGCTAGACTGAATCAATTCTTGCTATGTTAAAGACACAACATATATATGCAATTGGTTCTCCCTCTTAAACAAGGATGAATTCCTATGAGCCTGCTCTACAGCTTTTTTTCCTGACTTACTTACATCCAGCTGCGATACATCCATTGTTCACCAGAACAGTGTGGTGCTATTTTATCAAACAATACTTACTTCTTTGCTTTTTGCTTGTAGGGCAAAAGACTGTGTAYGACTGCAAAACTCTCCAGTATTCCTGCTGGGAAGTTGTTGCCAACCCTCCTCTAATGATTAGGACTGTTCGTCTAATTTCCAGCCTCCGTTTAAGGATAGACAGTTTATTCCTGTTTAATCTTCCACCGTTTTCACAGCCTGTCTCGTGCTGGCGGATTCATATTCCCTCATCCTTTGCTTTGCTGGCCTAAAGCTCTCCGAGTATTTTCTCTCACTAGAGGCTCCGTGTTCTCCTGAGCACCTGGGCCCCGCAGTCAATTCATCTCCCCTTTTGAAGCGGAGTGGCCGGAACGGCACATCCATCCCAGGAAAGGCCCCATCACTGCGTTACGGAGAAGCATTACACTTCCCCAGCTCTGCCACCGATTCCCTGCCTGATTCCCTGCCTGACAYGCGGATGAACCAAATTCATCACAATCTGCAGCCAAGCAAGAGGAATGAATAGCAGCCGGGCAATAACGAGGCCAGGCCTTTGCTACTAAGCTGAATCCCAGAGGAAACACAACCTGTCAAAAACATTAGAGATTTTTCTCCTTTACTGCTTCACCTCTGCTGGGGTGTCAGCACTGTTTGGTTCAAAGCAGCGGGCACCCTCCTTTCCTCCGGTCTGCTCGGAGCAACAGGTAGCTCGGTCCCTGGATAATGATCTCGCTAATGTGCTACGAGTGTTCATTAGACTAATCGGCTTTCTTTTTATTTTATTTTATTTAACGGGGAATATAGGAGCTATTGTTTTAAAATGTGGTCATCCACGTAGCGATTTTCAAGAGGAGGAAAGGAAATTTCCAAAGGAAATAGAGTTCATTTTATATTTGCATAACTGTATTACATACAAGCATATTTGATGGTATTTCAGAGAAGGGTCTGAAGAAAAAGGAGAGGGCATTTTGTAATAATAAAACCAGTACAGAGATATGTTTTCTACTCCTATTTGAGTTAATGGGAGATTTGCCATTGTCCTCAGTTAGGCCAGTGTCATTTGCTTCTCAATTTCATTTGTGAGGAATGGCTTGTGCTGATGTTTCACCTTGCTGTTTGTGAGTTCTGGGCACATTAGGAAGATAAAAAAAAGTGTACTGACCAGGCACATGCATCTTGAAAACTCTGCTGTATGCTTGCTGCCGAGGAATAGTCATCATAAGGGAATGATTACATGAGACCACATATTAGAAACAATCTGTCTGCCTGCAGAATAGCTTTTATTTACTAATGACACAGGGCAGACTGCTTAAATCTGTAGCCCACGTCTCATTTGCACACCACTACCTTTTGCCTGACAGTTCCAAAGGGGAGAGGCAGCGCTTTCTAAATATTAYTGAATTTTGCCATACTACAACAGCACTTGTGCTTGTTTAACCTTGAGTAGTTCCTGCACTAAAAAGTGAATGGTCTATGGAAACACTCAGCTCCCAAAGACGAATAACACTTTCTTTGAGATACTGGAGTGGTAAACTGCTTTCCGACATGTGGGTATAGAGATCTGTTTCAAAATCTGCAGGGTGTGCGCCGAACAGCATATAGACGTAGTCTAAGATTTGAAACAAATCCCTCGCTTGCAATGTACTTACTTGATTCCTAAATGCAAGGCAACTCAGCAAGGGTAGCGCAGACTGCCCGGGGCTTTGGGTCCTGGGGCTACCCCGCTGTATTCGCAAAGGAGGAACCGGACATGTGCGCGATCGATTTTATGGGTAATCAATTCTCTGAAATCAATTAAGCACTTGTTGACTTGTCCGCCTCTAGCTGCGGAAGCCAGATTAATTCTTGTAGTTCAACACAGCAGACAATCCCAGTGCTAAATTAGTGAATCTCACTTGAGCTCAGTGTATCAATAAAAAGAATTAACAGTGCCGTGTTCTTCTCACAAAGACGGGGTTGTAGTCTCCTTAACATTGTAGTGCTTAATAACTTCAGGTTCTTGTCTCTTAACTGAAAGAGAGCACGCTGTGTAGCAGCATCTTACGTTTTTACTTAATCACCCACTTCTTTTGTGTTCAAATCCTCATCCTGCACAACGCATTCAAGTCTGGTGAACTAGCTCCTTGTTTAGAGACAAAAGGTAGCTGTGAAAAAGAAACGACTTAATGCTCTGTAACACTCTGATCACGTATTTTCTATGCGATGTTGGAGAAGCCTGCGGACTGCTCCTACGTACAAGCAGCAGTTCACAGCCTCGGTGCACTGGAAATACAGTCTCAGGTGCAGGAAAGATGTATAACATGAGGCTATACCGAATTATCCTTTCAGGAATATGGCCCTTCTGGCAAAGACAGATTATCACCTAAATTACTGCAAAGATTTGGCGTAAGGGGATATAGCGCTTCTGCTACCCTCGCTTTAATGCTTTCCTAAGCACTTCTCGGCCTTGGTTAGTTAACACTGGCCCCCTATATTCCCTAAAGCATGTGAGAGAGGGATTAATAGTCTGTTTGTTTTCCTAAACTCAATAAACCATGTCCTCATTTGGCAAAAGCTATCATCAGGTCTCTCTGGACATGGCGAGCCGGTTCACACCAGCTGAAAGCCTGGCTCGGGGTGTCACASCGCCGTCCGAATGCGTGTTGAATATGCACTTGGACACGTGCTTTGTCACACTAGACTTAGACGAACTCAGAGTTTGTTTAGTGGCACGGTGCAAAGGTCTAAACCTGTTGTCACTGAGCTGCCACACACCCTGTATCAGCTGGCGAGGTTAGTCTGCATGGATTTAGTAGATGGTAATAAAGCTCTTTCGCTAGCTGTCCGGCTGCTGCTGTACGGGGCGGCTACAGGCTGGACTTCATACGCAGCCTAAGTTCACTCACCTTGAGGTGGCTGTGACGGATACTAATACATCAAAGATCTTGCACACAAATCCCTCCTAGAGAGCTGTATCCCAGTCTTGCAAGCTACTTCTGTGCTACCCCCAAAGCAAGGCTTTTTGGATCTGACATACTGCTGCTAACACCAGGCTTTTGATCTCCTCTTGGCCAGGCTTTTTTGCATCTAGTTCCTGACATCTGGAAATCTCTCCCTCAGCATTGCTGGATGCCTGCTTGTTCTGAGAGGAGCCTCCCTCAGCACCACTGAAGCTTTTTTTTTTTTTTTTTTAATCTGCCATCTGTAGATTTGCAGCTATGTCACTGGAGGCTACTGCCCCTGCTATGGGCTGGCCCTGGTAGATGTGCATATTCAAAAGATGCAAAAAAATGCTTCTCTCGGTCGTTCTCCAGGCTTGGCCAGGCAGCAGGACCCATCCTGATGCTACATGAACTCGGGCGGGGGGGGTGTTGTTTGCATGGTCCTTCGTGTGGCTTAGCCCCTGTAAGGGCGTCTTCTCTAATTTGGGTTCTCTTTTTCCACCCTGCTTGTGCTGTTTTTCCCCTGTGGTGCCTGGCACACTGGCATGGCCAGAGACCCTCCTTTCCTGCACAGCACTGCCTCCAAWACCCCTTACGAGGCTCTTTCCAGGGCTGTGATTAACACTTAATGCTACCTATAAGGGGAGAAAACTCCTGCTGTTTTTCCATTTAGCCTCTAGCTGGCTTATGACAAGTATTGCAGAGAAAGGTTACTTTCCGCTGTATGGAGGTGAAATAATTATATGTTCCTCTGTGTCTTCACACTGCTATGTGGTCCTGCAGTTCTCTAATTTCAGCATAACTCTGCTGTTTGTGTATCTTGGTTGGCTTTGAGGGCTTTCCTCCCTCTTTGTCAGCACTGAAGCCTGTCGGCTGGAGGGCGGAAAAATGACCACCCCTCCCACGGATGGAGATAGTGCTATGACTTATGTTTTTCTTTCCCTCAAAAAAAAAAAAAGAAAAAGAAAGTATATTTTCCTGCAGAAAAAAATTATTGGGATTTAAGCAAGTCCTCTGCACTTTGTCRGGGTGGATTAGTCGGTTATTCTATGGACTTGCTATTAAAAAAGGGTGGTTGTTTTGCTGCACGGGAAACCGCAATGTCAATTGGAAAAGAAAGAAATGTAAGACGCAGGTAGGGAGATAAATTATAGCTGAGATGAAGATGTACTCACATAAACCCACAGTTGGACGACCTCATTAGCTGCACCATCTTCACACCAGAAAGACATGATCATCTGTCTGCCTCTCCCTAATGCCTGGCTTGTGTTTGTGTGCGATATAAACAACTCAGCCCTCCCTGAGAAACGGGAAAGCTGCATAACTCAGCCAGCCCTTGCTTCAGCCACAGATTCGACCCTTGGATACCCTCCCACGGTGTACCTTGATCACTGGAAATGCATCTATAGGCATCTGAAGAGCATTTGGTGCTTCTGATGTGCCGCACATGGGCAGGGTGACGCGGGAGCCCAGGCATGTGTCCAACGTGCACCCAGATGTATGTCCGACACATGCACACGGATGCATATATGATGCGCGCACAGGTGTACACACAGCAGATGCTCAGGGAGAAGCGTGGCTGCGCTGCTCTCGCCAGGTCGCTCCCTGGCCTTCGGGGAAAGGCGCTGTGCTCTAGCCCAAGAGCTCACCTAGCGTCAGCGGGGTCAGGCACGTACCTCCCCTCTGCTCCTTTCCATCTCTGCCCTGTAGATGAGAAGGCAAACTGGTAATGAGAGCTGCCGTGCCTTGGCAAATGAGCTAATTACTCTGCGTCGTCGCTGCCAGGTTTGCTTTGCTCCCACTGAAGTCGGCACCTCTCAGGATCTGGCTGCAATTTCAGAGTGGCTGCAAGGGCATTTCAAGAAGAAGTGTTTCCAGACAAATACATAGCCTTAAAATATTCCAGTATACAGTTAGGCTTCTCCTCCCTTTTTTAAAAGTGCATATGATATGCTGTGAATTTTTTTGAGCTTGCTAAATGGGTGTCAGTGGGGAACAGGATACATTTTTTTCCTCTTTACAAATGAAGTCATCTGAATTCACCAAATCAAAAAAMCACAAGTTTCCTGCTTGGTTCCAGTGGTGCTGTAGAAGGACAGGCTATAGATTTTCCCAGGACTGTGAAATAATTCACCAAGCCTGCTCGTTATTCATACAGACAGTGCATTAATAATACGGGACCCTGCGATCTCTTCTTATCTAGGCCGAAGCACAGCTAGAGGGATGAGAAGCTGACTCCTTGGATTTTAAAAAACATTTTTTTCCCCGTTTCTTCAAGAAATAAGAATTGATTGAAAGTATTTTTAGAGATTGGGGAAAAAAGCTTTCTGGTGATACCACCTAAAGTACACATTAGATAAATAGAAAACTATTGGCTTTGTGACTGTGAACCRTTTTCACTTGATGTAAGTGCTGATAGATACAGGATTACATCTAACAAAGYCTTTACTAAGGACCTGACCCAAAGTCAGTGGGAGTCTTTGAGTTGACTCAGCAGGGCTTGAAGTTTGCACGCGTTTGGGAGAGCTGGTACGTGTCTGTATTCCCGTGCCCACCCCTTGGCTGGTGGGAGCAGGGAGAGCGTGGCTGACCGCAGGGGGCCGCGGGGACCGAAGCCAGCACAGGCACCGACCCCGYGGCAGGGGACACGCTGTGCTGCTAGGTATGGCAGGAGCCCAGCACCCTTTAATTATGACTGCTCACTCTGCAGCAGGCATCCTATCTATAATTTAAAAATAAAATCAATTAGCTCCTGTCAACAGCGTGGCTGCTCTTACGGTCTCCCCGAGGAGGGACACGCCAAGCAGGACCTTTCCATTTGCAGGGTCATGGGTGAGGAGAGGAGGGCAATCGCCTGCAAATCACTGTGTCCAATTCTGGGCTCCCCAGTACAAGAGAGACATGGAACTACTGGAGCGAGTCCAGCGAAGGGCTACGAAGATGATTAGGGGACTGGAGCATCTCTCCTGTGAGGAAAGGCTGAGAGAGCTGGGCCTGTTTAGCCTGGAGAAGAGAAGACTGAGGGGGGATCTTGTCAATGTGTACAAATATCTAAAGGAAGGGTGTCAAGAGGATGGGACCAGACTCTTCTCAGTGGTGCCCAGTGACAGGACATAAGGCAACGGGCACAAACTGAAACACAGCAAGTTCCATCTGAATATGAGGAGAAACTTCTTTCCTGTGAAGGTGGAACAGGTTGCCCAGAGAGGTTGTGGAGTCTCCTTCCCTGGAAACAGTCCAAACCYGCCTGGACGCAACCCTGTGCAATGTGCTCTAGGTGACCCTGCTTGAGCAGGGGGTTGGATTTAGATGATCTCCAGAGGTCCTTTCCCACCTCAACCATTCTGTGATTCTGTGAAAGGGAACATGCGCTAAGGAACGCTGTTGTCTTTCTGGTCCCACTACCAGATGCAGGAAAGCAAGGACGTGTGGGGAACTGTGAGGTGCCGTCCCAGAGAGGCATTAAAAGTCACAGCACTCCCAAGAGTCATTACGGCTCGTGTTTAGTCTGTTAGTGCTACGCTGGCAAAGCCTTGTGTAAATTCACAGGGTCACACGATGGCTAGTGATGGATAATCCTCAAACCAACAGAAATCTGAAGTCCGCACATGCATGTGAATATTTCAAATATTATGGAATGAGTTGAAGCTTGATGTGATCCAAAGCCAGTCTGGGAGAACGAGAAATATTGGATTCATTTCATTTTACTGTTCTGTATCAGCAAGTGATTTGCCTTTCCGCTGATGCATGGCTGGTATAAAACAGGCCAACAACAGAACATGGGAGAGTGACAACACTAGCCCTGCTGCCTGAGAGCTAACGGTTSGAGCCCTGTACTGCAGACACCAGGGAATCGGATGGTCTCAGCCCTCTGCAGAGACCTTCTTTATGGGAATAATTTAGGGGGAGAGATACTGCACATCAACCGGGAAAAGTTTTAATAATACCTTTCTTTCTGGTTGGATTTGGCCAATGTTAAAACACTTTCTTTTCTGAACGCATCTGCAGGTTTGTAAGTTCCTGTATGAAAGTCCCTTTTCCACTGGTGTCAATAGCCAAACACAGCCCCTGCACACACGCCTTTCACTTATTTTGTACTCTGTGATACAAAAATACCACATTCAATTACATAAGATATATTAAGAATGCTTCTGGAAGAGTTCAAAAAAGACTGGAAGATTGAAGAGAAAGGAACAAAAATGCAAGCACAACAGAAAAGTGCATCTGAGAGCATCATTAACCATAACACAGTAAACTTCCATACAGATGAACAAATTATGTATTATTGAAGGCCTTGAAGGATACGGAGACATAACCAGCTATTGACTGTACAGAACAGTTCAGTACCACTGTAACTGATACAGTACCATGCACATTATTCACAGTATAAAAATGACAGTATGAAAATTACAAATATCTGTTATTCTTATTTCATTTCTATAGCAACCATAGGAAGTATTAGAGCTGAGAGACTATTACCAGAGCTCCTTCCGTTAATATTTACTCAGTAACCCCATGGGCACACTTGGCCCCCATCCCACCTCCTCCACACTTGCTATTCCTAACCGGTCCAGTTTACCGATGTCCCGGAAGGAACATGTCCGGCAACTGCAAAGCATAACAGAAACCCGTAGTGCGTATCCGGAAGGGGGCTGGGAAATTTCCAAATAGGAGAATTTGCATCTTATTTCAACTAGAGCGTAGAAGAAGTGGTGACTCCCGTGTCTACTCAAACATTCATATTTTTTTCTTTTAACAGATTCTTTTAGTTTTGCATGGAATAATAGAAGATTTATTTATTAAGGAAAAAAATTAAAATTTGGAGCCCCTGACTGATCTATATTCACAGAGGTAAACAGAAGTTTCCCAAGGACGTGGGCTTGACTCTTCTAAGGGCAAGATTCATATGCCCACTAACTGCACCAGGAGCAATGAAGGAGCAATTGCTACAAAGCAGCAGAGGACATTACAGGCAACATCTCACTTAGACAACCACAGTACCAAGAAAAGAAATCAGTTAACAGTGGCACAAAGGAATAAAACCTCAGATCAAAGGAGCAATTGCCCTAGCCATGTGGCAGCTAGCAAGGGGACATACTCCATGCATTTGTGCCAATATCTTGGTGCCCTAATAAGCCCATGGAGCCTATTGCAGGAGGAAGAAAATTCATGAGTTTCTGAACYGAGGAAGACAAGCTGCGTGTAAACATAGGGAGGATGTGAATTCAGAAGATCCTATGTGTTCTGGAGGCAGAGGGCACGGGGGTCTCTGGACATGCCTGGTGCTGCTTTTCCAGAATAAGGGACGCTCTCAAGTTGCTGCAACACAGACCAAGTAAATCTTTTTGGGACTTGCTCTAGAGAGGTAGTTGGGCAAATGGAGAAAATAATAACAGACATGACAGAGAGTTGAACAGACTAATGCCCATGGTATGAGCTACTGCCAAGTGACACCCAAGATAAATTGTACAGAGAGAAGGGGAGCAGTCAAAACAATCTTTCAAAAAAAAAAGGGACCCTGAAGAGGTGAAGGGAATCATGAAAGCAAATGTGCAACAGAGGAGGCAAGAGACTGCCTTCTCTGTTTCATGACAAGATTTGGCTTTTGCTTTGTTCTCGCTGTTGCTACTACATAATTCATTGGTGATGGAGGCAGGTTTTAGGACAATGTCTACTGAATGAGCAGCAAGGAATAATTTATAACTTCAGAGGCTGCCAGTCTGGCCTCACTATACTTTTTAAGATGAGGCCTCAAAGAAAGAGTTTTTGTTGGACTTGGCAGGAGATGAGGCTTGGGAATGCATGACAGCTTCCTGCCCTGCACAGTACAAATAACATACATTCATCCTGAATTTCAACTCGTTCAGGAGGAGGACTGCACACGAGTCCTATGTACTACAATGGTGTGTTACCCACAAGGAGATCTCACAATGRGATGACAAAAGAACCATTTATTTACCCCCCCCCGATACTTATTAAAAAGGTTAAGATGACCCCTACTTATGATTGTATTTTCTGTCAAACAAAGCAAGCTCTCCACACAGTCCCACCTACGCAGCCCAGTTGTGTCCTGGAGCAATGGCTGGTAGGAGTGGAGGGGAATGCAATCGCTCGTCTGCAACACGAACTCAAACTGTCAAAGCATCAGCTTTGCTGAGGTGCTTTCTGATGCAATTGGACTGAGAACCACCAAAAGCTTGATTCTGATCCCATTAAGGCACAGTTTGGCCAATGGGATAAATAAGGCAAGACTGAGGTTCAGCTTGTTTTATACACATAGCTAAACAGCCATCAGGTGGAGATGGCTTCAGGCAATAATCAACCATGGATGCAAGTCAAACTGCCAACAGGGGATCCCCCAGTCCTTGTCACCTCTCAAAAGCTGGGTGGGTCGGTTAGCTATGAGTATATGGTTGTGCATGAACATCCACAGTATGTTTTTAAAGTAATGGATCCAAACAAGCTTTCTTAATGGCAGATTATGGCTTGAAATCATATACAGTATAAAACCCAGTATGAAATTAAAAAGGTCTTAATCCTTTCAGCAGGGTAGGCAAAGGAGGTAAAAAGTTTTACATGACCTTTTGAAATGTCCTCATCTACAAAAGAAACAGCAAATCCCAAACCCTTATGTGAATTAAACTCTTACTGATGTCACTGGGACTCCCAGTCATTGGAATTTTGGGGAGTTTTGCCTTAGCAAGGGCAGAAATACTAAATAGGCCAAGGTTTCGACTTAAAATGGATCAGTATGTCAAAAGTCCCAAAGCAAAGTATGGGGATAAAACAGAGGCCAAGGAAAATGCCCCTTCTATTAATTTTTACAAGCAGCCTATTGGGCTTTTGAACCATTCACCAGCCATCCTCAAAAGAAGCGATGGTCTGACTACAACAACTAAACTTGAAAGGGGAAGACGTTCCTTTGTAGTTCATGCTTGCTGGCTTTGAAGTCACTAGGAGTCTTACCAGTGACTTCAATGGGAGTAGCTTTGCACTTTCATATTCRCCATTGTTTTATCCTTACTCCTTTCAAAATTCCAGACGATAACGTTTCTTTTTATTGTAATCCTGACAGAGCAATTAAGCTCCAGTCCACACCTGCACCCGACTTTTTTCTTAACGCAGCATTCTTTGAGCTCCTGTTCTCTGAGCAGAATTATGAAATCTGAATTAATGGTGTCCCTCTGCTCTCACTAGTGGCTCCGTTTTTCATGATCTGCTGAAGAACATCAAATTCTTCAAGGCTTGTACAGCTGAACTTTGGTTAAGAACAGCTGCAGGYCTCACCTATGGTTTTAGGAGTGTGCTTAACAGAAAAAGAGTGCCTCTTTTTATCAGAAAAWTTAAGCAATAAACAGAATGACAGAATGTGAATTAAAGTGTAATTATTTGCAGGTGCATTCACAGYGCATTTTTAGACATGAGTCCAGAGGCTGAAAGGCATTTTTAGTGTAACAAGCTATGAATTACTGCCTCCAAACTTACAACTTTGAAGGCATTTTTGARATTATAAAACATTTTCTTTCTATCTTAAATATATAAACCAGATATATACGCACCATAAATAGCTGCTGAGAGAAGTTAGGTTCTCATCAGACCAAGGCATCCCCAATCTCYCATCTATTTAATGTTCAACGTGAAAACCTCAGAGCCTTAGCTACATGATCCTCTAGTCTCTAACACCCACAGGTTCTCCCATCTAAGGYTGGGTCACAACTGAAGCAGCCACTGCTCCCTTGCTAGTGCTTTTGGAGAATGTGATTGAGGATGGCAGTGAGAAGAAACAGGTTTTTCCAGTGTTTGCTTGCACAGCTCCCCCCTCTCATCCAGATTTGGGTGGAAGCTGGATGCCAGACTACAGACCCAAAGAGGAAACGCTGGGTGCTTCCGAAATCTGCGGCTATGCAGCTACCCCCTCAAGGTCCAGCCACTGGAAGGACGCTGAGAGCACAGGGTGGTGTCCACCTCRATCCTAGCTGAAGGGCCTTCAGACTGCGCGGCAGGAAAATCAACAGCATCAGATATTTACCATGAAGAAGAGTTAGGAACATCCATAAAATATTCTGTTTGACAAAGGCAGTGCACAAAGGGCCYACTGATTATGCGACACTGAGCGATTTGTTTGGGAAGGGTAACCGATGGGATTAGCACCACTTACTCCAGATCTCCTTATATGATTTACATTTGACTAAGCACTTCCAAGCCGTGGTGCATCTCTCTGATTGCTGCAGGCGGTGGCAGGGGAAGCCCAGAGAGGAAGAGATCCCATTGAGCTAGAATCTCAGGGGTGCAGCTGGCATGAAACCCAGACGTGAATCACTTGATGTTTTCGCATTGGCAACCCCCCCGACTGACAAGATTCAGCACCAAAGATTTCAAAAGATGGAGATTTTTCCTAGCTTTCCATGAGGCTTGTTACAGAACAAGACCACRGGATCTATTTATTTATTTATTTACTTATTTTGCCACTGGTGTTCCAAATGGCTAGTTAAATCAAAACAAATGTTTGTTGTCCTTTGAAATATTTATGAATTGAAATTAATGTGACACTGGGAGGAGCCTCTATGAAGTGATGTCCTTATTTATTAAGGGCTTGATGCTGCCACAAAATTTGTTTTACTTATCTGAGTGGCTGTACTGAATGCTATGCCAGCRTTTTTGTGTGTACATCTTTCTTAACGTGACCCATGTGTGTAGAATCATGCACCGAAGTAGCAGGGAAGGTAACGTAAGTGTATGCTTATGCTTATAGTTTTCCTGTTTCGTTAAACAGAACACAAACAAGCTTCCCATGTATAATGTGTAGACTTTAAGATATTTACCAGATGGTACACATACAGAGACACATATACGGGAGGAGCTACTTGCCATCAACACAGGAAGGTCTGTTTCTTGTAGTCCCAGCCACTTTCCCGGGTAGACAGGAGCATTTTACTGTTTGTGATCTTTCCTCAATTCGATTCTTATTACAGCATCTGTGTGCTGCTATAACTTCACACGTTCCTCCTTCTGGCGAAAAAAAAAAAAAAAAAAGAGAGAGAATATTGACAGTCTGATTAGGAAGAGCAGCACTGGCTAATCCAAGCACCCAGGCATGCTACTGTTTGCATCTCTGCACGGCTTCTCCATAGGCAGGATGACAACATTATTTCTCCCATTATGTGTGATCCTGTCTAAGGCAGGTGCTGCTATACTTCAGTTTTAATAGGAAATGCATATAAATGTCCCTCTAGAGTAGATATAGTGTTTGTCTGTCTTATATTAGAAGCTTCTCTGTCATTAGTAGGTCATTTTGGCCTAAAAACACTGTCACCGTCTGGGCCTGAAGAAATGTAGATAACACGCTACAGTAAATCTGCAATAACCGTTGGCTGGTTTTATGTTTGCAATAGCATAGGACCCTTCCCCTGTTGTACTTGTGCCCTTGTACAAATACAGAGACTAAGGGAATCCATCTAGAAATAGGCTTTTTTCCCAAGTATTTGATTCTATGCTAGTGCTCAAGTCTTAGGGGATGACTGTCAGCTTGCCCAAATTACAGGATGGTCCAATAACACTTCTCTTTGCTACCTCACTCACTGAATTGGCAGTTTTAAGGCAGGCAACATTCCTATTGTGTGCAGGATCACCAGGCTTAATTTGTCCTTTCCCTAATTGTGCTTTATGAACATTTGCAATAGTTTGATTAGGTGGAGAACACAAAGGAGTGATGGACAGATAGATGGTGGCTTCGGGTTTACGAATGCTTGGTGTTTGTGGCATATGCTATGCAYTGAAATGAAGTATCAAGTGCATTATTCCCGTTCACCTTAGCAGTGCAGTGCAAAGAGCTTAGATACCACAGTGGGCTAATGCACTGCCCGGTAATTTCTCGATTCCTGAGTTCAAACTGTATTTAGCTCATAATCGCCAAGCATTTAATAGTGCCAGTCTGTTCCCCACAGATATTTGGCTACTTTATGAAACTGTCGCATAAATTTGGCAGGGTTTGTTTAAACTTAGTACAAAACRTTATGCACAGTATACTGAAGAACAAGGTGTGTAAAAAGGTTTGCTAGGTTTGCTAGAAAAGCAACATTACTTTTATTCTACTATGAAATGCTAACTGCACCTTGCTTTTACTATAGCCATAAGAGTATTATTTCTATCTTTGGATTTCACTCTTCCTTTTGAAACAACTTTGAGAGCTCCTGAATGCTACAGCAACCTTGCACTCAGGTAGGAGATTAAGCAGTGTGAAGATACTAACCCACAGCTGGCTGTGAACAAGTGATTTCGGAGGAGGTCTAGGAATTCAGGGGGATCTCCCAGCTCAGGATCSAATCCTGTTACCTGGTGATTCTACAAACACGATATTTCTGTAGTAAAGCACTGRTACAGATGGGCAGAAGGAACCTCCCTTGACTGGATGGTGTTAAGGAAGGCAAAAGTAACAGCTGCCAGGTCAAGGTATAGTTGCTTCTGGTTGAGGAGAGGGAGGTTGCCTAGATGACCTCTCTAGGTGCAGTCCAAAGATTGGGTCAGAGACATGACCATTTCCCTGCTCTCCCTGGCTTTGGGAAGAAGCATAATTTTTTGCATCCTTTTTTTGGAGAAGCTTACTCCCTGTAGTCTACTCAGGCAGCTCTGGATGGGACTAACCTCTTCCTCCTGGCCAGCTCTTTGAGGTAGAAGGAGTTGTGGTAACGCAGGCTTTTCCTCTTCTGAGAGGGCCTCGCAACCTGAGCAGGACCTAGGACACTGTGAAGGTGAGGAACATGTCTTCCTCCTCCTTTCTCATTTGCCTACAAGGTTGAATAGGCGCTGTGATTCGACTCGTCCGTACAGTAAAATGCACTACTGTGTACGGTAAAGCCATAATGGTCTTAGCCGACACTGCTTTCTCTCTCTCGACTTTCAGGGCCAGAAGAAAGCTGCTTTCTGTGAGGAGATCAAGGCACTGTCATGAACTAAGAATGGTGTTGTGCCATGAAGTGTACCCACAGCATTCAATGGCACAATAACTCCCAATGCAGAGGGACCCCGCAAAGCATGGAAATGTTTTACAGCATTAAATTGTCAAACCACTGGCCTTCCAGGGAGAGTCAGTTAATCAAAGCTAGTGAATGTCCATTAAAGTAAATGACCTTAGGTTGCATGGTCATGGGGCTAAGCATTGATGAGCTTGCAAGGTTGGGAAAAGACATGCTCTGCAGCTAACGTTTAACTCTTCTCGACAGAAGTGCTGCTTCATGTATTACGTGTATTTGGCCTGCTGACACAGATCTTTTGAAAGCCACTAGGTGCCACAGTAGAGAGATCCCAACAGTTCAGAAAGCCATCATCCGGCAAAAGATCTTTTAAGTGTCTCGTGGAGTAAGAGGAATTGGGACAATCAACTCAGTTAAGAATCAGACCCCAGATGCTTATATTCTTCTRTTAAGTAATTCCCCACCCAAATCATATTAAAAGCAATGAAAAGATTCTCAGTGGTTTGATTCATCTTATGGTCCATGCCCTAGGAGAAAAGAGATTTGTGATTTTATCGACTGCAAACTCAACAATAAAGATAATGTACGTAGTAATAAGTATTTCTAATTTTAGACTATATATACTGTGTGGTAAATATCTGTGAATAAGTTAAATGTTTCATTTTCCCTATTAATTTCTTGTATGAGTACTAATAACCACAYGAGCTAGTCTTGCCCATTTGAATATCTTTTCAAAATAATGGGTTGTGCTTGATGAGCTTTATAACACCTTTAATTGTTATGTGGAAGCTCAAGTTTCTACAGCAATAAGAAATTTAACTCAAAGTGCATAGTTGTTTCGGAGTGGCAAAACATACTGAAACTAAAAAAGCAATGAAAAAACCCTTTGGGTACCACTAGATAGTTAAGTATGTTAACAAGGACTTCTTTTATCTGCATAGACTATAACTGTAATGCAAATAATAATAATAACAACAATAATGAAAGGACCCTTCTCAATGCTGACACAGAAGAAAAAACCCATCTCACACCGAGAAACTTCTGAATGTTAGAGACCCTGTTCAGGTTTTTCCATTAAAACACAGTAATCCAATTAACCATTATGAGATTGCATCATATGCAGTAGACTTTGCTGGTATATACTTTATCAACTGTGCGTTCACATGCTAGACTTTTGGAAAGCCACATGCAAAATGGAATAGACAGTGGTACCCAAATACAAATGGACACAGTGAGACTAAGGAAAAAAGTACTCAYTGAAAAAGCACACTTTTGATTACATTATTTACATAAAYATATACCACAAATATGTTGAAGATGAGGCTTGATTTATATCTCAGTTTCAGCTGTATAAAGGAGGCAAAAAGGGAGGGRAGAGGAACATGAATCAGTCTTCAGTTTCCATTGAAAAAATTTAACACGTTCAGATCCATACATTAAATACCTTTTCATTCTCTGATTTTTTAAATTCACTTCAAATTTTCATTATTTGGGGGGGAGGGTGGAGGGTTTCAAGAAATGCTCTAATACTAGCATTTGAGGACTTCTCCAGAACCAGTGAGTTTTCTCAGTGATTCTTCTAGATTTTGGGAAGATTTAGTGAAGTGTTAAAGTGCTGGCAATCCTGAGCTGGGAATTAGACAGATATACTGGTAGCTCATTTTAATACTTATCCCACTATGCATCTGAGGAGAGCTCATGGCCTTGCTGGCCTCAGTTTTGAAAGTGAGTTCTCTGTAACGGTAAAATAATCCTCAATGATGAGAAGGATGATTTTACAGAACMATAGCAGGGAGATTTGGTATGAAGCTTTAGAAAGTGTTGCCATGCCTTAATGTTGGAAAGTATCACTGTATATAGTTAAGCTTGCTTTCTTTCTGTATTTCCCCCAAATTGCCTAGAATCTGAAGATATATCAATATATTCAAATGCTGCTATTGCTAATATCTAAATCTATGATGATAAATCTATCAATGCATTATGATGATTTCTCCTCAGTTTCTGTTTCTCAGATGAAGATATAAGCAGAACCATAGCTGGAAAAAWTTTTGTTCAGAAAAAGAAAACAGAAATATTTTCCCCTTACTCCGTTTGTCTAGTTGCCCTGGCTTCTCAGATTAAACATCAGTGATTAACTCCACTGAAACTAGTCGATGGGAGATGTAACACAGAAGTAGCAACCTTACACATTGCCAAGAGGTGAACTGTTAATAAAACTACTACATAGACTTTCACAGGCTTTAACGGCGCACAGTTTAATTTTGGGCTCCTGYGCTGCAGAGCGTGAAGACTGTTGTTTGTGCAGTGCAGGTATACTATGACATTTGTTCTTTCTTGATGCCATTTGCTATTTTGGTGTTGAAATTGTATATATCAACTTTTAGTTAAAAGAAAAATAAGAAAGGAATTGTTCACAGGAAGCATTATATTTGGATAATCTGTCCAATCTGTTTACCTGCCTAGAGCTTGAAATTGCTTACTAAAGATTTACTGGCCTGAGAAGTAAATTCCATTCAAACAACACTGGTGTCCTGCCAAAAAAAGACATCTCCAATCCTGCCAGATAAATATGGATTTCAGGCTTCAAGGCAGCATTTGAGATTTGGAATATCTCCCCTGTTAGTTACCATTATCCTTATGGAAGTGAGAACAGATGCCAGGTAACAWAATTGGTCATTGCCCTATCAGTTGTCATCAGCAAATATCTGACAAGTCACAGAAGTTTGGGATAGGCTAAATTCTCATAATGCATATAAAAATTGTATTTCATAGATATAATAATTTATTCTTTAAATTCTTTTAAAAAAGAGAGAAAGCAACACTATAAGACATTTTGTAGAGTATATCATGGATGGTAGATCAAAATATACATGTAGTATAAATCTCCTTTCAAGTTTATGGACTTTTAAAAAACATGGATTATTGACTTCAGACTGTAGCAGCTCCTCGGGAGCCATTCCTGTCTCTCATAAATGCATATTTAGGGACTTGTATAAAAATGTGGATTATTGACCTGATAGGCTGTGAGTGCAGCAAAAGTTTAAATCATTGTCACAAACAACAGGAAAGGCTTTTTCTGAACAGTTTATGATCTGCTGAGCCAATGTAGCTTCTTGGCTTTGTTTCCACAATAACAGCCTCATCCAACTCATTGAAGTCAAGAGAGGATTTGTCACTCGATTTTAAAAGGAGGGGAAAGGGCCCTAAAATCCTCCAAGTAGAGACTCTTCTGAATGTTTTGTTGACAGTTAAGCCTCATGAAGTGGCAACTTCAGGTGCCTGGCAAGAAAAATAGCTCAGCTTTTATAATTTCCATCCAAAAAAAAAAAAAATCAGAGAAAGATTAGAAAAGGAATAGGAACCTGAAAATTGGCAATGTTTTTGCTCAGGCTTCAAGATGCTTCAGAGGYGAATGAAAATGTCCTAACATGGCTTATCTCATTTTCACACCAAACATTACCAGGATTTGACAGCAAGAAAGGCCAACCCTTTCTCAGTGCTCAGTTCACAGGATGTCCAGAACTTTGCATGAGGGAAATTCACTGTCTACCAAAGCAAGAGGGACAAAACTGGCTTCCAAGAAGGATTCAGCATTATCAAAGATGTCATCTATTACTTTAGGATTCTCCTCACATTTTCTAACTTTCCAGAAGTCTTTGTTCTGCATAGGCTTAAAATATTAAAGTGTAGAAATTATCCATGCTTCTTGCTGTAAAATATGGAGAAAAAAACATTTGTTACCTCCTGCAAACGTTATAACTCTAATTGGAGAACACCAAACTCCTGAAAGCATGTTCAGTTTTATGCCTGTTATAAAGCCACCTTGTGTTTACATACTACAGAGTGAAATATTTTCTCGTAAGTATGAACCTACTGTGGGTGGCTGTGATTTAAAATATCTAATCGGCCATAGGGTCTGAGTACATGCCTGGCAGAAGCCAAAAAGCCATCTTCTAGTCATCTCTATTTTTTATATCTCTAGCTGAGAGGTAATAATAAAAGTGTATTTTGCACTTCAAAATTATAACTTGCCTCTGTATTCTAGCAGAGCCTGAACTTATCAGTAAACAAACATAAAAAAAAAAAGGCAAACAGCAGTACTGATTTGTGTTATACATTGTGGAAGTCATTAACTATGACTCAGGTAGCAAAACTTATACGTTCTCTTTTGACAGTGATGACAATTTAATAGTATTTGACTCCGCTGAGTTACATAGAGCATCCTGCAGCAATGAGAGAGGTTGTTTATCAAAATGATAAACATGTTTTCATTTCCTCCTTGGCTGCATGTATGTGATCAGAAGTCTAAGGCCATCAAGAATTCACTTATTCTGGCCACCAGGCAGACATTAAGCTATTCAGGACCATCTGTGCTTGAAATGAGTTCCACTTAATGGACCTTCCTAGGGCAGGTCACTCGTAATGAATGCGTGCGTGCATGAATGCATGAGCAAAGCCGCACGTAGGAGAGACGTCTTGGGTTGTTTGGCAGAGGCACGGACAGCTGATAGAGAAGATATGCCTTTCTTTTTGGGGTCATACACCCAGTGATTTTAGAATTCAGAGCCTCTATTGCATTTGCTTCTATCTCATCTCCGATGCACCACGCAACCTAATCCGGGTGAAGGTTGTTGTAAGAACTTGTTCATGTTACTTAGAAAAAAACCAGTAATACCCGAACAACTTTATAGGCTTACCAGTAATACCCGAACAACTTTATAGGCTTTGATGGTCAAATTCTGCCCTCTGTTACACTATAAGCAATCCCTCGTGGGAATATGAACAAAAGAAATAATACGGGTCAAGTCCTATAAATATTTCCAGACACTTTATTAGAACTGTTGATGGTTTTAATAGCTCTACTTGTTTATACAGCCTCAGCTAGACACTCCCTGTTCCAGTGTTGGCATCCTATTAATGAGATGTTATTCTGAAAAATGCTTAAGTATATGCAGATGTTGCTAGACCTAGAAGATCACAGAAAAATTTATACAGGATTAAAGGTTTTTAGACTTCAAGCRAATGTTTGACAACATGACAGTGAAAACTTTTCAGTCATTTAGAGACTTACTGAAAACGTGCCTACAGAAACTAATAGGCAAACAATTTTGCACACCTGCCATCCCATCTCCTTGCACGAACATCCTAGAGAAAGCAAAGGCTACCCATTTTTACAATTGCTAAAAAAGAATTCAGATTTAGGGACTGTAGTTTGAAGAGTTTGTAGTTTGAATAAGCTTTGGAAACTTCCCAGCCGTAACTAATATATTCATAAAGTTTAATCAAAATGTTTATGCCAGCTAATTTGCTAGAACTACAGATTACACTGGGCTCAAGGGAAAATATTATATTTTATTCTAAGAAGTAATAAGCTACTACTATGYTACTTACAGAATAGGTTCTTGCTTCTGACGAGGAATATGTAACAGATGGAAACACAAAGTCSCATGTTACTCCATGAACCACTCCATAAGTCAACAAATAAAAGACTCATCATAGGCACAGTGCACTTATATTGCAATTTTTATTTTACATATAATCCCCTGACACTCTGTATCTGCTSCAGAAAGAAAAGAMTCAACTTTGCAGGATACATTTTGCACACAGCAGCAACTTTGGAGAGTAACAATGGCTACAGAATAATAAGACAGGGTTAAGGGTTTTTTTACCCTTTCCTATATGCTCAAGGGTAACTACAGCTCAACTACTGGCATGCCATCAGTTCCAAAGAAGTTACAAAACAGTTGAATTTGGCTCATAAATTTTAAATTAAAAAAAGTATCAAAAAATGGACCAAAATATGCATATTTAGTATTAAGTCAGAATTCTAACTWCTAATTCATACTTAATTCCTCCCCATTGCAATAACTGATATAAATAGAACCAGGGGCTAGTCATTAYATATGGAGTTATGGTAACCATGGGAATTCGTAACACACAGCACATGCTCTGCAAGCCTCCTGGCTATATACTGCATCATTTTTGCCCAGTGGATCAGAATATTGCTGTGGTCTGTTGCCTAACTATATATTTATATTTTCATTAATATTCATTATTTTCATTGTTCATTATGTGGGATATATATTATTTTCAGTGTGGAAAGACTCTGGGCAACAGCAGCAACATAAATGACTCCCGCTGTGGGTCATTAAGTTTTAGATTGGGAAATTATTTTCTTGAACGTAGTTGCTATGAGAGGTTTCTGGAAACACAGGCCATCTCTTCCAAAAAAAAWGCTATTTGTTTACAAAAGACCAGAACAAGTAGTTCCATGAGGAGTGTGGCTAGCAAAACTTGGTTTCCTGCAGGTTTGCATCTTTTGGTTCATTTCAAGCTCCTATTGCAGCTTCTTCCCATGCCTAAGTCACTTAAAAGAGCACTTGTGGACTTCTGGGGCCTAAAAATATGAGCTGAGGATGCAGGTCATGCAGACATGGCATTTTACCCAATCCTCTATTTTTGTAAAATACCTGGGATCTGAGAGTTTTCTACTCTACTTCTCCACTGGGGCTGAAATTAGGTGGTGGGATCTACAGTTAGTAGGAAGAAGAGGACAGGAACAGAGAGAGACAGGCAGACGCACAAGGACCATGCCACTACATACACCTTCCTTAGGACGCCAGGTAAAAAAAGAAGAGAGAGAACATTTAAATGAAGATTTTTGTAAGCCAGCTCATCTCACACACACGGTSTTGGTCTGGAGAAGAACTGTCAGCCAAAGCAGGACAGCTACAGCTGGAAATCATGCAAATGCAAAAGTTTGGATAGATTCTAGAGTCGGAATTAAAAATCTAAGAGGGGCCGTGTGCACTCAGCACAGGCATCTCTGGTTATTTAGAGTGTTATAAGCTAATTTTCAAAAAATGATTTTGTCAGAAAAGACTGYTTCCATGAAACCAAACTTCTTCACAAAAATCCGTAACAACCAAAGGAAAATAATATTTTTAAAAATATTTTGTTCAGGGAAATGTTGGTATTTCATTTGAATACTAAACTCTTTTTTTTTTCCATTTGTATTTTATTTTCCATTTGGTATAACAGGGAAAGCAGGGATATGCAAAGCTCTAATTAGCACATGGATTTGTAGTCTTTTACAACTTTCTGCTAATGCTGTCTGCCATCAGCCACAGGAGGCTTTTTATCTAAGAGATTTACAGATTCTTATACTTGCACCCAGAATAGACTCTGATCCTCAAGAACCAGTTTATACACAGAAATCAAAAATAAGTATTTTTTTGAAAAAGAGGAATGATACGGATTCTACTCTTGAATTCACAAAGAAAACCCGGAGCACACCAGTGTATAAGATGTGGGTGGATCTAGGGCAGGCTTATGGATTTCCATATCAAACCAATATACACACTAGAGAATAGGTGTTTCTACTAAAGAGCCTTGCAAATTGATCTCCTGAGAAATTTGTACAGGACCTTATTCTTATGCATATTAAAAAAAAAAAATCTTAAAGATGAATCAAAGGAAAAAACGGTACCCAGAAAAACAAGGCAGGCTTCTGGCAGCTCCTGCCTCTGRCACACTGCATTTCAAATGGCAGTGCAATAACCGGCCGCGGCTGAAGGATTCGAGAGGACAACAGGGCGACGGTGGCAGAAGAGGAATGCTGATGAGGAGATTTGCTGCTAGCTATCCTTGAAGTAGCGTTATCAATAGTCTTAATTATGATTTTGCATACATGTGTACAGTATACACATGTGCAAAAACGACAGCATTTATGAGAAACTCCCACCTGTTGTGTGCGCTTGCCGTCCCTGATAGGCAGCGGCGTGAAAGCAATCAGGCAGGGCTGCCCGCGGAGGCACCATACACATAGCCTGCACGTCTGATTGCTTTTTTGTCATGGGGAGYGTTGAAAGTGAATTGTAATAGGTACTATTAGCATTCTCGTATTGATGAACTATAAAAAGAAGATATGTAACCCACAATGCAGCCAAGAATCCAACATTCTCTTAGTGGGGATCTTCAGTCTTTTAATGAGATTTTTTTACTTCAAAGGGAGACCAGCTTACAGCAACTTTGAGAAATACAGGCCTGAAAAGATTAGAAGTTTTGATGGGATTTAAAGCTCTAGAATTCCATTAAGAAATGCATATGAAGAGGATAGGACTTTGACAATTCAGAAAGAGAAGAACATTATTTTTGGGAAATAACTTAAGTTCCATATCCAAAAGTAATAGGCATTATGACTCTAAATTTCATTGACTTTCAGTGAGTTACTACATTCTTAAATAACTAAATCACTTGTAAATGGGATTTCTTCATCTAAATGATGTAGACCTGGGAAGGCTGCGCAAAAAACCTTGACATATCTTTAAAAAAATCTTGCCCTTCGTCACTTGGGTGATTCTGAAAATTTAATATTTAATTTGTCAGAGAGGATATGAAAAAAAATAGCTTGGGCAAAATAGATGTAATATACCTGCTCCTCCTGTAACCTAAACTGCAGGCAGCAGTATAAACTAGAGATTAAAAAGACCTATTATGCTATTCCAACCATCGCTTTGCAGCTGCAGAATTCTTCTCCAGAACATATTTTCTAGGTAGCAAAGCAGTGGAGAAACTAATGTTCTGCCTTTGAGAACTCCAGTTTCTTGCTAGAGCACASTGAAAACCCACAGTGGAATTAGAGCCATGAGCATATTCTTACCAAAAAACTTGGGTGAACCACAAAATACTGTTCTTGGGGATGCAAAATTTTGTTCTGCTAAATGCTGCCAGTAGAAGACAACCAAGAATGGATGTTAAGTTCAATGAGTCCTAGAAAAGACTGACAAAATGAAACAAAGATGGGACAATTCTCTTTTAAGACGGGAAATTAAACTGATAAGAAATATGTGCTTTAGGCATAACTGATGATGAGAAATGAATACAGAAGCATGCATGAGAAGTAGTTGCTAAGAGGGGATCTGGAAATTATTCTTCCCACGCCAGCCGTGCCAGCACTGTTTGATGCTGGTCAGAGTCTCTCTCTCTAGCCCCGGCCCTGCCAAGATCCGCTGGCAACGTGCTCTTCTCCTCCTGTTGTCTGAATGGCCTGATCCAACAGGCTTTCCCCAAGTACCTTGACATTTCAAGKTCTCTTAAACTGAATCATCCTTTTATTCAATGCCTGTATCATCAGCATACGCTCCAAACTGGGAAACTATACTCCCTTTTCCATCAGCTTCAAAGAGAGCCAAAATTATACTCGTAATATATATTTAGTGTTTCCTATGATACCTGAAAAATCTCATGCTTCTAGGAACTTTGTTAAATATTCATAAATAAATCAACTGATTACAACTTTCTAACTTTCAAATCCATGTAGAGGTAATGCTTGAACTAGGCTCAGTGGAAACAAAACAACGAAGGAATTTTAAACTCTTGTGGAGAAGCAGAACAATGCTTCCCTACACAGTTTGCCTCTTGACGGCCACAGATAAATTCATTCCCAGATAATTTTATTCACTACGGTGATTAGCCTATGGAGACTCTATGATGTGTTTACTGAGGAGAGTAACATTGTTTATGGTAATGCTCTTGTCATGCTTTATAAATGTGTGAGGTGGTTTTTATGAAGTGGTTAGATAAGGGGTGGTGAAAGTAATGTGATCCATAAAGAATGTATAGTGATGAAGAGCCAGGATCACAGAGATATTGTAGACAGACCGATATAGAGAATTATTACCAGTGCAGAAGCTGCATTAATCTTCCAAAGAATGGCAATAAATAAAGTAAGAAGGAGGAACATGAATGAAGGAATTTGGCCAGTGTATAAAACTGAGACGTTAGGGTGGGATCAATGTGCAGATGTTTTAAATGGGATCTCTTAGAGATGGGTAGTCTTGCTATCATGGCAGCAACATTTTCGACACTGGGGTTGACCACGTGTTACAAAATCCACAATAAGGAAAACAAAGGACCGTAAGTTACAGCCTATGCAATGAAAATGTCACTGTCCTGGCACTGTGCTCCACGAGCAGCAGCAGTAAATTCTGTGCTCTGTTGCAGCTAAGCAATGTCAAGGAACCATTTCTCAGTCATTTTTCAGTGGACAAGTGTGCACATTATCCCATCCCATATATCCCTCAGTCATTCACACCATGACCATTAGCAGCTGGTACTAAATTTGAGCAGAAAATGATAGCTTTGCCAGGAAGTGACTATATAATGGTACAGAAAGACAGCGCATGGACCTTAAGGAACAGAAGCAATCAGTTGGTTTTGCATGGAAAGCATTTTACATAGCATATGTAATTTATAGCATATGAACCTGGTACTCTTTAACTTAAGGAATTTATAGCACACTTGTTACTGAACCTTATTTAACTTTCAGCAAAGTCAGATACTTAAATAAATGTTACAGATTGGATATCTTAACAGCAGTGTTTTAATTTGCAGATTATTATATTGTGGTTATAAATTGGCAATTCATTTTCAAAGTGTTCTATTTCATCCCAATCTAAGCATGATTTTTTTACTACCGGCCAGGACTAAACTGTGTCTGATGGAGAGGAAGAGAAACAGAGGACGGCTTGGGATTCAGACTTCACTGGTCTCAGGTTTTAACTTTACATAGAAACCATTTCTATGGGAAGCCTTAGTGGAAGGGTGGTTGTCTCCTTCTCATCAAAATTGTAAGGGAGGGGGCAATGAGCAATATTTATTTCACAGTATCCTTTGCTTCCTCATACTTTCTTCTTTTTGTTTTATTTTGGCAACATTAATCTCAAACAAAACAAGTCTGATTGATTGATYTTCTCTTCTCTCAAATTCCTGTAATCATTCTCAAGATCTCCTTTCCCCTGTCTTTTCCTAAAGCCACTATCCTCAACTGCCTTTTTGCACAAGTCTCCACGTTTTGATGTCTCTCTTCTCCCTGTTGCTGTTGATGAACAATATTTTATTTCCTGTCACCTTGATTTGCTCTGTCTTTCCGCTCCGGCTCTCAGCATACAATTCTACCCATGATTTATTCTGGTTCCTCTCTCTCTCTCTTTCTTTTTTTTAGCTTTTTTGTAAATGCACTGAATGTTTCTCTCTGTGACAATTTCTTTCTCATCTCTCTTGAAGCTCCTGGTGAACAACACAATACAGTACTACCCTCTGATAATTGATCATCTGGCTCCTGTTCAGATTTGTACTGCTTCTTTGAATACATGTGCAATTCAGTTCACTCAGTTCCTTTATAATATGAATAAAAAAGGGCTGCATACTTGAGTGGAAATATATGAAGTCTAGTGAGCAAACAATTTCCTGCTTTGAAAGCTACATGTGAGACATTACAGCATTGGCTTGAAATTCATATTAATTTATTTTTTATTAGTTAAACACTAGCAGTGAGCTGGGAGCTCTGCAGTTAGCAGAACTAAAGGAGGYCAGGCAGAAAACATGCATATTTTTCTCTCTCCTGTTTACCCTGGTAATCAGTATTCATCCAAATACTATCTCTGAGAATTTGGGGTAGGCTTTTTTTTAATTAGAAGTTGTTTTTTCAAGGTTTTTTTTTTTAAGTAAAGCATTTTTTGGTGAAAAATACTGGTACTGGCAAATACTGGCATTGGCAAATATAAATAAATTTCAATTCAAGATAAAATCCCCATGTCTCATGGGGGTTATAATTCATATACCTTGTCTACTACAAGACTAATAAATTCTAGCTCCTTGCCTACAGAGTACTACAGCTAAGAAACCTGATGAAATACTCCTATCCTCATCAAAAAGGGGAGAGTATCTTGAAAGACAAAGACCAGACAGAGAAGGAAATCTGAGCATCAATTACTTGAACCATGACTCTTATGATGATGTGGGAGTAATTAAAAAAAAAGAAAGCCTTCAACTTTTAGCTAAAGAATAACACAAAACAATATATTTCAAGGTAAGTATGCCAAAAATAACTATTTGCCCATGTCCTTATATGTCTRTGTGTGATCCGTTCCATGTACCACAACTTTCTAGGGAAAGGCAGCTGGTCTTGGGCTGAGCTGCAGACACTGTGCCAATAACAGTGCTCTGCGCAAGTGGTTCTCCTTGCCTAGGTGCTTAGATGTGTCCTGGTGCATGTCCAACCTCATCCTCTTCCGAGCTGGTTGGAAAAACACCATTGTATTCAACCCCAAATAGTCTGCTCTCAGTTTTCCCTGCCATCCTGTAGGGTTGCATGAACATCCAGGGTCTGCAGCCCCTAGTAAGCCCCACCAGAGAAATGACCCTCCTGCTCCAAACCCTCCCAGTCCAGCTTTGTCACAGCTGCCCATCGCACCTCTACCAGTCCCAGGGGCACAGAACTGGTAATAGGGAAGCTCTGAAGATCCTGGCTTCCTGATGGAGTGCTGAGCCTGTGACAGGCTCCTAGCCCAAACACCCCTACCCTGGTCCTCCTGCCTGGATAGTCCCACTACAGGGACCACCCTGGGTTGGACAGCTGCAGAATTTCGAAACACTGGAGGTCCGAGCAGCCTCTTTTAGTCCATTCACAGCTCAGCTCCTCCTTCCTGTTTCAGCTGAATTTCCAGTCTTGAAAATTCCGGATCAGGTGGAATTTAAAACTGGGCTCAGACTACAATTAAAATAACAAGAAATGCCTGCAAATTAGAAATAGGGCATCTCTGCCAACTCTTTCTAACAGTGTCGGAAATTAGAAGCAGAAGAGGTCATCTTGCTCAGTCCTTTCCCAGTATCAAAATGTTTCCCTCTGCACATTCATGAGCATCTTGCTCAATTTATTTTCACATTATTTAAGCAATTGGGCTTCTGCTGGTGCAAGAGGAGATCCTCTGAAGATACCATTCTAGTGTTTAATGTGATCTGCTATTGGGCTGAACAGGAAAAAAAAAAAAAAAAAAACAGTTCTCTGTTTTCTTTTGCTCAGTTTTCCTCATTAATCCTAATTGTAATGCTATGACCAGCTGAACACTACTACTCCCTATTCTATGTTTAGAGATGTCAGCTATATTTTAGATGGTCATCATATCCACCATCATCATTATCACCACTTAGCCAAGCTGTGCCTTTGCTGTTTCTCTTCATCTTTCTTCATAAGCCTGCCTCCATCACCTTAATTGCTTCTATAGCTCTTCCCCACACTATTGACATCACTGGTACTGATGTTTTTAGGATTCTAGTATATAATAATAACATTATTATTAACAGTAATAAAAATTCTGTGCTCATAAGCTGATGAGTATTATTATCTCCATTGAAGACAGGAAATCTGTCCTATTTTCCCAGCCCAGCATTTATCTCTAGTCTGCTCTTCAGTAGTATTGTTAACTAAAACAGGGACAACCAACATGAGCTAATAAAGTTTGGAAAATATTTGAGCATCAGTACATAAACTACAGGACACACAGGCATTTACCTGTTATTACTTAGGCACTCAAGCCCTACAGAGACAGACAAGGAATGAAAAACAAGAGAGAGAGAGAAAAGGAGACAGATGCTATTAACAGAAAAACTAGTCTGAGGAGTGGAACGGAAAGCCATGCCTACCTGAAATGGCACTCTGTACTTTGCCGCAGTATTCTCTACAATGCAACACAGAAAGAGACTACCACCTCTTGCTCTTTCAAAAAATGCCATCTTATTCTTTTTTTAATCACTTTTTTTGTGTCAACTGTAACAGCTAGTTATTTTCCAGCATTAATACTTGAATACTTCTTTTCCCCAAATACATTAGTTCACATTTTTCTAGTTCCACTCATATTATTTCCAGGCCCTGTTTTTCAAATTTTTCTGATCCTTTTTATTATGACTCTAGGACTTCAGTGACATCTGTCATAACACATATTTTAATATCACTGGCAAATGGGCAGGGGTCCTGTTTTCCTGCAAGACACAATCTGGATAGAGCAGTCCCCAAATGTTTATTCTTAAACTCTGTACTCGAAAGTGATTTTTGTTTGTCAGGCAACTAGCTCACAGCCCTTGCGGAGTAAGAGGGAATGGGGTTTTAAGCCTAACTGGCTAAGATAACCACTATTGCAAAGGTGTGGGTTTTCCCCTTTTTCCAAAGGGATTCCTCTCCTTACAGCTACTGAGTACCACACCAACAAAGAGGGATTTTAACGCAGCAGCCAGGGCTCTCAACAGAACAAACAACATGTAATATCAGAAACACCTTTAAGGCAGGCTTCGTTGACAAACAGGTGTTCCTTCTGTAAGACAGTTTTTGTATTGATCTGGGTTAACGTCTTGCAGAAGTGAACAATCTCCTTGCCATGTCAAAGGCTAACCATCTGTGAACAAGTAATGCAGCCAGAAAATCCATGTTGCCACTATAATAGCTTTAGGACGTGGGTCTTGTTTCAATCAACCGCAAAAAGAAACTCACAGAAAACATCCAAAAAATTCTGGTTCTGCCATATGAATGTATCCAGAGAATTACTGCTGTTTACAAAAATTTCATCTAAATAAACTAAAATAATTTACACGTTCTATGGAACTGATAAGCTACTGAAATCATTAGAAAGTTCATTTACTCCATTTCRTCCTTAGACATTCCAATCACCTCCTCACAGTCTCATGCATCTTAGCTCTCCTCTTATTTCAAAAGCATAATCCTCTCTCTGCGGGACAACTCACCTCTTCAATATCAGAATATATATGTTCATACTTTGAGGATCAGATACTTCTTGTTCATGCCAATAACTAGCATTCAGTCACACCAGAACAGGAATTTTAGACTTAAAGACCATTCTGAGGGAAGGATATACAAGCATGGGTTCCCACTGAGAGGCAGTCCAAAGAATTAATGATGCTGGATTGGAAGTCAAATGACAGGAGGTGCTCGGGCCAAGAGACAGCTTTTCTTTTGAGAAATTTTCTTGCTCAGAGGGTTAGTTTTAAGTCCTAAATAATTGGCTTGTTGAAAGATGCTGAGACTACAGCCTGCAGCTTTTGAGTGAGGGTTTTAATATTCTGACTGCTCAGATAAGAGCATCGACCAGGAGTTTCTTTACATCAAGGTCATGAATTATTATACTTATCTGCCTTTGGGAAATCRCTTGGCATTGTCCAGCCAGCATCTAAGTGCTATGTGTATAGTTTTGTCACTGAAAACCCAAGGTCCTGGCTAAATACGGGAGGGTTAAATTGTGGCTGCCTGCTCTCTGGTTGTGCAAGGGGCACATTTTCGTGCAGTACTAAGAGTATGGRTGGCATTGAGAAACAACCGCAGTTCCCATCCTCCTGATGGGGACCTGTGAGGAGCGACAACAAGGACATGGTCTTTTCTACCCAGAGAGGGCTGGTGAGAGCACATGAATGCAGGTGTTTCACTGGCATAGCTGAGTGCTAAGATGTTTGGCATAACTAACAACTGATAAAGTGCAAACGTGTACTTTCCCTCCCATTTACCTATAGATAAAGGTGTCAGTGCAGAGGGCACGGAGCAAAGAGCATGCGTGCTTGTAACGCTTGAGCTCCTTGTTTGAGCTGCTTGTCCTGAGCTTCAGTAGAAGCGGAGTCAGGGACGGACTCCTTACCCCTGAGACCATTCAGCTCAGTGCCCAACACAAGGGAAAGCTGGGCTGGGAAGAGGCAAAGTGGGACACCGCTGCCCAAAATCTCCCATGCTGCTTTCCTGCTTTGTTCGTTCCTGTTTTCATTGCAGCGATCWAAAGCCTATCATTGCCAGCCAACATGGGCAAGATATCTGTGAGGTCTACTCAATTTGTGCATAAATATTCCAGGGCTTGCTGCCTTCCAAACAGATTAAATCTTCTAGGGCATTTGCGGTCCCCTCCCCCCTAACTGTTTTGTTGACTTCCTTCAGCYGAAAATTTTCACAGTCCTGGCGCATTGATTCCAATTCTTTTAAAACTAGGTTGGATAAAAAAAGTATTGTGGAGACTGACAATAGACAAACTACTGCAGGGAACTACAATAGAAAATATAGCATCGTCAATAATTCAGCAAACTCACGGTTCTCTCTTCTTGGGCTCTTTCAACCCAAAACCTCAAAAACAACCAATGGGCATTCCTTGACGTATATTTGCATACTTGTTTACTTTTCAAAGTAATTAGCTTTTAAAGTATTACCAGGGAGCAGAACAAATGTACCATATAGTCCCCAAAACAATACATGAGAAACTGTTCGCATTTGAATGAATTTACTTTGCTGGTACCATGAATGTATCAACTGAGTGAACACTTAATGTTGAACATTAATTATACAAACAAAAGAAAGGGCACAAAGCTGTTGTCTCTGTTAGTTTTCTTCCAAGATTAATCCTTGTTTATGTTAGAGGTTCTGTGTCCTAAATAAATTACTGTAACTGCTTCAAAAAGGATATTTCAGATGATTGAAAATATGCACTGATCAATGCTCTTTGCATTGACAAACACCCTCTTTGCTGCTGCTGCTCCCTCACTGACCCTCACTGAATAAGAAATCTCTTTTACCAGACTGTGAATTTCATCAGATCATGATGGACTGATGATAGCTCCACTCCCTTCTGGCCAGTTGTCTAACATATGGGCTTTCCACTCAACATGTCTTGGTTTTATGGCTTTGCTTCTGCTCCTCCAGAGATAGAAAGTAAGCACTTGGGCATCCGAACAAACAAGCAAACAAAAGATATGTGTAAAACTGCACTGCAACTTCGTGAAAAAATGTAGGTTTTGTTAAAGTGAATTTTTAAGCTAAATTCCCTAATATTTTTGGCTGTTGATAAAAAAAGAAGTAAAAAAAAAAAGAAAAAAAAAGTCATTTTCAAAAGACTAAAAGATGAAATCAAATAATCTGTTTTGGTCAAATTCCCAGTATGTAGGAATGAAACACAGAGTCCTAAGAAAACTCTGTTGTTTCAGAAAGTAGTAGACACCACCTCAATAAGACTATTTTCCAGGAAGCATCGTCCACTGTTCTTCGTCCTAGTCCCACAAGACAGCAAGGTCTAGTTGCGGGCTGCCACCCTTCAGATTTTTGAAAATCTTCCATTGAACTCATCTTTGCTAACTCGGGTGCACTCTGTCATGTCACCACCACGACATCCCTTGATAGTCTCACTCATCGCTTCCGTGTTTGTGCGAGATGAGACACAAGCTTTAAAGCGCTGAATCACAGCGACTGGAAGCCGCTGCCAGATGATTTGGGAGCATTCACAGTCACAAAAGATCCAACCTCTCTACCCCAGTTACCCACAAYAACGCCAGATCAGATAACATTCACACTTTTCTGTATGCTATACGAAATAAAATGAAGACAAACAAAATACAAATAGCYGATTTCCATTAGGCAAAGAAGATGGTGTTAATGTGACTTTCGCTCCTGGGAGATGCTCAAATATTATGGTGCCTGCTGTCTCCATCTATCTGGAGGTTTGCTAAGCGACCTGAGTATTAGAAAAAGTTAAGCAAAAACACCCTGAAAAACAGGCACCTTTCAGAAACTTTGGTTTGGGCCCCAACAGCTCAGTCCTCCAAAATCACTTGCTATTCTGGAAGGTGCTTGCCTCAGGACTAACTTTATTTATAATAAAGCRGGTAAACAGTTGTTAACAAAACTCAGTAAAATAACAGTATAAATTCAATAGAAAAAGAGAACAAAAACAGTCAACAGCTACTCAGTGAAACAACCCCAACCTCAAAGCCCAGATCTGAGGAGATTAAGTTTGCCCAACTGTAAAAAGTAAGCATTAAAGTGACAGTAAATAAGAAGAGTTAAGATCAAAATTTGAGTTTTTCTAGCTAAAAGAAGAGTGCATTTCTGGAAAAGATTCTCATTAGGAGTGCTGAACAAGGGATGTAGTTCTGAAATTGCGTGTAATTAGGATGCTGCTAAATGGAAGGGAAATATGAATTTTCACTGCGTCTTCCAATACCAAAACTGGAAGATATGACAGACTCTGCAGTTGAAGGATCAAACTAATAAGAGAGACTTTGTCACACAAGGCCCATGAACTGCAGATGCTAAAAGTTTCCACGAGCTCACACAGCAGTTGGACAAGCAAGTGGGAGAAAACTCTGTTAAGTGTTACTAAATTCAAGGCAGCTCAGGACATCCCTGAGTCACGAATTACCGAAAACTGGGAAGGTCTAGGGGAACCTGTCATGCTTTGCTTATCATATTCTTGTACCCTGCTYTGTACCCCCTGTATTGCTGTTGACTGCTACTGGAGACAAGATACTGGATTCCTGATCTGACCCAGTAGGTTTGCTTTTATATTCCCAAAGACAGAAGGGAGAGGGTCCCAATGTCCCAGATGTCATTTTCCTAGTCATCTGAAAATAGTAACCCACTGCAAAGTATCACCAAGCTATTTTGGACATGCATTCCCACAAATCACATACTGGGAATTTCATAACCCTTTGCAGGGCTTGCTTTTCCATTATTTCTGCTCTTATCCAGAGCAAATCTCCTTCGCTCTTCCAGCTCCTGAATTCTCTTTGTATCAAACTACATCAGTTTTGACATGCTCTCTCACAAAAAGACTTGTCCTATGAAATACCATCAGAAGTACACCCTCAAAGTTTTATTATTTCATTCATCATCTGACAGCCTGCCTTGAGGAGCTTTGTCCAGCATCACTGCTACAGGACAGAACGACTAAGAAAATGTCGAAGTTGTCAGGCCCATTCTCCAAACCTCCTCCAGTCCTTTGACTTCTGATGCTAACCACTTCTCCAAAATGTCTTTCTGCCTAGTTTCCAAGTTAGGGATGAATCTCCTATGCACTTAAGAAATCCTCAGAGATTCCCTCTTAAATGGCCCTGAAACATTTACAAACCTGGAACACAGATACTGCCAAAAAAGATCAGAAGGAGTGTATGTCTTCTGTTCTGCCCTCTTTCTGCCAGATGAAATATCAAGGGCTTCAAAGGAACATTAAAAAAGCCCACAAATGGGACAATTACAATATGTAATTGCTTATAGGCTTATGGTTCTGGAAAATAAGAGCTCTTATTCCAACTAAAATATTTTTAATCTTATCCAAAGTCACTGGGTTTAAATGATCCAGTGAAATATTTGTATTATTTTATGCCCCAGGCACCACTGATGCCCGGCGTATTTCACATACATTATACACTGTACAAATAAACAAAGTAAAGCTGAATCCCTATATCAGTTTCATAAATTTCTTGAGTGTCTGCACTCATTCATTAAGAGATCTGTAAACCGTAACTGTTATTCTGCAGTTCCAGTTCATGTTTCTTCATGTATTTACCTCTACTGCATGTGGCCACAGTCATGACAGTTTTTGCTCACACAAATCCATTTCCATGTCTCTCAAATCTTTTGTGGTTTCTCTTTTCATTTTCACCAGTGCTTCAGATCTGGTGATAGAAGAGGGTGTGTGAACCCATTAGCAGACATATCTTTGATTCCCATAGTGATATTACAGAATTCAGTACTCAATCCAGTATTTTCCACCCCATTCTTTATCCTAGTGTGCTGGAACAATCATTTCAGTAGTTGCCAGTTTGGGGACACCTATTTCTCTTTGACACTGTTTTTTCCAATAACCAATTCCTTCATAATAAATCATCCTTTGCAGTTCCACCAGATTGGTAATTTTTCTCTTACTACTACAAGAGCAAATAGGTGGCCCTAAATGACTCACCCTAAGGCCTATTCTAGCTCTGGTTTCAAGTAATTCTCGGCCTCTTTCTATATTTTCTTCCTTTCTTCTAGGGCTTGAACTTCYGCTGCTTGTGTATTCTGCAGTCTCCGACCCTCTGCTAGCCCCTAGAAGCAATTCACGACAAGGTCCCCTGGGTGCTCTGCTCTCACTGCAGTGTACATCTTGACAACATCACCTTCCCCAGTTCTTCATTTACGATCCTTCACAGATCCAATATTCATTTTCTGAGTACAGTGTTTCTAACCACATCACACCTTGCATCATCTTATTTTAACAAGAGAGCACAGTGAGCAGATGCTCTCTTCAGGAGATGGTCCAGGGCTTTGAATTGAGTAGCTATGATTTAATTAGAGCCCGGTACAGTGAGGGACATCCACAAGGTCTACCTTTAATCCAGAGATGATCATTTAAGTGGCACTTTAATTGCCCACCTCTATCCATTGAGTATAAAAGGAGGATAATGCCCATAGGCTAAAATTAGCCTTTGTGCATTTCCTCCTGTGTACACTTAAAAAATTTTTTTTTCCTGCATTTATCAATACTGAAAACCATCTGCCCTTATCCTACCTACTCGCCTAGTTTTCTTAGTCCCTGTGGAACTCGCCATCAGGTTCTCCATCACTCAAGACTGTCAACTTTATTAGTCTTTTACGTGAAGTCTCTCCCTGTGCTCATGACGAAGTGGTCATGCCTTACCTTTCCAGACTCACCAGATCATTGCCTAGACCTTTAGTAAACCTAACTTAGTGTAAGCACATCTCTTAGTGCTAATTAATGGACATTCATAATCAGATACAACTGTAACAAATATCTCTATGTAGCTCTGGAAATACTTAAAAAGCGGTGCAATACTGAAAATAGTTGTCATTTACACATCTGCAGACACACCCCTACRTGTATGCACATACACACACACGCACACACACAGTTATATGAGCATTATTTCACTTTATATTGGCAATGAAAAATAATGTAGCCTTGATTTTAAGATTGGTCTGCATGCTGCATGAAAGAGTGCCGTATCAGAGCAGGAAACACACTCAGACACACAGATTTCAGCGGTGGTTGTGCATGTCAGCCTGCGACAACTCTGAATGTGCATGCACAGGGTGGGCAATTGTGCACATCAGCGTCCATCCACGTCTGACTGCAGGCTCTGTGCTCATATAAAGGGTTTTGCATGTTATACACGGAGGGCCTATTAYGGAAAATTTGTGTTCATTAGGGATGAACAGTACATTTTTCTGTATTTTTCAGAGTAATAAAATATGCCCCTCAATATATTTTTAGCTCAGTTCATTAAATACACACACAAACACATACATACATAATTCCACTGGGCTACTTTTACAGCATTGCTGAGCAATATTAAACACGGTGTACTACATATCTTGTGTTCTGCTGTTACCGCTATGAGCTTCCCAAATTTAATTGCTAGAGCAACAATATTTCAGGAAGAGTTGTGAATTGAGGCTATTGTTGGAAGGCTATGCATTACATCTGAAGTGGCAGAGTGTGAATATTTGACATCAGGGTTTTTGTGTGGAAGCTTTCGATTTTTATTCATGGAAAACCTGTTTGGTGAATACCATCCATGCCTACAAGGTATTGTATGTCACTAAGGGTATGTCAAGTCCTTTCCATCACACTGTTTGATTCTTGATGCCAATCATCAAAGAGCAAGTGGAGGAAAGGTAAAATGCTATTATTACCCTTGTATATGATTTTTAAAACATGCTTTAGACTGTGGACAAGGGGTGTCGATTCCCTTTTGAAAGTATGGCAACAGGTTAATGCCCTTATGCCCAGGCCTTTTCACAAACTAGCTCCTGTCCTCTTTTATTTTTCTTTTGAATGCAGCGGGCTACCTGCACTTCAATTTAAATGAACAGCAATACTGATGAATGTCTGTGGCACTCAACTCAGCTTCAACTTCTGAATCCCAGGCTGGGTGTAAGACTGCTGGAAATGGAGTGAGGAGGTCTTCCTTCATTCCTATACCTACTATTATCAAACTAGGTTTGTTAACACAATTCATACCTAAAACAGAAAGGAAGAGCTGCATTTATGATAATACAGTAGAGTCAATAGCAATAATTAAGCAGTCAGATGGCAATAACATACAGAAAAAGTAGAAAGGAGAAAGAAAAAGAAAAATTATGAAAGCTGAAGTTCAGAATCAACAGCATCAGGAATTCTAACAAAACAGACATTTCAGTGTCTGTTCAGCTCTCCATCACTTGAATTTCCTCAGCTATTCCTGGCATATGAAGTAAAATCCACCAAAGTACCTTTCTAAGATGCTTCTCAGGAATTAATGTGCTTGAAAGGAAACCTAACTCATCAAGACAGCTCATAGTGGTAAAGCTGACAGGGCAATTGGTCCCTGCACGCCACACAAGATCTCACCGTGAAATGCTGCTCCCACTGAAGAAAGTGGCAAAGGTGGACAGGACTCCGCTCTATCTGCTTAACGATGTAAACTGGAAATTGCCTTATTTGGGGAATGTGGATTGCATGAAATCAATCTGCCTTCATTTTATCCGCGCAGCCAATTTTTCCAGCCTCTGATAAAGGATTCCAACCTCTAAATACAAGAGGTTAAGTGGAATTTTAAAGCTCATTTTGTAGAATTGTTCCTTTCCCCCCTCTTACGGGCTGTAGATGATTCAATTACTAAGAAGTCATCATCAAAATGTCTCTGAAGTTTGCCCACTGCACTCCTAGGAGTGTGGGTCATTCCTTAGTTATTTTTTTCATAAGAAACTATCTTTCCATATGCGTCATCCTTCCAAATTGGAGGGGTTTATTATTTTCATTTTTCTAGCAAAACAGTTCAAGGAAAAGACAGAAAGGATGAAATAAAAAGTTCAAAGGAATATGCAACACCAGATCAATGTGTCTGGCTGCTGAAGCTGAAGGGATCCAGCTGAAAAGTCTATTCTAATAAGAGTACTGTTGCATCCCTTTACTGCTTCAAAAGCAAACTCCAAAACTCATGTGAATCAGCATTTCCTGCAAACTTCAGTAAACCCACAGTATTCTTATGTCCTTTGCAGAGGTCTCCCTTTTAATATCAAAAATGTTACCTGTAATCTAAAATATCATTTGAATTATGCCCTGACAGTTTTTCAGTAAAATAGACAATGAGGCTTTGCTCCTAGTTATATTAATGTTTAATTTGGAGGAAAATTAGTGCCTACTTTAACTTTAAGACTGGGTAAAATGAATAAAGTCATGATACATTGCCATTAAGGGATGCCTCCTCCTCCAACTTGTGCATTTCTTTTATGTGAAGAACTTTTACTCTTCACAGGGGAAAAGATATGCAGGAAACAGCACGGTGACTGTTTTCACAAACTCCCAATATTCTGATTTCAAAAGTATAAAGATGGTATTGTCCAAACCCATAGAAATGGTAACTGGAGTTAATRAATTCTTGTTTTCATTGAAGTATAATATAAAATTTTTTCTTTCTCTTGAATTATACTGTCAACATACTAACGTATAGTACAGTGGTTTCTTGTTCAGCACAAAATGGTAAGATTTCCATATAATTCAGTTCTTTTAACATCTTAGTTATCTTAGCATGATGCCAAACTGTGAATTTAAGTAGTGGCATATGTCATATTTATTTCTATAGAATACATTTCAAACGACTAACTACAATAATATTAGTAATATAAATTTGACAAACTCTCAAGCTGCTGAGTGAGCTGTTGTGGTAAAATTTGTATTAAATGACATCCCTATTGCATAATTAATGAAGTAAGTTTTGCCCTCTTTCTTCCATCTGTAGACCCTTCGTCTGTCAGCGTTTATCACATGGCAATACAAGTTGGCATCTTGTTATCAAACGAAGTTTTGAATTAGCCATGACAATAATAGCACTGCGACCCAATAGCTAACGAATCCTGTCACTTAGAGCTGGAACAAAGCAAAAATGAGAAGTCAACCAGGGAAGATTCAGTTGAGTACCTGACTAAGTACACGCTCCTAGAATTTAAGCATTCAGTTGACTCTTCAATATATTATGATGTCTGCTCTTCACTCCTGCAGCTTTATTACGGAACAGCTTAAATACTATGGGCAATTCTGCACAATACACAGTCAAATAGTGTCCTGTTTGTGTCCAAATAGTGTCCAAATTCCTTCACAGCCATGATTCCCAGACTTTTTGGAGGGACACATCACTGACAGCCTGGACACTTTCTCACAGACCCTTATCATCTCACTTTTCATTTGAAATAATACCATAATGCCATAGTTCTGAAATAGTAGGAGGATAAGACTCAACCCTGAGAAAAAGGGCTCTGCAGAATCTCTAATAGCTGCAAGTGGTGATCGTTGCCGGGGAACAGTTATTTTTAGCAGTGCATGTCCCAAGCTAACTCAGGCCAGCTGACTGTGTTACAAAAACCTTTATCTCCTCTTCCCAGTGATCTACTGTGGCCACGATAGCACCAAATATCTCCCTTTTCTGTCTTTAAAGTCATTGTATTTTCTTAAAGTAGCTGTTGTTCTGCTGGCTGGAGACAGTTTTCTACCCGAACGAGTTAATAAAGTAACAGTGCGTTGATTTATCTGAGAAAGGTTATTGCCACAGCAAGAATGACTGGAAATTACTTGGTCGTTTGTTACATTTTGGAAAGAAAACYGAGTTTCAGAAAGGACATGATTCTGGGATGCCTGTACTAAGGTTGTACTTGTCAGTTTGTATGTCTGAGATGTTGCCTTTTTGAATGCAAGAGTTGGGCAGCAATGTAAAACGTTAAGAAAGTGAAGTTTTTTTCAGCTTGCTTCACAGTTTTCCAGTCCAAGCAACTGACTAGTAGAGCTGATTTTGGAAAATGCCCAACAAGCAGCTTTTTTATAGCATTCTCAACCAAGAGAAACAGGCACCCTGACAACAGCTTGTATGGGCTCGCCTCATCTATTATTTCAAGTCCAGAGAAAGATCCTCTCTCATTTAAGGTCACCTACACCCTGTATCTCCTGGAAGGTTTCCTCCCACCTGCAAAGCTCGCCTCAGGACCTCCTTCTGCCTAGACTGGGACCTTTTTGAGCCCCCTCTGCTTCCCACCATGGGAACATCAAAATGCGCCCTTGTGTTTGTGGCTTTTTTTTGRCAGATACTTTGAGATGGAGCACAAGACATTTACGTCTGGTCATGATTCTTCCCACCCTATGTGGCAATACCATTTTCTAAGTTACTATGCTTCTTYTTATTTATTTATCTGTTGCCTTCTTGCTGTTCCTCTAATTCTTTTTCAGTCTCTGAACTATTCTACAGTTGTTCCTGAATACTGATGTCTCCTAGAGYCTTTCTTCCTTGAAAACCCAGATTATACAGCATGTAGTTGCTATAAACACCAAATAAAGTATTTAACCGCATAACCATTTAAAAATCACCAGCTCTATTAAAGCAAGAGAAACCTATTTCAAGTCACCCAATTGAAATTATTATTACATTTTTCATGCTACAGTAGGCCACATTATATCCGTTCAAAAGACCAAGCAAGAGAAGATAATAAAAGGATCACCAATTAATGCCAAATGATATTATCTATTTTCACCTATAAAATCAGTGTTTGAATGTGATTTCATTTCTATGATAGTCTTTGAAAAAAGCAAATAAAGAATGAGATAAATGTTAAGCATTGACTTTGAAGCAGGGCATTCTGTACTTAAATGGCGATTATAATGCCATTTAAGGACGTATTTGCACATCCTCAAAGTGAGTATTTCTAAAATTTGTGTACATGCATATAAACGCATACCCATTTTTAAACATATATATGCGTAAAGGTTCAGATAGCTTAGCATTTAAAAATTCAATCTCTGCATGTAAAACCTGTATTTTTAGTATGCATTCCTCAGGAGTCGCTGACTATCTTGAAAGATATGTGCAGTTAGCAGATAGCCCGAGGTACATCAGAACAACTGCTCTCTCTTTACCTGCTGTTATTATCAGAAAACAAGAGGAAACTGAGTGATGTCTTCCACTCTCCATCTAAAATCACCACAGGCTCTAGTAAGTGTTTTAAACCATCTTTGCTTGAATAACCTTCTTAAAGTCATCTGGCATATTCTGACRCTTGCTAGTTATTTGCAAGTTAGGGAAGAAATTGAATATACAGATCATTTTCTACAATAAAACATCAAATTTTGGTCATAATTCTAGTTCACCTAATGAATATTAACTTCACATGCATCCAGGACATGCTTTGTACTAGCATGATAATAGAAATGATGATCTGCTGTGTTAATTAACTTTATCAGGCTGAACAACTCATTGGATTATTTTTCTCTTCACTACTGATTGAAAAATAACAAAACTAGAATCCTGAAACAGATCCRTAGCTAACATGAATTGTCATAGCTATTCTTGCTTAATATGTCTACTAGATGTAGCTTCAATTAGTTAAAATCTGGCCCACAAGCTAACACTGCCATGAACTGGATGAAGCATCACTTTCAAAATGATTCCCTTTTCTAACACAATTTGGCGTTTCTCTTTCTTTATTAGTGTCTTTTAGGCCTTAGTTTTATCATGTCGATATATATAAAATTTACATGGCTTATTTGCTTGTCACGTATTAYCTCTAACTTTACTACCACTGCTTGGTAGCAGTATTCTGCACGTTGGATTATGTGGGCCTTTCAACTGGAAGGGGAGCTTTGAGCCCAGGTGTAAACATCTGCATTTTAGGCATTCAAACTGTGCTGAAATTAAAATCCCTTTCTGCATCRTAACAGAGAAGGGAACATATTTTTTGTGAAGCTGTTCAGTATGCAGTCTGAATTCTTCCTCATTTTCCTGGTTAGGACTGTTATGGAAAATTGAGATTAAGCACACATTAACATTCCCATTCTTGGGCACAGGTTGTGATTTCTCTTTCTTTTCGCAGTCTTCTGCACAGTCCTGAGTCATGATTCCTCATTGTTGGTCTTTAATTCTCTTGTTTCTTCGTTTGATCAAAGCCCAACTGTGTCATCTACAAATTTGGTGCAACAATTATATGCAGCAAATAATTTTTCCAAAGATATTTTTCAATACAGAAAGCAACAAGTTTCAGCGCTGCAGAGACTTTGTCTGCTCCAGYGTTTCAGTTTAATCTTTGATCTTGCTGCTCCATGTATATACCATTATACAATTATCACCCATGTGTGCCTGAATTCTCATGCATTTATTCTACTCCTTACTCTTTCACTCCTGCAAATGCTTATTTCCACGAGCTCCTTCTATAGATGCAGTAACTGCTTTGTGCAACTGCGGTAAGCAATCTTCTCTGCCATCTCATTCTGTGTTTAGAAATGATCAATAATAGAGAAATTGTATCCGTCTCCTGCTTGCATGGTTCTGGCTAATGCACACACACAGACACACTGCTCATACCCTTACAGACCTCATTATGCATAATTACAAAGCATATTCCCTTGCATTACAATAAATATAGAAAGCAATCCATATTCATGTTGTTATGATATCAGGCAGGATGGATAAAATCCTGCAGCCCCACTGAAGTGATAAAGTCAACGGGATTTCTACTTGGTAAGAACCGAAAAAAAGACATCAGGACTTTGTTGGATATCATTAAGGGGTCCTTTCTGTATTGCAAGTAAGATGCATTATCATACCCACTGTTTTCAATTGCAGAATATCTTACAGTTTGTCATATTACACTGCATGCTTTTTAGAAGTTCTTATCTAGCAGCTCTTATCACTTTCAGATGAAAGCAATTGAACTCAGATAAATCACATGAAAATCTTTGAGCTGTTATTGAGGAGATGCAGAATTTGAGGGGTTATTGGAAAAAATGAATTTGATGCCTTTGCTTACAACACAAGCAAATGCTTACTTTTGCTCCCATTTCCAGAGGCAGAGCTTCAAAAATGCATGRACTACTTAAAAGTCAGCTATTATTTATCACTTTTTTTTGCATATATTAGAACAGTAAAATCAGAGCGGTGACAGAGAATATTCTTGCACACCCATGTGAGAGATACACAGCTATATACACATACATGCATACTACTCTTAAAACTCTTCAGTTAGCTGGACTATCGATCCTTCAGCTCTAAATAGCACCTGAAATTTGGTTCATATTCGCTTTTGAGATGAATATTTTATATTGCATCTTAAAGGTTCTACACTACAAGAAGTAAAATAATTGTTATTAAATTCTCAGCAGATTACAAGGCAGCTGCAGAATATAGTGCAAAGGAGAGCCTGGGCCTCTGTGATGCGTGACTTACTGAGCACTAGGGAAGTGGATTTTGCTTTTTGAAGGATATTTGCCTCCAGCATAATACCAATAATGGAAATAATATCAGATCATATAAAGTTGAAGCTTTTATTCTCTATAGAACTAAGGAATGATGAGAGAAGTACTCTGGGAATTTTCCCCTTTAGATTAAATATTTGAGTCATGAATGCCTGAGACAATCAGTTTCAGTTCTGAAATTACCTTGCTATCTCAGGCATAGGAAGAATAAAAGCCATTTTCTGTATCACAATTAAGACATGCAAAATCTTATTTTCAACAGGATTTTATGCTTATCACAAGAGAAACATTTTTCTTAAACCGCGCTTAGCTCTGGCGTCAGTCCTTCCAGCACTAGCTGAACTTCAGCCTGTGCACGCCAAGAATTTCTTGGTTCGACCCTGGCCCACTGCAGCCAGTTCAAGAGCGAAACGCACCATTACGTTGGAAAGCCATTCGGGAGGCCTGTCACCGGATCGCCGCTCACCGCACGCCGCCAGCCTTCGCAAGGCTGTTTCAGCTCATCAACACAAACGTCAGACCTTTAAACTGACACCACACTGCTCGCTGCGGCAGCTACCTGTATTTCGAGGAAGAGCCGCCGCAGGCAGACACGTAGCCGGGTAGCAGCGATAACCTCTGGGGTACATCACAGGCACAATACACCTCCCAAATGTACTGCTATCGTGTAATATAGTGGAATAATATGCTTGTGAAACATGTGGTGCCTGTTTAGTTATGGACACAAYAGCTTACAAGCTTTTAAGCTTTTTCGGGTATCTGAACCTTTAGTGAAAATTTCCCAAGGTATTAGACTTATTGCAAATGAGAGTTTTATCAGCAGTTTCTACGTGGATATGTTAAGGGCCTATATTTCCTCTTTTTTTCTAAGCACAACCAATACATTTTGCAATGTAGCTGACACTTTGCATTTTTCAAGTTACCCATCATTCCTTCTGCATTAGAACTAAATAAATCTGCAGGAGCATACGTGTGGGGTATGGGCCATGGGATGGTCCACTTCGTTTCTGCTCTGTTCGATTCCAGAAGGAGCTTCTCACCTAACTCTATTCCAACCCCAAGAAGGGGGCTGAAGGAATCCCATCTGTTCCCCTGACCACGATGCACTCACATGGTCAATCTGCCTATTTATGTCAGATCCAAAGGGCTTCTGGCGTTCTTGGGAAGCGTCATGTTTGCAGGCAGTGTCCCCAGCAGCTCTAAGAGCCAGCAGGTAGTTGTTTGGGCATCTGCTGTGTTTCGGGAACCAACTGCGGGACTTTCAGAAGTGCTCAGCAACTCTCAGGTCACAGGCATAAAGATACACCAGTGTGGAGCACCTTTGGTATGAAACACCTTTTTCTACCACTTTTGAAGCTCAACACAATTAGGGAATTATTTTTTTTTCCCTTTGAATGCTACTGTACTATTTCAGGCTAGTGGACAGCTGAGCTGCAGATGCCCTAAGCAGTTTACCAAAGGTTTGTTCCTGGAAAATTATACAAATAAACAGATGTGTATTTTGTGTTCATCCCAACAGTGTTATTCTTGTAAGTTAGAATTTTCTCTACTTTGTAAATTTGATCTATAAAGCTTTTGTGACATTTCTGAAGAGCTCCCATCATCTAAAACAAATGGATTATAGAGGTATAGATGAACATGACAGAGGGATTCCAAAGGTTTTCRGAACTAAAACTATTTCTTCTCAGTGGGATTTTACCAAGTAGAGATGGTGGAGTGAGACTAGTGTGTGCTTTAAGAGGAATACATCATATTTATTTGCCTCACTATAAAGAATGTACTAGATGTCATCTTCATATACACAAATAAAATTTTAAAAAATGATTGGCATTTTGACTGAAAAGGAGAGTACAGAGGGGATTTTGCCAGCTCGAGAGAGAACTCAGTTCATTTCTCCAGTTCATTGACTTCTGCCTCAGTAAATATGCTTATTCAACACAGTTTACTAGGCTCTGTACTGACACAGCTGGCTGAAATCCTGTGACCTATATTATGCAGAGAGTGGAATACATAATCCCAGTGACACTTTCTGACCTTAAAAATCTTTGAGTCAATGGAATAATTCTGTTAAAAAAAAAAAGGGAAGTTTCACACATCTTTGAAATGCTGAGCCCAAGATCCTTGAAAGCATTAATTCTAGTTATTCCCTTTTTCAGCTTATTTCCTTTTTTGCAGTTGTTCAGATGTTAAAGATGTTCAGATATGAGGGAGATCAAGTTTAGAGTTTGACATAATTATGTCTCTGCTCAGCTCACTGGCTTTAATATATAATACAATGAAAAACTTCAAAATATCATAAATTACACTCAGTGAAATGATAAAGCAGAGRCCACTTATTATGAAAAAGGGAAAACTGTATGAAATTTTTGGCAGTCGTGGGGAAAATCCTCAGCTCCATAGTCACACCTGAACTACATGTATGAAATATTTCACTGAAAAAAACAAGAAAGCTACATATTGGTGCTGAAGGGAAAACAGTTTCATTGATCAGATCCTAGTACAATGACCCGAGTTCCTCTTGACATAACACAGGACACTGAAACACCTAAAAAGTGACTGTAGGTGGCTACAGGCAAAATCTTGATTCTGATGGTTTCACTAGGATGAAGTTTTCACCCCATTGGGCAATCCACTCTTAAAGCACACCAGCTGAGAAATGCTTGGTATCCTGGGCTCCTTGTGTGTTTGTCCTGTGTTGGGCGCCTTTCCCGTATTCTTACACACCAAGGCTTGTCTGCCAAATGGTGGTACCTGATGTCTGTCCCTGGATGAGTGTTAAAAACTGGTCTAGCAACAGTCGGTCCTTTTCGCTACCTGCTTGAAGGATGAGATGCCAAATGGCATAGCTAAGCTGAGGGACAGCGGCTCCTCCAAACCACTTGTGTAAAAATAAAGTCTGAGGGAGGAGAGAGAAGAGGAATAAGGGAAGGAAGGAAGAGCCCTCATATGGCTCTTATGGATGATACGAGAGCAAACTTAAAAGGACGCTAGTGGCTTTCAGAGCTACAAGGGGACGTTGCCTTGTGAGGTAGAAGGCACGCTTACCCATGGAGCAACCCAAGCTGCTTTCTGTAAGGTCACAGGGGAAAATCTATGACTACAAAGAAAGTACAGATGAATTAATGAGAATAACATTTGTATAAATTATTCTGCTTAAGAAGAACTGTTTGCTTCACAGCAGAGGCATGGGTGGGCTTGACAAAGAAAGAGAAAGCAGAGGATTACAGTCAATGAAGCAATATCACTTGAGAAAGGCAGGGTTGTTTTATGCTGAGACTGAAGATGTGGCGCTTTCTCCAAAGACTGCGTAAAGGAGAAAGAGATGCCATTCATACAGTTAAGTGAACTTTAAGGAAGAGAGCCTCAACTCTAATGGAAACTGAAGAGAGACTAATATGGTTTGACAGAAAACTTCTAAGTGATTCAAAGACTAACCAAGTGCTCTTTAGAGGCATAATGATGTTTGGTAGGAAGACCAAAGATCTTAGTGTTGCGCTTCTTTTCTATTACTAGTAGACTGGAACTACGTAAATAGAGTAAAATGTTAAGTTGATTTATATAAGGACCTCAAGTCCTGAGTAAATAAATAAACTGGACCAAAACTAGTACAGCTAACTGAAGTAAAATAAGCTTTCTGCCTTTAATGAAAGCACCTCTTCTTTTAATACAAAGAAAGCTGTAGGTAACAATCTTTCCACTGCTAGAGTTCAGCATATGGTTAAATTATTTTCCAGAGCTGGGGTACAGTCAAAGTTGGATTTTGGGTAATTAGTTGTGTACCAAGGGAATAACTGCAAAATCTGAACCAGATCTGTACTTTCAGGTTCTGCCAGAACTTTTAAGAGATCCCTGTTTTGGACTTCTGCCATTTTGCTAATAATAGCTAATTACTAAGGACTATATTGTGTTCACTGCTGGTGAGTAATATGTATGTACAGGTTCCAAACTTTCATATAAGGAGTAATACAGTTTCTAGAACAGGACAAGTACTGGTGGAGTGAAAGGGGAATATTCCACAGAAGATCTTTCAGCCTTTTCCACCTCCTCTGTGAGTTTGCTTTCTGCATACATTAATTACTCAGGGATTTACTTGCACAGCTTTGAGCTTAAAGCCCCTGATACCTTACAGAACTGTCTCCTATTATCCTGTGGTTTATTAATTCTTTTAGAGGTCCTATATGAAAGAGGCAACTGTTCAATACAACACAAAATCTCTTCTTCTGGACCACCCCTCCTTCTATTTAGTCCCACCTATGCACTACTTCAGGTGCAGTTAAAAGAAAAGGGAGACAGGAGTAGCAGGGCTTTTGGTTAGCTTAATATTTAATTGTATTTCCAGATTGGATGGAAAGCAGGGAAATGATTCATACATTTTTTCAAATATTTTCCTTCCAGTTGATCTTCTCAAAGGCATGCCACAGGCAAAGAAAGAGGCTCAATGCTTTGCTTTAAGTAAGAACTGTGCATATATATCAACTTATAGATGATAACAAGTTAATCAAAAMTTAGAGATTTGTAACATTAGTGAAAGCTATGGCTATCTGAATTAGCCTCACTTGGGGCAATTCTTGCTTATTCAGGACTAAATATATATTGGTTCTATGACAGTGGGAAGTGCTGCATTTAGCAAGCAAATGGAGTACAGTATATATGCATAATATATGAGGAGTGGAAATTTCACATTTAATTTTGCACATGAAAAGTTTAACTGAAATCCTCAGTACAAATGTAAAAAAAAAAAAAAAAAATCACACAAGCAATGCCCATAAGATCTGATCTTCTATCTACCAGTGGGAGACACAGTGGACAAAAGCTATATAAAATAGCCCCACGACAGGTCCTCGACCAACAGAGGAAAGCTGTTAGCTTTCCATGCACCGAACCTCTGCAGCTGTGCTGAAGAGATCCACTYCTTCCTGCAAAGCTATCAGTTTTTGGAAACAAAGATCAAACAAMCCAAAGACAAGCTTCATAACATCATGTCAACCATTTTAGCAGCCCTTGATTTATCTAAACGGGGAAAACTCTGTAAGATTATGCATTAACATACTGTATATCGTAATGATATCTATTTCTGATGTATGTACGACGGCTGTTTGAATATCTATCTTTTGTCTGTATAGAGATAATTTTAGCTTGATGTTGAGCCAATTATTCACAAAGACACCAGGGGATTCATATTAACAACTAGTTATCTTCCAAGTTTTCAGGTGAAAGTGAAAGATGCATTTCAGCTGTTTGTCTACAAATATTCAGCAATTATACAGATATGAAGATATTCAATAACACTCAGTAGTCATGGCAACCTGCTTTCACTTTATTTGAAATGGAAATTCAAAGAGCTATTYGACTGGAGTAAAGTGTGCCATTTTTTATTCTTTATTGATTTAGGAACAAAATTTTAAACTTCTGTTCTATGTTGTGAACATGTCATTAGGAATAYTATATCCCAGCTGTGCTGTTGCCTACTTTTCTATTTTCAATTTTCTTTCTATTTATACAAGTAATTTACATTTTTACTCACTTTCTCTGTTTTACTTTAGATCTGATAGAAATATTATACTAATGAACTGAGACCTTCCACCTGCCATACGTTAGCTTTCCCTCCACTTACCCACACTTTCTTTCACTCCTTTTCCTCATTCACGTACAATGGATTGCATTAAATTTTTAGATGTAAAGAAGATAGCAACTGATGGCTTTGTGCTGTTTGTTTGAAATTATGTTCCTGTTTTCMGATATAACAAAATGCAGCTAATTTCAAGCTGCCTTATACTGCTTTTTATTTCAAAGTCACAGAGACAGTGTAGATACTTCTTGCTGCAGAAATGCCTCCCTGCACGAGGGCTGTTGGCTAACCAGGAGCAGTAAATGGGTACCAGGTCAGCCAGACCAGAGAGACGTAATGTATTAACTACTACAAGCTTTTGTGCCAGCGCATTATTGAATCTGATTTTTTTTTTTTTTTTTTAGCCATATAGGCTGACACACCAAACTCAGGTGATTTGAGCTAACACACAATGCACATACTTGGTTTCAATTATTCACATACTGATTTTATACCCTAACATTTCCTCCCCGTATTTCTGAATGAAAAGCCAACCTTTGGGGATAAAGAAATAGGTAAACATGAATCTGATGGCAATTGTTGGAGTATTATAATGACTGGGGCTTGAGAAAAGCACAACCTGCATTAAGTTGAGTTGGAACAAACTCTGTTTCAGAATTATCCTGAACATGGCAAATCCTTGGTCAATATTGTATGGATTTCCAGACTTGAAACCACTCATCTCAACTAAACCTGATCATACTTGTTTGGTTTTCTTTTTAAAAAGCAAGGAACTGGCTAGATAAAATCTGAGGGTTTTTCTCTAGCTTTCCCTGAAGAATAGTGGAGGGCCAGAGCTGCTGAGGAGATCCTGCCTTTCACTTTAGGACAGCCGAGGTTTTCTTGCTGGGCTCATCCAGATGCCTCTTACTTAGCAAGGCGCTGCCAAAGGCCCTCGCCTCCCAGCTCTCGCCTGTCCTCTGCCCACCATGCTCTTGCAGTGTCCCAGGACCAAGCGCTTCAGCCTCAGTGCAGGATATTTGGATGCAACTAAAAGCACAGAGTTCAGGAGCAGTCAAAGTAGAGGAAATAATCCTGCATACTCTTAAATTCTCTGAAACTACCAAGCTACACGGGAGGATTTAGGCCAGCGCTGATGTTTCTGCTCACAGGAAGAACATAGCACCCAGTAACTGAAACAACGGCAAAGAAGCAGTTGCATAAACTTGCAAGGTAATAAACCGGATAGTTTTGCTCACATCATTTCTAGGCGATGTTCCATTCCGTTTTTATTGTTTTTTTTATTGATCAGTAGCTATTTTTGCTTGCAATGAACTACAGAGTTGGAAAAAGCCAACCCTCTCTTTAACAGATCCTCATCATAAAGTGCATCAAAAGTTTACCTTTCAAAGTTCATACAAACTACTGAGGACCTTCTGATTAGACTGTAAATTCACTTATTCTTTTATTTCCTCTATCTTTCTTCAGTTTGTCCTTTACTGTTTTCATTTCCTATTGCTTGAGGAACCAGTAACAGCTCTGCTGCAGTCAAACACCCTAATTTTGCTATCTGTAGTGGTCAGAAGCTGCAGTAACCACGGTGAGTTGGAGAGCATTTCACTCCCACGTGGTCCTGCTGAAGCGACTGGTGCTCTGGACATAGTGGGACCTCTGCCGGTGGGTCCTACCATGGCCAACACCTGGGTTTCCAGCTGACTTTGGGCTGGAATAAGACTTCATAAGCCCCTGTCTTCCAACACCCTGGGAGGCCGCATTCTGTTAGCAAAGACAGAGGCAGTTTCCTTCTCAGGTAACTTCACCCTAACTAATGTTTGTATCCCCAGGACTCCTCCAGAAAAAAAAAAAAGATAATGAAGAGCCAACCTTAAAACTGCTGAATAGATAATTTAACAGACTTTTAAATGCTGAGGTATTTAAATGTTTATGTTAGTCTCTTGTTTACAACGAAGTCCATTAAACTCCATTGTATGACTTACGTGTTTGCTTTCCACAAGTGTCATCTTCAAAAGAAAAAGCAAAGGATGTCTTTTTTTTTTTTAAATGGTTTTAGTTTATAATAATAATGGTTCTGTTTATAATAGAGTGGTGGGCTGTTTATTTATAGCCTCCGTGTCTTTGCTGTTACTGTCTAATACGAGAATGGTATTGTCTATGTGAAACAAATATGTGTTTGGCTTTAATCGTGGCTAAATGTAGACCTTTATGAATGCAGGTTACTATAGTGACACTGGCATTGTGGGTATTTCTTTCATTATAACTGCTGCATGTTTGTATATAAACAGCTGAGCTGCGTTTTTTGACTTTAATCTAAGAAGCCACAGGAACTGCTTTGATTTAAAATTTGCTGATCAAGCCTGCAACGTTAGAAGTGTGAGATCGGGGTGAAATCAGCATAATTCACTACATATATATTTTTTAAACTTAAGGAAAAAGTGCTTCAGGAACCTGAAAAAATATTAGAATGACATACATGAGTGGGTCCACAATCCATTACGATTAAACAAGTGCTTAACCATTTCACAGAGTTAGAGGAAATTCAGATTTTAATGCAAAATGATAGGCTTTTGTTAAGCAGAGCATGAATATAAGAGCTTGTTGTATGCTAGTGGTTCTACAATACAATTTGATCTGCTAAAAAGAAAATGTTCCCATTAGAACACAACTTAAGCTGAACCTTTTCTTTTTTTTTCTGGATGACCAATCACCTCAATAATGTGCTCCTTATTTCCATATGGTTAAAAAACAGCCAATAGCAAACGAGCATTTTAATATTAATATCAAAGAGAAATGGAAGAGTCAACATAATTTGTGAATTATTTCTTTTGGCGAGAGCGCCTGATTCATTAGGCAAAACTACTACCAGCAGTCACCCTAACTTCCAAAGGAGGTAATCCAAGGATTTAAAGAGGAGGGAAGCCCAAGTTAAAATGCAGCTCCCCTCACAAAAGTCTTTGGAGCAGCTCAGTTGCGTCCGATCTGCTCCTCCCAGGTGGGAGCGCAGTAGCTTGGGGCTCCCAGGAAACATCACCCAGAAGATCGGTGCGACAACGCGAAGAGAAGAGAGAGAGTGTCTTCTCGGCCAACTGCCACCTCGCCCAGCGGGCGAAAGGASGAGACCACAGCTGGGAAGGGGACAACTCCGAAGATTAGGGAAAGGGTGGCATTACAGAGCTCCTTCCGGGTGCTCCTCTCTCAAGGACTCCTAACAAACCCGTGTGAAGCGACAGCAGAAAATCCTGACGTCGCTCACCACGGCCACTTTTCCCTGCGCGCGTTCAGCCAACAGAGAGGGAAAGGCAACGACCAATTTCTTACAAAGGCAGACCAAGACCAGTCTACCACCAGCACATCCACCTCAAAATGACATTCACCCCAGTGTCGTAGAATCTTGCCCTTCCCAACTCAGCACGAACCCAGAGGGCCGTAGGGAGTGCAAAAGCTGGAAGTGAGTTTCCACCAGGAAGCAGCTGCGTGTTTCCGAAACCAGACCTGCTTAACACATGACCAGTCCAGCCCACTGCAAATGTGATTTACAAAACCCCTGTATTTAATAGCAGAGGTGGTCTCTGGCAGCGTTAACTAAATGGACATATCGACTTGTATAAAAGCAAAGTTCACGAATTAGGGGGCATGGCTCATTGCCCTTAGGCCCTTCACTTTGGGTTATTTAAATGCTCTGGTTTTGTACCTGTGATTGTAGCACCTCAGTAGTTGATATAAGGAATAGGATTAAATGAACAATAATTGCAGACTGAAGGTCCATCCCCATGCAATGAGCAGACCAGTTCCTTTCTACCAGCATAAACATTTCCGTTAAAGGAGCAGCTCTGCTAATTTCAAGATCCTGAAATAGTTCTAGATATTTTTTGAACTGCAGTAACCGATAAAAGAGGACAAACCCATATATGCACACCCGTTTATATGATCCATGCTTAATTTTCCTGCATATGAACAGTTATTTACACAAGTCTTTTCAAGGTTTTTGTCTAAATCAGCCTGCCAACCACTCAGGACCTTACCAGAAACCCATATTGCTTCTGATAGAGCCACTGAAGTCACTGACAGTACGTACACAAGAACTGATGTGCATCTGAGCTGGACATCTTCAAAGTAAGGGAAATGGGATAAAAATAGAGAAGAATTTGAGAGCCCTCTATCTTCCAGAGATGGTTGGCCTTACTAATTCTGTTCCTTGCATCTTACACATCATAATACACATTTCAAACAATCTCCCCTTTCTCTTTTAATTTGATAGTTTTACTCCCTGTTCTGTCATTTGCATTTAATTCCTCTAACTTTATTCATGCCAGGTAGGATTGCTTATTTAAAATAACACATTTTTAATATGTGCATTAGTGCTGTTTTAGGAACAAAATAGTCTTTACTTGGCCAGATTAGTGTATCTCTTATTTAATTACAACTCGAAAGGTTAGAAAGTTTTATCATGCACACATATTCCCTCGGAATTATCTGACTCTAAAATATAATTAATCATCCTCTGTCATGCTTTTATTATACCCACTGCTCTCTGGAGTCATTCCTTTATTTCTTCTTCATTCATATTCCTCTGACCTTCCTCTTCACTCTGTTACCAGAGACCTCAGGTGAATTTTAGCCAACTGCTCAGAAATGAGTGGATATTGTTAAACTCATTTGTCAACCATATTATCAACTCACAAACATGAGATCTCTGCGTATGTTTAGCACTTTCCATATATAGTAGCCCAAGTATTAACATGGATGGCATCTGTCAATGTTGACAAAAATTAAATTTTGAAACTACTGTAAATAATAAAGCAGTCATAAAGATTATTTCTCTGGAGCATAAGCTACCAGTAAACATGATTTGCATATTGTGCTTACAGCTGTTTCAACATGAACTGTTTGCTGTGGTTCATTAAAATGATTTGATTTGTCAGATTCCAGGATAGTTGCAAGTCTACGTATACCAGCCTGGATGAATGTGGTGACAATTTGGGTTTTCAGAACTATGCACATGTGTACGGGATTAGTGAGCTGAACTGAATAATAAAGCTTAAAAAGAGATCATTAATCACATGTTTTTGACGAGGGAAATGAAAGCGTGAGTACCTCTGAGAGACATTCCTAAGAAACAAAGAGTACAAATAGCAAAGCAGTATCCCCCGTGAAAAGAAAACCGCTTTTATAGACCTACATCCTGCTTCCATTGAACACATTGCAATCTTTTTCTATTGACTTAGTGGAAGTTAAACTGGGACTTGGGCGTGAAACTCAAATGATATTTCCATATAATGCTCTTGTTCTAGATAATAACATTCACACATCCAGGAAATGTTTTATTCTGAGTTACAGTAAATCTGTAAATATATTCTTTTTCTTCATGAACATTTTCTCTGTTTCCTTCTCCCATAACATCACAAGAATCTAGATTTTCTCTCTTTCTCTCTCTTTGCCCCCCCCCCCCCCATCCACAAAACCATGGCAGAGTAGGAAAGAGCAGACAGAAATTCCATTTCATCTATGGAGATGTCTCTTTTCCCAAACAGAAAAATAGTAAGATGGAGCAAAGACTGAATTCAAAGAAATCCCATGCCATGAAGATATGCCAATGCACAGGTAAGTCTCCTCCATATGATGAGGACTGTGTTGCAGAGCTCAGCTGGGCCAGAGAACAGCTCCAGGAAGACCATGGTAGAAATCCCTGAGGGGTTTGTAGCTAATTCCCTGTTATCTGGGGGAGGCTGGGGAATGGGAACTGCAGGACGTGCCGGGGGGCGCAGCTGCCTGCTACTCCCCTGCTCTCAGCCATTGGAAGAAGAGGCGGATGAAAGGGGTGCTAGATGTGCGCTGGTTTTTCTCCCTGACCTTAAAGTCTCACAGCATGCAAGTCACGGAAAGCAGAGCAGAAGGCAGGCGCTGTCTGACTTCTCACTCCTTTAYAGACTAAGCAATAGATGTGCGACACCCACTTAAACAGCTGTGTCCTGAGCAAAAGTATTCCATTTCTGCTTTGGCTGCCTGTGCAGCAAATTGCTCTTCACCCTCCTCAAGTAGTTTTCAACATCACTGAAAGAGATTGTGGGTACAGAGGGTGGCACTAAAATTTTACAGCTTTCGGGAAAGCACTGCAAGTGTCAGTGCAGCCTTTAGGGGTGTATTTTCCAGACAGGAGCCAGCTTAGCTGAAAAAGAAGTGGGTGAGATTACAGGAGTTCTGCAGTAACCCTGATTAACCGATGCTAGCTCGTGAGCTTCGGTGGCTTTGGTGCTAGCACAGGCACGCCATTTGACTCTAAATCCTTTGCAATCCAAAGGAACTGCATACACCTCCACTACTTACAGAATATTACAGGAATCTAAAGCCTACATTTGCCATAATAATCAGAGCTTTAACAAAAGCATATTTGAAATAACTGTGCATTGAATGCGTGTCCAAGGAAAGTTCTCTGCAAAGTATTTTGGAGCAACACAGTTTCCTTCGTGTTCTGCCTCAGAAAGAACCTAAACGCAAAATGTTTCTGCAGAAAAAAATTCTCTCGCTAGTCACAGACAGATGGATTTGCTTCTAGGAAAGCCTGTCCACTCTCACAAAAGCCTGTTAAGGAAATGCAATGCTTCAAGAATGCTGGAATAGAGAGAGGGAGAGTGGAAAAATAGCTTTTTCAGTTTCCCAGCCAATTCCTAGATCCAGAAGGAAATTGGCTTAGGTCAAAATGCATAGACTTTTTCAGCAACAAAACCTCCATGTTTAGCACAGGGACAATCTGAAACACTTCATTCAACCAAAATATTTTATTTTGGTTTGGTTTGTTTAACTCCCCAACAAAAGATTGTTTCCTTTTTAGTGTTTAGAGAGTTTTTAAACCAAAAATGCGGATCTGAAACAAAAAGCTAAGAAGTTGTATCATTAAAGTGTAGAAATGAAACATTTCAGCATTTCCCATGAAGTGGTTTTGAATTCTCTCTTGCTCCTATATTTTTCATCAGGAACTATTTATAGGATTTGACCCAAATTCTTTTCTTCCCAGCTAGCTCCTATTTTTCAACTAATTTATTAGTTGTCCAGTAAAGTGCCCATATCTAAAGTTAGCAACGGTTTAGTTATCTGAAGAAAGTAATAACAAATTGCTTTACATCTCAGAAAAGGAGAACAATGGGAAGAGGAGTCTTTCCTTACTGCATTTCTATTCTTCAGAAGACTTCCTGAGATGGGGCCCCTGCAGTAGACCAACCGTCTCTCCAAAATGCAACCTCTCTCATTGGCAGCATACACCTTACCCCAAGCTTTCCTGCAAGGGCATTATTTATGCCTCATGCACACACTGAAGCTCCTGCTCTGGAGGCCCATTGCCGAGGTGATGTGCATCCCCAAAGGGATGATCGTGAGTTGCGTGTCCTTCTATGTGACACATGCACAACGAATTTCTGGGAATTTCCATGTGTTTAGACCAGGACTTGCACACTAGGTGAGGACCCATGCGGGAATGTCCATGTTTCCACGGCCAAAGACCCAGGGTTTAGCATATGTGAGCCACTGAGCTTTCTCCTAGAAGACAGGTTAACTGAGAGTCTCACCTTCAGCCTATCCTAGCAGCTACCTACAGCCCTGGATCCACATACATTGATTTTTAGACTGAAATGTGTTCCCCCCTCCCACACACACACATTTCAGGACTAAAAGAGCTAGAGAAGTCAATTATACATGTAAGGCTCTGCCTAAGTGACAAGAACAACTCTTCACAAGGCTGTTACACAAACTCATTTTACCTGTGTGGGGAAATGGCCCACCTGAAATCCTCTGAAATCCTGTTTTTCCATACTCTTGTTTCGTTCCAGTTTTCAATGTGAAGTGATTTACTGGAGCCAAATCTACCCCAGTTACTGACACCAAAAGCACCCCAGAGGTTGCCACAGAGTCTGTTTATGGGCAATTGCTAAACTGGGAGAATCTGGTTCTTTTATTTTAGCAAACAGAAAGGTTTTGACATAGCCGAAACTGTATAGCCACCTTTTCTTCTAGGAGGAGAAAGACAGACCTTATTGAAGTCAACACCAAAACTCCTATTTACTTAAAAGGGCCCCAAAGTAAAAACCTAGAACTTCAGTAGCTTAAAAAGGAGACTCATACGAGAGTGAGCTATCCTATTCATTTACTGGATCTGTCTGAAGAGTCTGGTCTGACTAGCTTTCTTTTAACCTCCAAATCTTTGAGAAGATTGAAGAAAAGAAAATGACCTGCAAAGAGGGAAAGGAAATGGATGACTTTTTAAACTTTGAGGGGAGAAAAAAAATAAGTGATCTTCCTTTTAGGTGCAATTTATGAAAAAAATCATTGTGTTTTATAGTAACTCCGTCCTTAACTTTCATTAGCAAAGGCTGCCGTCTGCACCAGATTAATAATGATGGCTTTGTAATGGCTCCTGCACACCCAAAACCACCAAACGTCTTACACAGATTGTTTTTAAAAATCACAGGGTGCAGCCATTACCTTGCACCGCAATTGCAGATCTGATTAAATAATACAAACTGCCTGCAGACCAATGGGTTTTAAACAAGTATTTGTTTATATACAGAAGTCATCAATTTTATATGAAATAGCAAAAATAAAAAAAGAAAAAGGAACAAGCACTTGCAAATTCATAAACAGAAATTTGCACTGTCAGTCAAGTCGATTACAGCAAGTGGAAAGAATAAGGAAAAGCATGTATTACCCTACCACAGGACAATATATATAGGACCTTGATAGCACATTAGCTGCTGCAGGCAGACAGGAACAAATATGAGGTATCTGAAACTTCATCACAAATCAGTCTGCTAACAGCATATGAGCAAGCTTGCAATGACCTCAGCACCGTCGCACACGCTCTTATCTGCTAAATTGCTTTGCGGCAACCTCACTTCATGTCCTTGACCACACTTTTAACAGTTTTTGTCTCTTGGTTTCCAAAGAGCTGACAGTCCTACTTCGGAGTGTCTGAATATCAGAGGGTTGGTGTTTTTTTAATATTATTAACCATTCTTTTCTTTTTTTTTTTTTCTTGTAGATGAACATTTTTCTTTTAGATTTACATTCCTTCTTCTTACTATTGATAATGACTAAAGTGCTAAGCCAACTTTGGAATATGATATTCGTTTGTCACATGAACAGCTACAGCTTTGATTAGGCAATGGTCACTCGCCAGTGGAAGAATTACATATAGCAGCGCACAAAATGGAACAATTTGAAAAGATGCCCTAAGAGTCTGAAAGGAAAACCAAAATTTTTCAAAAGGGAGGATTTTAAAACCAGTCAAAAACCTCAACACAACCAGTCTTTTGGATCTAAGTACTCCACTGTACCTATAGATTAAATATTGATTTTTTAGTTCACACTGAATCCTTCTGCATGAAATCAGCAGGACACCCCAGTGGGTCTTCCCAAGGGATGGGGGCAGTTGTGGGGTGCCCCAAAAGTGCTTTTGGTGGGCAGCCACACTGTAATCTCTCTTACGCATGGGGGCCACTGGTCATCCAGTGAGAAAAGGGATCACGCCAGCCAGGTCAAGCTGATGGAGTATTACTCCCAGAGGAATTAGGCTTTTTGAAATTAAGGAACTCTTTTAGGACAGGTTTAGAAATCCTTGAAGAAAATCTGCTATCCAGATGGACAATTACATTTAGTCTTTTCAGTCCTTCCCCTCATTTCTCTTGGGTGTCTATCTCACAATCTCTCTATAATTTTCTAGGACGGAAGGAATTGACTGTGATATTCGTCTCCATTTAGTTTTTTTTTTTTTCTTCTCTTTGCATGTTCTACCCCCTCCTGCCTTTTCTACTTATATAGCAAACTTTCTGAGGCAGAGGCTTTCTCCTGTTCTGTCTGCACTGTGTCTCAAACCACAGTGTCCCATCAGCGCTTGGTCTGTTGGCACAACAATAATAGACTTGATAATTATTATTGGTCCATGCTATTAAAGTTACATCAGTGACATGAATGTGCAAAAACATCAAGCTGCTGGGAAGTGTATCTGTAAATATCTTAGCAGATGTCATGCGTGTGTGAATTGCTGAGGTAAAGAGCTAAACAAGTACAAATCTATTTACAAAATGCTGAACACACTCTGAAAGGATGGAATTAGTTGGCACCGCACAAAGTGGAGGTGTCGTGGTGCTAGATACTTACTTCACCTATCCTTGTTTTACATCATGGGTCATACGCCATTACCTTTTGCTCCAAGCTCCAAGTCAAATTTGATTAGGGACTAATCTGATTCCACATAATGAGAATACTATTTAGGACGCATGCTTTAAATGTGGCTTTTTGTCTACAGTTTGTTAGGTTAATGAATTTAACAATTGAGATGATTTGTACATTCCATGGGTGATTTGCCATGAAAGATATTTATAAAATCTGCAAAACTGGCTAAAAATGGCATTTCAAACAAAACAAGCAAATAATTATGGCTGATGCTACAACTTGTATGTCTACTTTGTTGATACACATATAGATAAATTTTTTTTCAGAAATTTAAAAAATAGTTACAAAGCACAAAGTGAGGAAGACTTTCTTGGACAGATCAAATTCAATATGAACATTTTAAGTTTCTGAAGAGACCTAATAAAGGACTTTGGTGCTACAACTCCTACCATTTGCATACCTGATCTAGAGTRGATGCCAGATCCCTGAGTGAGGCAGTTGGCTTCACAAAACACCCCATGATCTGAGCATAGAGCATTTAAAATCAGCGCTCTTCTCCAGCTAGCCACCAGCAGACATGGGGCAGAAGCAGGGCTTAAATCCTGCTCCCTGAATGCCCTATTACCTTCTCATTTCTGTGGGAAGGTCTGTCTTCACCCACCCAGGACCTTTTCTGAACATAGGCATCCACAGCCTTTCTTTCAAAACATGGGCTCTGATCATACTTTTGGCCTTTAAAATGTGGCTGATGGTGTTAGAGATTTCTCTTTTATTGCACAGCAATATTGTGGCTAGAGGATTCAACCAGCAAAGCTGAGGCTGAGACTTCCCTTCTGTGTCTGAGGACACTTCAACTCCTCACCACCCCTCACCTCTCAGTAAAGCATCCTGGTCATGAAGTGACGGGCAGAGCAACCCCGAGCTGCTGGGCAGGAAGGATCCCAAGAGAGGCAATAACTGCCTCTGGGAAGGTGACGGCCCTGGGTCCTGGTCCCTGCTTCCAGAAGTACTGACACAGTTTATCCAGTCACTCCTGCCACACTGTTAAACCAAACCATTTACTTATCTCCAGAATTGGGTAGCTGGCTGAGCTTTCAGAGCTGCAATTTCAGACGCAGGCACCCGAATTTTGCCCAAGCCTTGCCGTGATCCTTAAATCCTTTATTGGATTTGTCTTTCATGTTCCTACTCCAGGACCTGAGCGCCAATTGCTTGTCAGAGGCCTTGAAGCAGAGTGGTGGGAGGGTAAAGAAACCCTAATAGTGCTACAAATCAGTAATGACTTTTCTTATATTACGAGTCTGTTGCAGCACAAAGCCTTGTAGTCAGATGCTGTATATATCATTGTTCTCTTCCAAATTTGGAGGCACAGGGAATCTATTGGCACATTGCAGCTCTGTGCTCAAGCACTGGGAGATTTGGTACTAAGCTAGCTGTTTAAGAAGAAAGCAAGCTACATTTCCCTGGGAATCACCAGGCTCTTTCTGAGAGCAGAAACTACAAGGCCATCTAAGCAACAAAATGTCAAAAAAAAAAAAAAAAAAAATCCAGTGTGGTTACATTGCATCTTGATGCTTGCTCTGCCTGTGTTTCCTTAGGGCTCTACTGCAAAGATCGTCTTGCTGCAGCACGTCACAAATCCCAGCACCCCCCACGGCTGCTTTAAGGGAAGCGAAGTTCACTTTCCCTCTCCTCATGGAGCAGAAACCAAAACCCAGAGAGAGAAGTGTTGGTGTCTCAAGACAAAAAGGATGACAGTTCAAAGAAACCTGGAGGAGAAGGAACCCGTTGGCGAAGACTTTACACCAGTCGGCACCTGGAAGGAGCTGCAAAAGGCAACCCAGCACTCCTCCTCTCTGGTTCTCGCTCCCGAACGCTCATGCTGAGCATGCCACCCATGGCAATCTGCCTTTCTTGCAAGCTCTTTGCCTTTACTGTAGTCTAAATGTCATTTACAACAACACAAGATGTCAGGCCAGTCCTGGGTGGGTTTTCGTGCTGTTATGCGCGCAAAGCCCTTACTCTGCCAGGGGAGAGGAGCTGTCCTGCTGCGCCCTGCTGGGCTGCACCGCTTTCCTGTCGGGTCTGCGTGGAAATACAGATATATGGCTTCAAAGGGCTTTCAGTTGTCACACACAAAGCACAGAAGCTCAAAATTACAATGTTCTGAAACATCGTTGTGTCATCCTATTTGCAGAGAGAAGCATTATCTCTCACTTTGCTCTCCTACAGAAGTAATGTATCTTTGTTAAGTCTGCAGGGTGTTATCACAGAACTTGCCTTAGGGCAGAAACCGTAGTCACTACATTTCCCAGCTAATGAGAGATTGAGAAGACATTGAACAACGAACAAAAATGAAGCAGCAGCAATGCTTTTAGTTTAGTATCAGTCACTTGATCAATCTCATTCGAGTGCTATGTGAGAGTAAAAACATTAAGGTCCGCGCTCTAACTTACTGAGATATAACAGCAGACATGATCTGGGATGGATCATGCCTCTCCCGCTGACAGTCCAGGATCTGTGACTTCCGAACAAGCAGTTCAAGCACCTGATGTCCTGCTAGACACCTTATAAGAGGTATGTTTATTATGTGGTACATCCTAAATTTCCTCAGCTGCGTTTTGCCACCTGAGAATGCTGCCTTGGARCAATGACAGCAGGCCAGACTGGAARAATATAATGAGGAATAAACAGTTGGTGCAAGTTCTGCTGTTGACTTGAAGTGCCTCAATTGAGTTTAATGGTGATTATTTACAGAAGAGAGTGCAATAACAGTCGTAAAGTGGGAGGGCAAGCGAGCAGAAGACAGGGAGAGAAAGGGATATGCATTTCTCTTTCCCAGAATACATTAAAGAAACTAAGGCATTAATTCGCTTTTTCTTTTTTTTTTTTCCTCCAATTCTTTCCTTTGAATTACCTCCTTATATTGATCTCATGATACTAGGGAGTTACATAGTCCAGCACTTACAGAAATAAGCTGGCAGCACTATCCTAATATCAGCATTTAGGAGAATTTACCTGATTGAGTTAACTTTGGACACATGCATTCTGTTGAAAAAGCACACAAGGGGATCTTCAACAAGAAATAAAACATGGCAGCAAGCACAACACTGAAAGCGAGCCCTGGTGATCGCTGGATGCTGACCAACACATTAGAGATCCCAACATCTATGTGCTTTGCGTGGATATTTAAAAATATCTGTTGCCTATATATTCTTCACAGTTTGCTTAACACTGACCTTCTGATTTCAACTACCCGTAATAACCAGAAGTAATTTGCCAAACGCAACAACGGCAACAAGTAACAACTGTACTTAGGCTAAGCTCCCATACTGCCACAATAATATAACCATATTAGCGTCTGATAGCAGGGAAGATTTCAAGTCCCAGCACAGTGAGAGAAATGTTACTAAATGTTAGCCTACTGTGAAAGATTCAACAAAACATAATTACCATGATTATAGGATATAAAAAGTAACATTACAAAAGAGCTCAGTTAATAGAAAAGAGAAGAAGAACAAAAAATTGATTTCTATCTAGGTGTCCCTTTTACATGATACTACCACATTTCAGAAGTCAATACAAAAAGCCAGGTTCTTTGCAATATACAGAAAAGTAGATAAAATTGAGATTTTCATGAAACCAGCTACACCTCCTCACTTGCCTCCCTCCATCTGGTTATACYGGTATTGTTCTGGTAGGAATTGTTTTGCTAGGACATGACTAACTTGTCACCCCACAAGGGAATTTAGACAAAATATTGTTTTCATAAGGCATTTCACATGGCCCACAGTGGTATGTGGAATGAGGGGGTCTTTGAAAGGGTCCAAAGCAAACACAAAAACAGTGGAAAACCCATATGAACCTAAACTTTCTGTCACAGACTGTGCAGAAAGATTAATTCTTTTGGGAGATGTAGAGATGACCTTCATTAGATTTTCTGTAACCTGGCCAGTGGACAGACCCATGCATACATTGTACACACTATACTGCAGATAACAGTAATGGGAATTCAAAACCAGTGTGCCTGCCTGCTACAATATGTTGGTGTATTCAGTCATTATCTCTTTCCTTGGGAAAAGTAAACACACAATGATATTCTTCATTGGCAATGCAACTTGCAAAAAAAAAATATTTTAATGACAAATATTACATACAGCCACAATGTTACCTTTTCTTTGCCTCATCAGGTATCCCTCCTATCAATTACTTTTTTTAATCACAGCTGCAGTMTTGTGTTTCAGTCAGCCCAGACTGTTGTGGACAGAATTAAAACATGACCCAGAAATTCCTTACAAAGGAAAAATGCCTGCCAAAATAGTTAAAAGTTTTAAATAASGATTGCCTGGAATAAGTTAAATGTAGGTCACCATCTCTGTCTGGGCAAGTTGTTTGTTATTTTTCTGCTATGGGGAGACTTCTTTTGACTAGATTGATAATTTTCTGCCCTGACATTTTGAGCAACTGAAGAATGGAAAAAAATCGTTTTAAAAGGCACTTGAGCACTTTTTTGTGCTTCAGAAAACTCGAATCTCTATGTGCACTGTAAGAGCATAGATCYGCTGTGCCATTCACTGATAGAATGCAAATAGGTTGAACTCAGTGGTTATATATTAAAAGAATGCATGCAACGGATATGGTATTGTTGAAGGGAGAAGATCATATAAACACACTGAGTCTATTTTCTGTATCCTGAAAGGTAGAGGAGGAGGACGRAGCACAGCTTTAAAGTTACAGAGACAACCCAAGAGACAGCTAGGACACCTGGGCTTGTTTGAGCTGCTGCTCTCTCTGGAAGCTCGRTGGGATCTAGGCACCTGGTGATGCTATCAGAGCTTGTCTGCATCTTTAGGTACTTAAATAATGTAGATAATCTAAGTCATCATCATCATTGGATTTACATGCATTGAAGGTAATGTTTCTATTAAATTCATGCCAGGTATTGAAAAAAGAGAAAAGCAGCAATGAAACCAACATTTACTATCTTTGCTCAGAGTACAGCAGACTCTGACATTGCTCTCGGAGGGGTATTTATACAGCATGATGAATTTCCCACAGAACAGGCTCATTAGTGGTCTCCCACCTCCTTTGACTGCAATTTAAGGAAYGACTTCAATCATGACATGATCACAAAGTGCCAAAGCGCACCAAGCCAGAAGCTGTTAAGAAACCCACGGCATATTCATTAATAGCCCTGGCAAAGACATGCATTTCTCCAGCAGCTTTCAGGCAGACACAGGTATTGATCACTGCAAGTTCTCTCCTTTAGAGGGGCTGCACAGCACTGCTGCTCACATCTTTCAGCTCTCCTCGCTCTTCTGGAAATATCCGTACTCCCAAGAGCAGGACATCCTGTTTATATCCTCTTCCACCTTCAAGTTCCTCCAGAATTCACTTTTTGTGTCTATGCTAATGATCCAGCTACAGCAGCTTCTATATCACCTTCCCACTGCTAAACTGGCAAGTCACCAGAGCCTCTTTTTTCYCTGAACTGTAGCCACCAACATGAAAACCAAAGAGATGGTGATAAGCATCAGGCGAGCACAATGGGTATCAGCAGGAGTGCAGGGTTTGGGGTAGCAAAACCAAAAAAACGACACCAAAAAGCTCCCTCAGCTCTGTGGYTCAGGGAGCAAACTGCTAACGAACTGCCTGTATAATCACCCTGGGCTTATAGACCAGAAACGTCGCGACGTCCTGGAGGGGAACTTGGTCCCTCTGCTGCCGTTCAGGAGATAGGCCTGGCTGGGTCACGATTCTGCAACCTTTGCTTGAGGCCTAATTATTTATTACTTTGCAACACAGGCACAGGTASCAGGACATGGCGCAGCGGGAAATTTTTACGCATACAGAAGCATCACACTTCAGCTTTGCCCAGGACAATACAGATCACTTAATGTGACTAATGATCAAGCCCAAGGTAAAAGTTTCCTAGTGAAAGTGTTAAAAATCAATGAGAGAAGCTGTTACAGTCATTCCAATTATTTTCTAAATTCAGTTCATAGGTTATAAATTATCGCTTAAGCATATTGGGGGAGTATGTGCCCTTTATTTAAACAGCAATATAGATATCAATTAAAGGACAAATTAGTTATACCTTTTGACTTATGTGCAAAGAAGAGAACTCCTACAGTATTAAAGAGTTTTTAACTAGTGGGTAGTCTGGTAATTAGGGAGCTGTCAGAGCTTGTTATGTTATCTTGCAGCAGTTGGTGTTCAAAATACTTCTTGCCACTCATGATCTGAGTGGGATGTTGTTAATATGCAGCTACAGTCTACAAGAGTTCAAAGGGTAGAATTTAATTACAATTCTGTAAATTCTTAATTTTCAATTACTATGACACTGGGGAACTGCCCTTGAGAAAGGGCAGATAAAAGACATTTTGGCATTTACAAATGTATGAATAAATAGGAAGGCAAAGAGAAATAATATTTGCGGGGTTGTCATATTTGCAAGTTCTACTGTTGTTTTTTAATTTATTTTTGCAGTGCTAGATTACAAAACACAATTTTCTTCTGTCAACAGTTACCATGTATCATTTGCAGATATTATCTCACTCCAGACAGCAGTTTTGAGGCCATCAAAAATAATACTTTTATCCTGTAGGGTACGATAAACTCATGTACAGCGGAGGGTCCCAAGAGGTATGTACAGAAAGAAAACTTTTTCTAAGAACAACTTTTCTGTAGAATCAAAAGCCCAGCTCCCTCGCTAGTGTCTTTTTTTTTTGTTAAATCTACAAGATCACCCCAGCCAGTGATTCCCAAACTTTGGGAGCAGGCCTCTCTACCTCCCAGTTTTATCACTGGTCACCCCTAACCTTACCACCAAACTCAGCTGGAAATACTGTAGAAACGAGCWGCTTTCACCACCAGCTGGATTCCTCCTGGAGGCTCTGGACCACACTGGAGAAGAGGGATCAAAGTAGCATCGACTAGGAAGATGCTCTGTTACTAACCGAAGACGACTAAACGTACCCATCCGCAGTGCTCAAGAAGACTCTCGTGTGAAAGACAGGCCCTGCATTTGTTAGACGGGATACAAGGGATTCTTCTGAAGTCAACATTAACATGGAACGCAGAAAAGCGGAGGGAGAAAAATCGCCTAGATAAAAAAAACTTAAGTTCGGGAAAGCAAATGAGATCTACCCCGGGGGCAGTATCTGAAGCCCCTTCTGGAAGGACAACGCCGAACATCGGCCCTGCGTGGCGCCTCCCCGAGGACAACGTTACCCCGGCACTACACCCCGCAGCGCGGCCTGTTAGCTATCGCTTACGAACGCGCCCGATGCCTTCTGTCAGCCCCGTTTCCACAGATGCCAACACGAACGCTCGCCCCAGGGCAGCGCAGTTGAATATAAAACAGGGCTCGTGCCCACGGCGAGGCCGGGAGCCACGCGCGCGCCCTCCTCGGCATGCGGAGCGGCGCGCGGCGAGAGCGGGGCCGCGGCGTGCCACCTTCGCCCGCAGCGGGGGGCTCTGCGGCTCCCGTTGCCCTCGGAGGTCTCCCGGGCGGCTCCGAAACAGCCCTCAGCCAGAGGATAACAAGCAAATCCCCCGCATGAAAGGGAAACGGGAAACAGGCCGCGACCCCGGGACGTGTCTTTTATCACTGAGCAGCGCCGGTGACCCGCGTTTTAGACCTGCAGCCGAGCTGCGGCAGCTCCGCGAGCGGCACCACACGCGTGGGGCCGCGGCGGCCGCTTTCAGGAGACCCTGCGTCACCTCGCGCCCGCCGCGGAGACGGCCACGGCGGCTCGGCCGACAGGCTGCACCGCTGCGGCAGCTTCTGCTTCGAGGGGACGCTGCGCGTCGCGTGTTTGCCTTTGAAACCCCGCGTTTGCCTCCGAAACTGCAGATGATCCTCTTTCACGACGGTCTTTACGCCAAGTTTTGCAAACGAGCGCTGCTTGCGGGACCTCAGCAGAAATCGCGATTGCGGGTGTTTCCTACCAAACCTACAAAACAAAGAGGAAGGCTCCAAGGGCCACAGATCTAAAGAAATCTTTTATTCAAGCTGAATAAACAGCTATAATTGAAGCCTGGGAAAGAGACTGTCTTTGGTGGGGGAAGGGATAAGTAGCATAATCAAAAGTTTATGTAGCGTGAGTCTCTGCAGTAGGAAACTGTGCTATTAAAGTATTTTTTCTGATGTATTTTTAAAACATTTATAATTTATATAAAAACACCAGGAGGTACCTTTAAAGTTATTTAGCATGAAAGTCCAATAAAAAGCTCCTTCAGCTTTAACAGCGTGATACAATAGCTCTCACAGTATGTACAGTTAGCCAATTCTTATATTCACTAGTGCAGGGAACAAAAGCACAATACTTAGTACTCTCCATCAAATCAAGAAAAAGTCGTTTTGCCACTTACAGTGATTTATATGCACAGCAAGTCAGTCCAAAATGCAGGTGCCTTATCCAAGAAGGGAGGGGAAGCGCAAAAGGTCAGAAGCACCATCACAAGCATTAAATACAAAGCAGCTTGATTAGGTTTTCGCAGACATGAGATGCTGAAGGAAACCCCAGCTGAAGCCTGTCCTTCAAGCAACACACATGTAGCAATATTTTAATTTGCTCAGCTATAGAGTGGCAGAGATCATGTCAGCTTGTTAATAGGCAATCAGCACGTGAGATGCCAACTCAAACAACCAGGAAAACAGCCTGCTTTCAAGTTGTAAGTGCACAGAAATAATTTATTTGGGATCCTTAATTCCCAATTCCGAGCTCCTACTAGTTCCTTGCTTTGTTTTTTTGCAGAATGAAAAATAAAGCTGAGGCAAACCTCTAGCCTCAGGTTGCACTGTATAATCTCTCACTACAAGTCAGTGCGAGTCTGTGGATGCAACCAAGGGCAGGTTTTCTCTCTGCACCTGAGGTTAGTGATTTGAGGAAGTAACAAGAGCAAAGCAAAGAAAAATAGCAACAAAACTTATTTTATGTAGGACACCTGCTTTACCATGCTCTGGGCCACTCAGCACCATGGCTGTTCCAACTCTGCCGGAGTTATTTGCCAAGTATGAATTCAGCGGCACTGTTTACAACAAAGAGTATTTGGGCTATAAAAAGAGTGGCCCAATTTTAATGACTGAGGATGAGAGGGCATTTTTCTCCTTCTAAACGCTGATAGTCAGTTCTTTTTAAGACCCCAAAAAACATAATTTAAAAGTGTTTCAAGGTGGTCTTTCCATGACCTGAATAGATTATTTAATAGAGCTGCATACTAACTTTTTTATAACAGATATGTTGCATACATATGCTGAAGAGAGAGTTGTCCAAGGCAACACCCTCAATTCCTTCAGCTTGGTCAATGGTCAGAGCTTTGACAGAACTTGAGGGAGAGTGCAACGGTAACTACTACTATTTGTGCTCATCTTCAAAGAAGAAAAGAAAAATTCACAGGATAAACTGTTAAGATGCAAGAACATGACTCTGCTTTGCGATCGTGGGGAAAACATTAAGTTTGCTCCGAGATCCCTAGGTTAACTCAGGCTGGGTTGACCCACAGTACAAAAAAAAAGCAACTTCAGTCATCTTCAAACATCCAGCTGGTGCCAAGGTGCCTGAATCACAGAACGAGTACTGTCATAAAACCAGCTACTTGGATCTATTGAGAGCACTTTTCCCAGCTGCAGATTGAAACTGCTCAAAGCAAACTTAACGGTCCATGGTCTGTCCCAGGATCTTCCTGCAGCCTAGGCAGGAAGGTACACTGCTCACCCATGTGAATAATCCTCTAGGTGCAAGTAAGCAAAGCACAGAGTAAAAAAGTAGGGGACACGCAGCAAACTGGTGTCAGACAAAGGGATTTTGCCAGGACTGTATTTTCTAACGCTTGTGCATTTGTGCCGATCAAACGCTATGAAAAAGGTTCATAATAACTTTGTAAGTAGATGTGTTCAAAGAATAAATAGGGGGTCGTTTAATTTTCAATCCCCATACTGCACCTCTACTTCACTTTAGAGGCAATGGCAGAAGAGCTAAGTGCATTATATTGTAAATACACCGAAATGAAAATAATGTTTCTCTGTAATGGAATAGTTCATCGTCAAGGCCAAGTTCTTCATTGATTTACATTCCACGTAACCTCAGGAATACTGTATAGGCTGTAAATCAGTGAAGAATAGCATCCTTTGATTCTAAATCTTCCCAGCCATTCAGAAGTCATGCTAATACGTTGCTACAGCTGCACTGCACACGAAGTGACTGTCAGTCGGGGTTGTTCCAATCAATGGTATTGAAAGAGAGGGCTGCAGCTAGCTACAGTATCGATCATGTTAACGAGTGATAAACAATTGCAACTATCAGCCCAGTATCATTGCACAGGGCACTAAATGAAAGATTTGGATGTCTTTAAGGTCGCATTTTTTTATACTTGATTATATCTTTATTCAAATTATTGAATTTTATTTAACCAGTTTTTCAGCTCTCTCTCTCAATGAGGTGAAGTTGCACTGAGAGAAGTGGCTGTAAAAAATTGCCCAGCCACATTGCAAATTTTTTGCTTCTCAGTAACTTATACGTCATCTTTGAGCTGGAAGCTGAGCAGAGTTGTTTTTTCTTTTGCCAATAGCACCGTAGATTCAACACTCCTGCGAGCTCACATCTGGTGGAAGCTGAGTGATGGAGGAGCAGAAATACAGCTCCAGACACTTGGGAAACTGGCACCTGAATTGACTTGATAAAGCCAGGACTGGAACTGAAACCAGTTCACTTCCATGGACGTGCCTGATACGCAACACGGCTGAAAGCTTCAAAGTTGTTTCTGAGAGAAACAAACACAATTTCAAGTATCTACAGGAAACATCAATTTAAAAGACGTGCATCATTCTCTCACAGACACTCTTTTGATGCGAATATATACTCTTGAGCACTTAGGCATTTCCATGTCTTACCAAAAAGCAGATTAAATCCACGTCAGTGCAGAGATGGGAAATCAATGTGTATTTGTGCCACTGTAGGATATATACTGACATATATGAAGAAAGGGCTGAAGAATTTTCTCCTGCGCTTTCCTTTAATCCATATGCTATTTCCACAGCTCTGCAAAATTGCATGGTCCTAATACAGCAGTCTAGTTGTATCCTAAAGGGTTAATGAAATTGCTGTGCAGGACCCACTCTTTCCGATCTCCTGAGCTGATGTTCAGCTGCATTTGCTGGACGTGTCTTCCAGAAACTCCAGTTAGGAGACACATTTTCCACTACATGTTGTGAGCCACAACAACTGGAGGAAAATGTTTTTCTTCAGTTGGTGCAGAACAACAAATCATTCATTTTTTCAACATAACATTAGCAGCTACAGGAGCAAACCAAGTGAAGGGACTGGCAAAAGTACTCAAGGTGATAAACCTAGAAACAGAAATGGGTGCCACTGCCCCTGAAAATAGCTCTCCCACCATTGGCAGGCACATATGAGTGTGCTCAAATCCTGTGCAAATATTTGCTCTGGGCTTAGTCTCATCCACAAGGCAGACCCTCACCTGATGACCTTGACGACAAAGAAGCGTCCTATGCTGCAAAACACTTCAACCTAAATTCACAGATCTCATCACGTTTAATGCCAAGCATAGGTCAGCCAGGTACTGACCTTTTTAATACTTTGCTTCGTGATTGAAGTCGAGTACGAGCACCCAGTGAATCTGCCTTCCGTTCGAATCTCCTACCAGCCTGAGATCAAAAGAGAGAAAAATCTCACCCGCAAAGACTGCCTGTTACTTCAGTGATCTTTGCAGGGTCTCCCGTGCAAAAGCATCTCTGTGTAAGCATTTTCCCAAAAAGTCTTAAAGCAGGTACCTCTGCATCAGTAATTATGGGCATGTGATTCACTGGAGCTACAGCTGCCAGGGCAGGGCTGAGGGGGAAAAGATTGGGGCTTTTCAGAATGAGATTCCTTTTTTCCACAGTAATAACAGCACTGCTGACTGAATAACGAAATAGGAATTAGGCCTCTTCAGTTCCTGCATTCAGAAGTGGCTATGTAGCATGCATATTTGCCCATCAGGGGGTAAGCACTGTGTGGGAGCCTTGCGCACAAATCTTATTAAATAACCTGTGGGACGCATGCCAAAAGCCCGTGCACCTCTTTAAATAAATGTAGCATGAACATTTATTTACCATTTTCATTTTCAGTGTCAATCAGCTTTGGGAAAAAAAAAAAAAAAGTTAAGTCCTTGGTTTCCATAATAATGCTGCAGCGCAGGAACACTACTACTAGATTATTGTCTCCAGCATCTTTCTATGCAGTTTTTGATAAAATTTTCCAGCTGATCTAGTTATACAATGTTCGGGGTCTATCCATATATGAATCAAATGCCAAGGTTGATGAAAAAAAGAAAAAACCCTCCAAAATCCCTCAATACTGCAGTGTGCAAACAAACAAACGGAAGAAGGCACCAACCCAAACAAAAACAACCCCTAAAACATTTTGGAAGGCAGACTGATTTTCATAAACTCATTAAAACAATTCCCAATTGAGCATAAAATAGCAAATTCAGGATTCATGTTATGAAGGAAGAAACAGAGTCTCCGACCTCATGGCAGATTGATGTTGTGATTTGCCTGAGCTTTAAAAATAAAACTCCCCACCATCCTCCCCACCCCCTTGCCCCCATTTTAAAATATTGCTTTCCGAAGCAATCAAGAATACCTCCTGGAAGAGCCAAATCAAACTATATCTTGTCCTTGAGGATATTAGCTGAGAAACGATTTTTGCAAGCTACACTGTAAGGCATACATTGATCTGATGACAGCTTTTGAATCTTTAGATAGAGTCGAACTTTGGCCTTTTCTTTATAATGCCAGCATGCCCGTCTCTGCAAAAGCCCTCAGAGTCACATTTTTTTCCCCAAACACAGAGAAATAAATCTATGAATAATTCTCTTGCCATTCCATTTCACTATCCCCACTTCTCATACAAGTTTGTGGGCCCGATCCTGTTTTTTCTACTTTGCTCGCACATGATTTTAAAGAAAGAGACAAAAATAATTAGGCATACTGGGGGGGGGGGGGGTTGAGTCGCTAGATTTTTGTTTAAGGAAAATAAAAATATTTCTTTCTTTTTCTTTTCTTAGGTTTTATTTTCTTACCTTGCCAGCATTTTTCTTGCGATTCAGTGTGGGCAAATAGACTGATTCATTTCTGCTGCATGCAGAAATGGAGAAGTGGAGAATGTGTTGTCTAATAAATGATTACTTAACTTACTAGATAATGAAGGGTGAGATACTTAGGAGAGGAGGAAAATAAGAATCATTTAAGAGTTGAACATGGAAACCAACTGTCCCCTAGCTATCTGTAAGGGCAGAAGCCTGCTGTTACCCACCCTGCTTGCCACTTCCATAGACTTTATGTCCTACAAGGAAGAACTTCTCCATCTCTCCCTTATGGCTCCCAGCAGCTTCTACCAGCTGGGGATTTTAGTATCCAATGAAATTTAACATGGTCTTAAAAATAATAATTTGCCACTGGGAAATCGATTTAATACCAGAATGAAAGACAAGATAAAATAATTTTTAAATATGTAGCTAATTCCCAAGAAATAGAAATCTTCAGTGCTCAGCCCCTCCATCAAGGCCTGCTGAAGTCATTTAGAAGATTCCTCTTCGCTTCAGATGAGGTCCACAACTAGGCGTGTAGCGCAAGCTCAGAGAAAATGGTGAAGATGGCTGAAAACTACTTTTTCTCTTGTTCTCTGTCACCTCTGTAGTCAGGTACCAAGATCAAACATATCTATGTTAAAAAGTTAAAAGTGCTGCCAAAAAGAAGGTGTTTTCTCAGTCTTGAACCTCTCTGGCAGATTGCATAGGACTTTACAAGTGAAATTCAGAAAGGACATATCTGGAATCCATACAGCATTGAGCAGTTTAAGTAAAAGACTATCTATGGCACAATTAGTATTAAACACATCTTACATCTGTCAAATGCACACTGCAATCAATACTCCTACGACTGCAGCTGCAAGTTTCTCAAGAAACACAGCAGCTATCTTTTAAACTGATATCAGCCAGATATAATGGGATATCGGAATTAACGTTAGCTCAGTCAGGCATGACAGCTTGCTGTAATGACTAAGTGTCAGCCACTTTGAAAGTTTACATCTCTCTTAATTACCATGATTACCCAACAGACTGGTTTTCTGCTAATATGCCTACTGGAAGCTATGAACGAGCAATGAAATCTAAAACATACGTACATCAGCAAAGGCTTACGCTGAACTGTAAGGATCATATGTTGATCCTTATCAAACTGCTGCCCCCCCTGCTAAGGGGTACATAGCACAAAGCTGTACCACTGCTTGTGATGGGGAGATATATGCTATTTTTGCCCCCTTACTCAATATAATGGCATTTCTAGGCAGGGATAATCACGGAAACTTGGTAGGTCAAGAAAGTTTCTTAATACAAGGCCTTTCCTGTATCCCACCAAGCTCAGGACTGTTGAAAGTCTCCTTGGCTTTTTTTTTTTTTTTTCCCCCTTCTAGTTACAGTTTCCCTCTTTTTTCTCCAGGCTAATGCAGTCCTTTAAAACAAATCCTGTGGGTTACGTATTATTCACAAGAATCATTTTTTCCCTTGTGCATGGGTGGTGGTGGTGGAGAGGCTGGAAATACAAACCTACAAACCTAACTTTTAATGAGTTCTGCTTTCAGCTGAAACACCTTTCACTTTGTCAGCTCAAAGCTACCACAAGCAGAAATTCCAGGTGAGGAGTACTGGGTGACCAATGGACACAAAACCCATTTTTTTGGCCAGTTCAGGGACCACTGGGACTCACTGAGTGCTGTTTCCAAGCACAACTGCTGAGAACCTCAGGCTTACAACTGCTGAATTAAACAAATACCTTTTCGCAGAGTTAACATTTTGCAGTAGAATTCACTGTCAGGGAGGGACATCTCTGGCTTCACTCTCTCTTGCCAATGCTCATCCTACCCTTGACTGTATTTAGGCTTTCCTAGCCTTCACCGCCACTTCTGTGCGTGGTATCCCAAGTGTACTCTGCCTTAATACATTTGTGAAGCAAGTATTCCAAGAGCTATAAGGAGATGCTTTCATAATGAAGGTAATTATCATTGCATTTTAATGTACTGCAGTACAGAGCCATGGTTCAGTAGCGTTACTTCAGAGCAAGTGTTATAATAGAGAGCTTTAGATCTATCATGAAATACATCTGTAACTAACCTTTGGTGCTGCATGCCAGGATTTTCTCACACTAAACACTAATGAGGTGTGCTCCCGCCTGCCTGCCACAAGTGGCTGAGGATCTTCTAATGAGTCTATAGCTACAAATAAAAGAAATAACTATCAAGTCACTTTGGCCCCTTTTTCTATGCAGTGCCTTCTAACAACTCTAACTGTAACAGAACATTGCCTCCTAGAGATTGATGTCACTACATTTAAAAAAAAAAATCAAATCAGAGTGCAGCAAAGGACAGGGGAGCTCGCAGAAAAATAAAATTAGCCATAGATTCAGCCAACTATCAGAACCTTAATAATGCTATAAATCTTCAATATACCTGACAGAGTATACACAGATTGCAAGTAAAATACCACATACAGGTTCATTATTTTCCTTGGTACCTAGCACTTGTATAGGGAAGGGCAGGGAAAGAAAAGGGAAGGAGATGTTCAAGGGATTGGGAAGGACTCACTGGAGAAGGACAATCCACTCCTCTTTTTTCTATAAGAAAAATCACCATTGCAGGCATGCACAAAATCCTTCTTGTAGGTGAGGTGTAAACCACCTGTAGCTCCCCTCGGTTACCTTCAACAGCCATCCCAAAGCCTCAGTGCTTTGCAAAGCCTTAAAAATCCTTCTCCAGTCTGTCTATGCCTGGGGAAAGGCAGCTGAGCCTTGTTAGCAAATTGGCCAGGCAGAATGGGTAAACTTCAGTTATCCCAAAAAGCCAATTAAGAGGAGTTACAAGGCAAGTCTGACCAGTCAGAAACAGAGGAGAGATTGGCAGCCTCGGCTGGGGAGGCAGGAGCCAAGGTAGCCTGCGGGATAATTAGCAGGGTTGTGCGAGTACATGATGCTCCTTGGGTCGTGGGGAGGAGCAGCAGGCAAACACAACACGGTGCTGCAGGAGACCCCGGCTGGTAACGCTGTTAATCCAAGACTGCAAATACAGCCAGGGCTGARCAGAGCCTCCCTGGCTTTGCCAATGCCCGGTGCGAAGCGTGTCGGCTCTGCTGGGCCGGCTTGAACCCTCCAGCAATGCTGCTTTTGGGCAGTGGAAATGTTAGGCATGTCACTGCACCTCCTGCCCAGATCTGTGCTTTTGCTGAGAAGCAGCTTTTGTGCATAAATAAGTAAGTGCAGGGAATGTGGGCTGGAAGTCTCCGTGAGGGAGATGAAACTTTAAAACGCAGCCTATAAAAAGCCCAACCTGGAAGCAGTTTAACTGCCATGCCTGGCATCCGAATTGGTGGGGGGAGCTCATGGAGCTGGGGAGAGCAAAGAGTACGGTGCATAAATCGCAAGGCCTGGGGTCAGTCTGAGGAGAAGGGGTAAGAAATCTCCTTTATTCCCTCTCTCACCTATTGCAATTTCCCCTGCAGAAGCGTCTCCAAGTGAAGTTGTCAACGCAAGCTGAATTTTTCTTCTGTCCCCAAACCCTTCCCCGATTAACCCTTCCTTCCAGAACCGTGCTCGGGCTCTGCCTGCACCATGAACATCCCTCCCCTACCAGCACGYCTCCTCCTTTATGAAAATAGAGCTGTTGCTCGGTTGCGTTTCCCAAAACACGAGCCAGGCCCCTTCCATCACTTCCCTCGGGAACCTTTTCTCACCTCAATCAATCTCTTTCTGAAGAAAGCCTTCCTATTTCTCCATCTTTCATGGTAGCCAGAGCTGACTGCAGTGAACAAGGAACAGGTACAACGAACCCATAAAGAAAGGGGCTGCGCAACGCAGAAATGTTAAGTATTATTAATGTATTAGAGAGTTCACATGGCAGCTGTTCCAGTGTTAAGCTCTTCAGAAACGCAGTAATCTTGCCATCCACACAATTCCTAGCACCTAGCATCCAGAAAAGCTACAACTAATTTATTGGGCATATAAAGGCAAATATTGCTTTTCCATCGTCATCCTACCCACAGCTTCTAGCACTGCCTTATTAAAAATAACTTGCCTCTGACTTTCACAGTATTGCAAAAGTGGTAACATTTTTAGGCATGTCATCCTTTTCCAATAGAGAGTAGTTACAGAAGCCTTCTAATGACTTTTTCAAGGTAATAACTATGCGATGTGTAAAAAACCAAATATGAAAAAGCTGCTTTTATTAAGATCCACTTTTTCATTAATGTTTGCATGTTCCACCTGGATATCACCCTGTGGATACTGCTGGCAGGGAACAGGCTACTATGGTACTCAGAGCACCTTCTCGTGATTTATTTTTTTGTAAATGCCCCTCATTTACTTTATGGAAGTATGGGGAAAAAGAAAAGAGAAAAAGAACAGTTTGATGTATGGTTTTTTTTCAAGCCCAGGTGTAAGGTGTTTCTGGCAAGGATAATCTGTCAGTATTTAGAGACAGGATAAACTCCATCAGAAACCTTGATGTTTTGCTTCGATCTGTTGGGGAATTCTATCAAGAGACACTTGGGAGACCCATCCAAAAATAACACTTCTTGAGATCAGAAAGAGCTGTTTCTTTAGAAGTTTCAGCACCAGCAAAGCGGCTGTTTGTGCACAGGGTGCAGGCAGTCACGGGCAGACCCACCGCAGCAGACGGAAGCTCCCCGGTGGCCTCCCTGCACCTTCCTCAAGCGTTCCTGCTATGATTTTATTTTGTTAAACTAGATCAAAGTCCTGAATCTCCTCACAAGTCATAAAAGCATAAACACATTCACAATAAAAGCACCAACCAGCCATACTGAAATGGTAGGTATCAGGCTCAAGGAGTTATTTTTCTCACATCCGTAAAACTTTCCTCTTAAGCAGCCCAGGAGTATAATTTGAAAAGATTCCGATTCAATTCTCTTCAACTTCACGCTTGTCCTTGACGCTTACAGCAGAAAGATTTTCTTTCAGTAATTTTGCAATTTCACATCACCAGCACAGCCTTCAGAGCTGCTCGAGTACAACTCCACTTCTGGCAAGAACTCTGCATAGGTGAGTTTAGACGCCTCGAGTAGCCATGAACCAGCTACAAAAGGGCATCTTAGAGCCACTTGATTTCACTTCAGCAAACACAACAGACTCTTTCTCTCTCTCTCTTAAGTTAACATATTATTTGCATGCATCAGCCATACTTAGAACTGCTCTGTGGATAGTTTTTTACAAGCTTTTGTTTGACAAATGCATCTTTCCCCACCCCCAAGACTGGTATCTATCTCCCCAGCACCACAGTTCAAATCTTTTTTGGCAGAAATAGTTACAGCTGAACTTACGGCTAGTTTTGACAGAAAAAGAGCAAGGATATCAATACATCAAAGCTCTCAGTTTGGCTTAAGTGAAGTTACCCTATTTCCCTGCTTTTTTATGAAGGAATCCTTCATAATCAAATCCCAAGGATAACTTTCACTGTATCATTACTAAATTTTCCTACCATTCATAATTACTTCCTAGTAAGCAAGGCAGTCTAGGGAGAATGGTATCAACCCATCTCACACAAAGGCCCTGGGGGACTCACAGACATTGCTGAGAGAAGATGGATATAACGGTGAAATAGGATCATACTGAAAGTGCCCTATTTTCTTCCCACAAATCCTAACCACAAACATAGCACATCTGGGCAGAATATGGCCCCAGCTGGGGAAACATTCAGCTGTCCCAGGTCCAGTGACAATTATTTGGAGTAGAAATCTCTGTTCTCTCAGTTCCCAGCTGGCCTCGAGTCTCCAAGAAAGATGGGGAGCAAGTGGGAGCTGCCCTTTCAGATGCTCTAATTGAAATCCAGGCTGGAGCAGATGTGGTTTGCAAGTCAGAGACCCATAATTGGCTCCCTGGTACCCATCCTCTGCACTGAGCAGATCTTGAATCTGGGCCAAAATACACTGTACTTAGAAGGGTGCTTAAAGTAGCTTAATTTAGGGAGCTGCATTACAATAGATGCTCCCATACAAAATAATTCATTTACTAGCGTGAAGTATAGAAACAATTCAATTGTTTTCTAAATTTCCATGTCCACTGCACTCTGCAGAGCTAAGAAGCACACCTATAGCTTAAGTTAGAATAATAACAATGAAAATGATGAAAAAAGAGCCCAAGACAAAAATCCAGCTATTAAAAGCACCTAATATCATATTCATCCTTTCACGTATCAGATGCTCCCAAACTGTTCTTGCTGCATGTCTGCATTCATTACAATGTGTAAAACTGTGAGTGATAGTCATGGTCTTAAGTCAAATTATCCCACATCAAAAATCACTCTCTGCACTTGTCCTTCAATCTTGTCACACTGGTTGGCTCCAAAGTTGGCCACTTTTCTTAATATGATCCTTATCTTTAATGCTGCCTTCCCTTCCCCCTCCCTCCAYGTAAAAAGGGCTTTGTACTGCAAAATGTTGTGGTGAAGGATCTCAGGAAGAGGGGAAAAAACCTCCCTGCAGTAATCTCTTCCCATGCCCAAGTGTCAGTTCAGAAGCTCAAGGTGTCAAGAATCGCCCAAGTCGCATTTTCCTCCCGCATGTTTAAAACRTTCCCTGCCCTAACGTTAACCGTTTGAACTGCCACGTCTCTGACACAGGCACCCCACTGCCGAAAGCCAGCTGCTATTCCTCGACACGTTAATTAGTAACGAGGCCGGGGAAGAGCACYGAGCAGGGAGTACAGCGAGCGGGCGAAGGCGGCGCATTGCACAGTGGGGTGCGGTGCCAAAGTCGGTGTTCAGAAGTGACCCGGGACCTTTCTCCTTTCAAACYGATGCAAAGAAAAAGCACCAGAATTCCCCACAGACGCTCTGCAAATGTCAATGGGCAGCAAAGAAGCTCATCTACGGGAATTACTGGAAGGGTAAATGGTAAATGAGTCACAGCGGCTGAAGTCTCAGCAAATGATGGTTGTCCTCTTCGCCACAGTAAAATCTGGCATTTCCTTAGGGGAAAAATCAAAGCCATTTCCTTTCCTTTAGCATTAATAAAAAYGATGTTAGAAGCATCAATACAGGCTTACAGAAATCCGGCAAAGTTTTAGATATGTGGCTTTCTTGGAACRCTATTCAGACATGCTAAATAATCTTTAATCAAATGGAATGCTTTGCACTTGAATTTTTGTGAATCACTTAAAGATAAAAGCGACTTTTAAAATGAGGTATATGTTGACTTCTGTCCTATGAAGTCTCTTTAAAGTTCAGAGCAATGACTGTGCATTCAAGKACTGTATTACTGAGAAATGTTCATCAGCTGGAAAATCAAAACATTATCGTATAGACATAGGGACATTATCTGGAAATGAAGATTAAGTACAAATGTTCTTCATGTATAATAAATATTAGGGGAGGATATATTTTAAATGCAGAGAGTTAAATATCATTACTACAGTGGAAAAAAAGCTACCTATCAATATTCCAAAAAGAATAGGTGGAATTTCAAGGCATTGTRTGGGCTGAGATCTTCCCCATTGAAGTTAATGGCAGATTTCAAGAGGGGCAAACTCAGATCAACAAAAAGACTACTTTGAAAGGCAGCRAGTTTCCTACCTTGTGAGTTACAGTATCAGAAGATCCAAGGCATCATTTTTCAGTAGCAATCCTTAAAAGTGCAAATGCAGAATTGTGCCTTCGCCTGCACAYGTAAGGAATGCACATCCCTAAAACCAAGAGACTGTTTCCGTGCCAAAATTAAGTCAGATGAGATCTCCTGATGTGCCAGTGTCTACTCCTGGAGGAAAGAAGGGCTTTAGAGACCATTTTGAAATTGTGGCCCATTTCAGAGGATACATATTTTGAGTACTTTGCTCAGGCACCTACGTGACTCAGGGGCTTGGTACATTGGCCCTTTCCATGGAAAGAAAGAGGCCCCTCCTGCAGGTGGTTCTGCTCATCGGAGATTTGGTTTGATTACTTAAAGTAATGCTTACAGAAATGATAACAATGTCAAGAAAAACAGCGCAAAAGAAAAGAACCAGCTCTTCCTTCACTAAAGGTTTAGGGCAAGAAGGCTCCTAGCTCAGGGCATTCAAGCTGGGTCCCTAAAGTTTCCCATCTAAGTTTCTCTTCCACAGCATATTTCACTGTGCTAACAGGGTGTGCTGACCTCTATTAAAATAAATAGGAGTTTTCATCAAGGGCAGTTAGCGCCCAAACAAGTATTTTGATATGCTCCTAGCTGCAGGAAAAGAACTGCCTTAAAACCTAATAGGCATCATATAATTATACATAATGGATCAAGGGACTTTGTAGTTCTCTCAGGTTGACTYGTTGCACCTCTGTATATGACAAATTTCCGCTCAGATGAAAAAAAGTAAAGGTTTTCAGTAGGACTGTGGTAAGCCATTAAACCCTGTCGTGTGTGAAGGTTTGAAATGCACCTAACATACAGTATCAAGGGTATTTTAGGTCCCTCTTCATGTCACATCGAGTCATAATTTGTTTTTTATTGATGGTTTACATTCCTGGGGTTGGGATGGCAGAAGTCACAGGGAGGTCTCTGAGGCRCAGATCTGGGTAAAACAGAGCATCRTGTCATGAGATATTTATCAAGTGATAATGTGAACGACCGAGAAAGAGATGAGGTGGGGACAAAGGCTCCTCYGGCTGGGAAGCTATTGAACAGTTGGAGCCTGGGAACAGATAGCTTAGCGGCAGCTGGCTGCCCCTGGCTCCCTAAAAAATTAATCATTGCAGATAAATGCATAAAAAGTYGACACCTTGGGTTTGATCTGCTTCCCACTGAAGATGGTGGCAAAATTCCCATGTCTTTCCCCTACCCACCATCCAATCTGTGCAGCAAGGCCCAGAGGTGCTCTCGGCAGGCCTGGTGTCGCTTTATCACAAGTGTATTGGTGCCAGTGGATTTGCACAGTGGCACCCGCAGGGAAAATCCACGGGACCACGTCCCACCACTACCTGTGCTCGCCTCGTTCCCTCTGCGCCCATCAGCACAAGCTTAGCAAACGGCTGAAGCCAGTTCTGTGGTCCTTTTGCAGAGCCAGGCGGTTACAAAAACTGATTTATAGTGTACATGCGCACGGGGATGGAGTTGTGATGGTGCAAAGAACCGTAGTAGCAGCCTTTCCTGCCATTCAGCAACTTACATTTGCAGCCTTATAGTTCGGCTAATGTAGATGCATAGAAGCAAAATTACTCATCTAAGCTGTTTTGGCTTTCATTAGGCATTTTAAAAAACACGAATTTCATACAAACAATATAAGAGCGCTCTGCGCTTTCAAAACCAGCACGTGAGTGAGCACCAGGAACCAGCGAGCACCTTGCAAATACGCCTTGGCTTGGAAACAGTCACTCTGAGAATATTTGTATTGATAAAACCATCTTGCAGAAACGTACATAGAAAAGTAACACCAGTGGAATGCAGAATGGCCAAAGGAAATGAATTTTACAAGTGAGATGGAATGAATATTCCCAGGGGACTCCGAGCAATTGAACTAACTCTAGTAACAGCACCGCTCTTAGTGTTTTCGACTTCTGCATTACACTAGGAAGGGAAATTCTCCCACCTCCAGCCGAATGGCACACACGTAAAGCTCTGAAAATAAAGCCCAGTTAGGCGTCTTTCTACACTGATAAAAGTAGGTCCTGCAATTGCAGCATAAATACTGATCCTGCGTGAAACAGTAGCAAATTCCCACTTCAGCCCCTGCCTTGGTCTCACAAAGCTGATGTAAGTATGTGTACAATCTAAATAGGACAATAACACTTTTTTGTGAAAAAGAGAACATTTAGCAACACGCAGCTCTGTAATTACGGGCTGCCGGAGCTGATTTAACATGTGTGCTGGCACGTCTTGGAACTGGACTTTCCCTCACATTTACTATGCCAGCTGTTTGGTTTTTAAAGAAACACAGTTTTAAAGACAGCACCTGACAACAGCATGGGCATCCTGAGCTGCAAGGTTTCGTTTTGCTCATTTTTATAGGAAAATGGCAGTTCGGGCAAAGCTCCAAGGAAAAAGAGGATGGGATGATGCAGGTGATAGGGCTACGGTGCAAACGTTGCACAGCAAGCAGGGTGCATGATTGCTTTTTATTCTCTCTCCTTTTGAGATAAGGAGATAAATACATACCTATCTATAATTAGTGTAACCAAGAAAAGCTTGAGGTTGAGAAGGAGTTCCTTTGCGACTGAGCATCAAATGTAAGGTTTAACAGCACAAGGCAGTTTGGGGGGAAATCTGGAAATGCACAACGTTTCCAAACAACATTGAGTTTCAGCAGCTTGGAGGCTCTAGCCATTTGCGCGTAACACAAGGGGAATTTCCCCCCTCTGCTCCCGCGTCATTTGCCCTGCGCCCTCCACAACCGCACCGCTTCCTTGCTCACCCTCCCGCCACCTCAGAAAACCACTGCCAGGAAGGAGACAGTTTTTTGGATGTACTGCCCTGGGAAAGGAGGGAGCTGCACACCACTAGCAACATCATACTCGAAGGCATAAGTTCTGTGAATACTTTTTCTCAAGGACCAGGACATTAAAGAGGTGCATAGTATCTTCCATACTAACAGGACTGAAAAGGGGTAGAATTAAGTACGTATAAAAATAGCTAGTATATTTGATTATCAGATGAAAAGCTGGATTCAAGAGGGACAACTTTTCCTATTAATATGTATCTTGTATATGTAAGCAGTAATATCCAGCACCTAGAGAAGCAAGTGAGGCTTTGCCATTGACTCCACAGGTCAGGAGTTCCCTCTGTGGATACAGCAGACCATAAACATTTCATAAATGACTGCAATCAAATCAAATAAATATATTTAATAGACCAATCTTCTCAAGACTGATTCTGAAGAAGCTCTATAAAAAAATATGTGCTTGTACATATAAAGTTAAAAAATGGGCTTTTTCCTTCATGTTTTAAATTACTGTATTCTCCAGGCTGGTGCTTTTGATTTTAATCTAAGAGGTTGAATTTGCAGATTGCCTAAAGATAAATGAATACTCGTCATCTGTCCCACTAACATTTTTCTAATATATTGCTTCTCCTTTTGGCAAAGCTGCTAAGATTTACATATAGTTTTTATCTCCTGTTGTAAAACTAAATTTGTTTTGAACGACAAGTAATTCATTACAGTATTCATTTTTTACCTTTCCAGGCCCAAACCATCTTTTCAATGGTTTCAGGGCATTGTTCTCGCCAAAGCATCAAAACCGCTCTTCTATTTATTTCACCATGCAGTTTTGTGTTTTGCCTTGGCAAGCCTCCAGCTGAATTAATTTGACATTCACTGATCAATCACGCTGTCTCATTACTACCTTCTGCCTGCCTTGTCATCTTGGTCCACTGTTGACAAGAGTAAGAAATGAACATCCGCGAGGTCACCTTCAGCAAACCTTTTATTTAATTGTAGTAGACCTACTGCTAAGCCCTGGGGTTATCTGTATGTCTCTCCCTTTCTTTTACATGGGTAGTGAATTATTTTACGGAAGCCCATGCAGCTCACAGATGGAGTGACTCCAGCAGAGTTATTAAGGAAGTGGCCTTAGTAATTACACCGAGTGTTCGCATAAGGAGGATTGTTTTATTTCAAAAGCCACATGAATGACAGGCCAAGTGGATCATTCAGAGAAAGATATTCAGAACGGGGTACTGGGGAAAACTGACAAAAACCTCACTCTGGTATTACTTATATTCATTATGCAAGTATTCACGAGAAAGCCACTTTCCTCATCATATAGTAAATTATTCTAATTAATTACCATTTATGTAGAGTGCCAATTGATATGGCAAAATTCGCCAAATAGACAGTAGCATTCCTCACCAGAACAAGCACACTCCCAGATGATTTTTAATTTCTATCTATACTTAAGTCTAGAGTAGATCAACATCTCAAGCAATTCTGACGAAATTCAGAGGAAATTAAAACCTACATGTCTTAGGCAAAAGTAAGAGTATTTAGCAGGCAATATCTGCTCCTTTGTATTTTTTCTGAGTTGGTTTAAATTCTCCACAGGAAGGATGTAAGTCATCTTTAAATCCTCTAGGACATTTCTTCATGGGACCATTCTGGTTTACTTTTTAAATGAATGATTATTGCTCACAACAAGTCCATGTTACTGGGAAGGGAAATGAGGTCCTCTCCATTCTCCTGAGACAAATACAGTGCAGCTTTGGTTATCTTTAGTTATACATTTTGTGGTTTCTGGCTTAGAAATAGCCTAACATTACTATCAAGGTGATGTATGAAACTGATCCTTATACAACATCAGACTTCCAAGGAAGCACAATTAAGCCAGGATACGGATCTGATACTTCAGACTAGTTTTGTCTGAAAATCAGGTGACATTCCTAAGGCTTATAGTATGATTTGGGCTGCTGTGGTGGAAAAGCAAGCATGAGCTAATTAATACGACTCACTTCTTTAAATACACTGCCTCCTATGTTGGATAGCTTACCTTATTTTCAGTTATTTTTCTTCCATTTCTTAGAATTTTTGGAGAAGAAAATGTAACAAATAATACAAGCACTAATTTCTATGCTGCATATAATGTCTTTTCCATTAATAAAACTTTTAGGCCTAGCTGTGGGTGGGAGCTGTGTGTGTGTGTACATACAGCAGCGAACACAAGAGTCCCAGTGTTGCGGATATGCCGATTCCTAAGCAATAATGACGTGATAGTCAAAGTAGCAGGAAACTCACCGCCACAAACTTGGTAAAACCAGTTTATGTGAGAGAAGCTGTACAAGGAATGAGGCAGATGCTTCAACCAGCCAAAGTCATAAGACACCTTGGGACCAATTTACTAGGTACTTAGAAACTAAAGGGTATCATTATCTTTAAGAGGAAAGCTCACTTTGCAATAAAACACGAGCCATCAAACTGGTGATGGGAGAGTTAAAGGAGTTATTAAAAGGATAGCAAGTAGGTTGGTAGGAAGCCTTTCAATGTACCTCCTGACTGCAAAAGGGAATTAAGGCTTTGTCACTCCAGTCCCAGAGGAGAACGCACTGACTTAAAAAGAATTTGTATGAACATATGGTTAGGCCTACACAAGGTATATCTGAAGCAGAATTAATAATCTGTGAAGCTATGACACCAGCAGAGACAAAGCTGAAAGAACAGGAAAAATCAGGCAAAAAAAAAAGATAATCTCGGTAAGATTTGTGCATATTCATAACAGGCAGGAAAACTGTGTCATAATATATCGTAGCTGTACTTTGTTATACACAGAGACAGAATTAAAACTGCAGTCACTGAACTCCAGCATGTTAAAATGCTAAATGATGCTTCACTTCCTGACCTTAGCAGAGATCTTTACACATGGATTTATCAGTGACTTATATGCATACTTTTGCACCCAGGCAAACACACACATGTGAAAGCACACGCACCTGCGTGCTGTGGATTGCACGGGACCAAGTGCCGGAGGCGTATTTTCAGTCAAACTTCAGAAAGGCCCATCAATGTGAAACATCTTATGATCCAGTGGATAAAAGCTCGTCTTAATCTTTTCACCAACAGAGAGGACATCAAATTAGGACATACGCCTTCCTGCTTGGAAGCAGAGCAAAGGAAAGCTATTTCTACTATTTTCTCTTTTTCTCCTTGTGTTTTAGTTTCAAAACATCAGGGGATGCGAAGAAGGGAGCAGGTGGATGTTATAACACTGATAAGCACATTAATAATGTCCTGAATAAAGGGATTGGGGTAGACACCATTCTTTTTGCAGGCAGATAGGAAAAAGACCATTTTTTTACCTTTGCACCCACCACCCAAAGTCTAGCGTGTGCTGCAACACATACTGCTGGATCTCAGAAAGAGTTAAAAATGGTGTTTTACCTTACTTGAAATAAGCAATTTTATACTGCAGCAACTAAGTAGTGCAGGCAGGACAAGGTGAGGGTAATGTTCCTGCTAGTGCAATTATCACGGCAGTGTCTCAGCAGCTGGGGTCTGCTCCCATCCCGCCAACGGCGGTCTCAAACCTTTCCTGAACAGGTAACAAATGTCAGTCAAGCATACATCACTCATATAAGTGGCTCCAGAAAATATTCATCACCACCGCCAGCAGCCAGGCTTAGCCCAAACCCAGCTCACACAGCCTTGGCTGCTCTCCCCCGGCCTCCACTATGGGGAGGCCTCTGTCTGAGGCTGGAGGTTGCCCGAGACATGCGCTGGAGCGGGGTTTTGCCAGTTCAATGCTTCACGGATTGCCCCATTCATTTGGTTTTCTACCCCATTGCACAGTCCAACACAAACTCCCTGCCCTGCACCAATATTTGCAAATTTAATAACGGTTGCATGGGAGCTGGGCTCAGGTAAGCCGCTGAGTTCATAATGCTGCCCTGGCTCCGAGGGACAAGTCTAGTAAAAACAATACTAATGTCACAGCTTAAGCAAGTGCCACCTCTCCAGTCCTTTCCACCACGCTTGCCTCCATTCACTCTTTCAGGACACAGCACCAGAGCATGCCACAAACCGCCCCTGTCAAACGCCCAGCGTGCCACTGCCAGGCCACCAGGGTGCTCCTGGTAAACAGAAGTGGATTTGGATTAACAAATTTGTCAGTCCAGATTTGTTTGGATTAACATCAAAAAGAAGAAAAACAAATCTTTGGACCCCAAATTGCATTTTTATGTGCCATTTTTAATAACAATCAAAGGTTCGTCCAGATTTGAAGACCTGAAGCTTTTCTGCACATGCAGATTCCTCTCGGCCAAATGATTAGGCTGTTGCCAGAACAGAAAAAGCTTGTGGGGACATCAGTCCCAGAGGACATCAGAATAAATGTATGAATCGCTTACTGAAAATGAAAGAAAAGGGGTTATGGAATATTTAAATTACACTTACACATGAAAGAGAGCTTGAGCATTTTCACGGGCAGGAAGCTTAACAAAGTGTTGCATTATTTTCAAGGCGCTATTCCGAAAACGTTGCAGCTTTGAGAAGAAGTGGCTCTCATTTCATTTTTAAATTGCTATTAGTTTTGATGGGTTTTGTTGTCCTATCTCCTAATTTTGAGCAGGGGGATAGGTGTCTATGCAGGCATGATTGAGAAAGAGAGAAAGAGCGAGAGACAGATTACTTCAAAATGGGATCCAGGATCTTGCTGTGACTCATCCCACAACTCCGTGTAAAAGTGCAGAAGACCGTCTCCTAGCTTTGATACCCTGGAAAGGCATCCCTCTTCCAAATGAGATGTCATAGTGTTTACATAGCTAATGGGATATTACTGATTTGTTCCACAGAAGTTTTAATCAACGTAAAGTGTTGTTAATAGCACTGTGGTGCACTTCCATGCAACTTCACAATTAGCAGTCCCCCCTCCAATTTTTATAATGTATTATTAGAGCTAATTGCCTTTTTTTTTATTTGCAAATACCTTTCAAGGAAAGGTGCATGCCCAGCAAAACCCAGAGTGCAGCATGGGAGATGAAGTTGTTCTAGAGAGCTAAGCTTGCACAAATGCATCAAGGCAAACTGAGGCTCCCTAAACACTAAAGAAGCACTTTGCTCAAATTCAAATATTTTTTCTGATGCTGGAATACCTCATTTTTTAATTTTTAGCTCCATCTCCTCCCCATATATCTTTTTTCTCCTGCGGAAATAGAGAAAAATGTCTGTTCAGCTAAAGAAAATTCTAATTTACCCATAGGTAAACCAAAAAAGAAAAGTTGAGAAGCACGTTCCTGGTCTCAAGAAGGACTTGGGAGGAGTATGGTGACATCCAGCTTGGCCTTGCACCTGTTATCAGAACAGGCTGGTGGGGCRCAGGTGGCTTGTGTGCCTATTTTGGCCTCTGGCCACATGGAGATTTTTTTTTCATGTTGTCACTCTCATTGGGTGCTGCTGTGTGGTCTGCCAAAGGTGTTCAAAAGGCCTGTTCACCCTCGGCAAAGAAAAGCTTCTCCACCTCTGGATTATAGGCTACAAGCCTCTGGCTCCCAGTCCTGTACCCACTGCACTAAGCCAGGCCTTTATCTCAAACTCATTAATTCCAGCAGAATTGCAAGAGTATAATCATGTCTTCACTGGATACCAGGAGAGATATTTGTTGACATCAAGGGAATGCTCCAATGTTGTTTCCTACAGTTAAAGCTATAATAAACTGCGAATCCTTTTATTTTCTTTCTTATTTACAGTACCGAGTTGCAAGACAGATGGCAAGAACTCATATAGCATAAAGAAAAGGGTAGTTTTAATTGGCATTTCTGTTAAAAGGATTACTGTATGATAAAGGCTTGTATTTTCCTCTGATAAAGAGAGGAAATGAGATCCTTGATGGAGATTTAGGATTGTGACTGAAGAAACTAATATTTCATCCTTGGAATGGGTGGTTTATTTACAGCTGGTTGTATACCATTAGTTTATCAATTACCTCTCAAAATATGATTTACCTATCTGGAGAAAATAACACTGTTTTTATTATCTCTAATGATTAGTTTTCATAGTTCTTGTTATCCCTAGCAGCCATAAGATAGTTCTAGTGACAGAAGTTTCAATGTGTTCTGTAAAAGTTTCATTATGGTCAGCATAGAGTCAGCACACTCCTCCTCTCCATCTTTTATTTTGTGTAATATTTCTTTTAGATTGCACTTGTTTTAATAAGGATGAGAGAAGAAATGATGTGTTGTTTCAGTAGATTAATCTATGCATCTTTAAAAGGTATATATTTACGTTAAAAAAAATACTGTAAGAGACTGCCTAGACCATTGCACTGATCTTCTGTAACTGAAGACAATCTTTCATCAAAGGTCTAGATAAGAAAAATCTACAACACACCCATTAGACATGCCATAGGACACATCGCACCTCCTATCTCAGCAATAAAAGACTAAAAGCCATAGGAAGAAAGGACACCGTCCTTAGCATCCCAGGCTCCTGTGTAGCAGGGAATGAATTAACTGAGATCCCTGAATGATTCTGGAAGGCAGTCCATTCCCTAGCACTATGGATTATATTAATCAATTGAATGACTGAGCAAAGTCCTCTCCAAGATCTGGAAATTCATGAAGACCGCTGGGATGATTCAAATTTTGAGCCTCAGATGCTAAATCTCAGTGGAGCACTCATTCCAGAACAGATCCCAAACTGTTTCTCTCACCTAACCTCTTTAAGGATTGAGAAATCTCACAGCAGCTATTGATTTTGCACAAATCTCACCAACTGGCTGAAATCTTTCAATCACAAGGCTCTGGGGGGATCCAATCTGATACTGATTCACCATATTTCCGTCCATTTGTTCATCAGGCCCCTAAACCCAACGTCCCACAGTTTGAACGTCGGCCCTCTAGCCGATCATGCTTAGCGAGGGACACATTTTCTCACCTACCAATGCTAAATGAAAAGGTATGTTAGTGAACCCTCATCTCCAAGAAGAGAAAGACCAGCTCTTACCCTTTCCAGCTACATTTCGATTCTGTTTGCCTGTGGAGCTACACAGAAACAACTGGAATGTGACTGTTCTGAATGGGCCCCAAAACACTTGGATTCAGCATGCTCGTGCCACTGGTGCAACTCCTTCACCATAAAGGGCAGAGTGAGCAAGATCTTGTTTTTATCATCATTCATGACAAAGCCAAGCGGAGACAAACATTGCCATGAGCTGTTTTGGAATGGAAGAAAAGGGGTAAGGTTTTGCCTTTCTTTATTTCACCTGTTGGTTGTTTTTTTTTGGTTTCTCAGGAAATAACATCTTGGCATAAAGTCAAGTGACAATAAGATTTCCAAAAGTGTGACCTTTTTAATAACCTTTTAAGTATAGTTCTTTCTATTTGGAAATGATTTCTACCATCTTCCCTATTTTGCTGCATACTGTCTGTTCAAGTGTTGGTAAATTAAGTCCTTGATATGGCAAAGGTTGTAAGCATGTGATTAACATTAAAACAGTCTGTCAGCAGTCTCAAAGTGGATTTCATCATGGGACTACTGAGGTGCTTAATGTTCAGCATGAATTAAGTGCTCTGCCAGTTAGAAGGTCTGTTTGCCATGTTGTAGCTGTATTACAGCTGTAAGTTAAATTACCACAGTCTATAAAGCACCTTGTAGTCCATTTCTTCTGGATGAAAGGAGCTATGCAGAATAAATTGCAGTTTCGGAAACACAAACACCCGCCTGAAATGATTATGGGAAAAAATATAGGAAAATGGTTGTGGTTATATTTCCATTCCACTTAAGTATCTCAGAAAGTATCTCAGAAGTCAGTGTATTCCCTTTGTATTGGATTCCATCCTGCTAATTTTCAGGTCTCACCAACATGAGTCACACGCAAAATGTCCAAGTAAAAGGACGTCAAAGTATTAGTGCTATCATTTGTCTACCATTGAGCTGTGTCTAGTCATCAAAAAGACGGTTCAGATCTTTTATGTCAAAAATCAAAGGAAGAAACCTTTCAAATAAGCATATTCCAATTCCACAAGAAGCCTGCTTCACACTAATTTTTGAATGTGTTAGCTGCACATTAGAAGCGGCAGAGCAAATATACGTACGCTAACACAGTCTCCAATAGCACATCCAAGGGGCGTGAGAGCATACCAGACCCTTCCATCTTTTTGGCTGGCCTACAAGGAAATAGCATTAGAAAGTGGCATAAAATCATTGCATTTTGAGCAGTAAGCTGACCCCCTGGTTTTAATTGTGTCAGACTTGAGAGCTCAAAGGGACAGTGGGAAAAGATGGCACCCTAGAGACTGACAGATCACACATACTTTTCTGTCAATCAAATAGTCTTTCTTTGTGCTCAGGTGGACTGAACTCAAGAACGTGGCTTGAATTAGAATTGCTATCATAAATTTTTCTTCAGCATTTGATACATCAACTACATTTTCAAGCAAAAATTAAGAATTTTCCACTGGCATGCTGAACATCATACCTTTGGAGTTCACACTGTTCTTTGGGTCATCTAAAATGCCTTAGAATTAAGCAGAAAAAATTGACTCTGACATTGCAAACGTTACTGACGGGCTCTAAGGTGGCAGTGACCACCATATACATCGCACAATGTATAGTAACCGCACTAAGAAATAAATGCAGGAGTCCTACATGTGTATTAAGATCCTGGGAAGTCCAGATGTGTGCTTAGATTGACCTGGCAATAAGCATCACTCCTACAGCTCTTTGAAGAACTAAAAACTAAGATACTTAGTGGCTATGGTTACTCTACTTGGCATCTGAAAATATTTTAAGATTCATGTCCGGTTGCTGCCATGTTGTAAGCAATTAAACTGACATCATCAGTTCTAGGAGAATACTCAGAAATAGTTTTATTTGACAATCTGGGAAAAATTACGGCACAAGATTTGCTATCCCTGGTTCAAGATAACAAAGGGAAGTGGCTGAAAACATAATTTTCTTCAAATGTATTTGTCAATAAAGGCTCACAGTGATGCTGCAAGGGCCTTGAGCTTCCCCCTGGCCCACCGCTGGAGTTAAGAGGAGCACGAGGAGGTCAGAGGGACTCTTTCCCCGGGGTCCGCTCCTCATGCCTGGGTGCGTGGCGGCAGCGATGCACAGCTAACACTTACACATGGCTGCAGATGGGGAGAGAAATTAAGGGTTGCTGGCAAGGGGAAGTAGATATTTATGGCTGATATTTGAAAATAGATGGAGACTTCCTGGAGTGGAGATATGCAGGCAGGCTCTTCCAGATGGCCGGGGCTGCAGAGAAGGAAATTCAAACACCAGCAGCTGTGGGATTTGTATGGGAATTGAGATGAAATTTCTGGTAAAGCAGAGGGATGACTCCATGATGGAGGTATGAAAACCTTCATCTGCTGGAAAGTTTGTATACAACTTTTTAAAATTCAATCTTTTGGGCTAAAGTTTCATCCATTTCCCTGAACATTAAACTGAAGAGAGATAAAATGAGATGGTATTTACACAGTAACATGCCTGATGAGGGGTAGGTGGGAATTTGTCATTAATTTCTCCTTTTCAACATGTATAATCAGGAACATATATATAAAGAAATATATATAGAGATACATAAAAATCTTTGCACCTGGTCTGTGGGAGCATTGCAAACTCGTAAATATCATTTAGTGATATTTAATAAACCAGACAGAGTTTGACAAAAATAAACAGCACCAGAGTGACAGAAAGCAAGCATATTCATTAAACAACATCTTCTGAAATCAGTTATATTTAACTTTGATTAAAAGGCAAAACCCCCAGTACCTTGGCACATGAACTGTGGTATCTTGCTTGGCACAATATATAGATTGCATCTTGTGGAGGGAAGAAAACTTTGATTCTTCATTTCAGAGTTATAAAAGATTTAGCATTCATTGATTATATATCTATAAAATTATATATACTATCTAAATGTGTAGATATATGTACATATATTTGTGAATATATCCATATATATTAAACAAGTTTCAAAAGATATATACATACATTTCAAATGTGTGCGTGTGTGTGTGTGTGTGTGTGTGTGTGTATATGTGTGTAGGAATGAATGTGCTTGACTTTCAGACCTGCTCCCTAACTGTCACAGGGAAAGAGTTTTCAAAGCTGGACCTCTCACCATAGGCTTTTTCCCTTTAAATCGTGTAAAAAGTCAGAAAAGCAATTTCAAAGCAGTAGGGCTGTATTTTCAGTCTCTAGCTGGAAAAAATCAGCGTAGCTTCATATTCACTTCTATATATAAAGTCACCAATAATCTGGTCAATGTATTTAAAGCCTTAAAAAGCAGTATATTACACACAAATTCACACAAGCCGAAATCTGAGGCTCACACGGCTATTGACCTGAACAGGGCTTTAGTATCACTCAATACTATTACTGCCATATGTACTGTGTTAGTGCTACTAACTTAGCTAGTGATAACAAAAAATGTATATAAAGCACATGCTGTAATATTAATTCCGAACATACTGATAATATTAAAGGAATTGTGCAAATACATTATAATTGTCCAGTCAAGGCAAGCTTCCTCACCAAACTTCCAAAAAATCTCAAGCAAAAACAAAGAGACAAAAGCCATAATCACCTTAATCAAGATTAATCCAGGCATTAAGAAGGTGAAGTGCCCAAACTAAGGAGCCAACCTTTGGTGGTTGCATCTGGTGAGTGTCCCTCTCAGGTTCAAAGAGCAGTAACCAGCCACAGGAAAAAATCCCTTCTCTATTCCCCGTATTATTTCCACTATCAGTCTAGAAACTGAGGAAAATAAATTAAATTCCTATGATAGGAAGCCTCCATTTCACGCAGATATTGGGCTGGAAGGCTGGTTAAACTTTCCTTAGACTGCTTTTTTCCTGGAAGTGCCACATTATCGTCATTATGCTATTGAAGTCCACTTAGGTTGTGTGAATGGTCTCCTATTTTTTTCATAAAATGTGTATAACAAAGAAATAAACTTCAACAGTGATTGATTGACAGCTGTCAAGAAATACACAGGGGAATTCAACTACCAGATATTGCTGCTATTTACCTAGGTGCCATAAAAGCCCATTGCAGAAGCTGATGTTTGTGAAAGGGTCTTCTGAAGCAAGATCCTGGCAAACAATTATTTTTGTCATTTCACTTACTTTTCCCTGGCTTCCACATATGATTCAAGTTGGCAAAGGCAGCATTGCTCTGATTTGAAATTTATGTAAAGAAAATCTAATACTGGTGTAAAGTATTGGCTGATCTTCTCGAGTCAAACCTTCACGCTCAGCAGTCATTACTGGAGTTTTACGTACGAACACTCACTACCCTGTGCACCATTCTCGCAGTGTGGTCAGGCTCACTGCTTCTTGAAGGACTCAAAAAGAGTTAGGACACAGCTCTATAAATATCTGGCAAGAATCAGTATTTCACTAGCAAATCCCTTTGCGGCGGTAAATAATTTGCCATGAATAAAGCACCACATTCTTCCTCTTTTCAAATTATCCACAAGCAGATTATGATTTAAGGAAATATATTTGTTGTGCATAGTTATTTACCATATAATTTCTGTAAATAATTTGTGGTCGTTAGTTTATTCATAAATGATTAGCTGCAAGTGTGCAATACTGGAAGGCGGAGTGGGGTATGGTCAGCACACGCTCGGCGGGGATGGATGTCAGTATCAAAGTTATGTGAATACAGCTTGTCTTCTTTTCCAAATTAGATGATTTCCAAAATCCTACCGCAGTCTGACACACACTTTCATTTCCACAAATGCTCTGTCTCTTCCAGGGACTGGAAAGGGTTACAGTGTTTGCTACTTGCCTGCTCGGCCACAGTCCTCATCTGTAACCTTGGGCAAGTCCGTCAGGAAATCACTTGCATATTTAGGTTCCTAACTACATTTAAAGACTTGAGCCTTAGGGCAAGTCTACATCATATGTAATATCCAATGCATTGATCCCCGTGCTGAGGCCGACCAGCAGCATTAACTCTGCCTCTCAGCACCCGCTGAGGCGGCCGCGCTCCCGCTGGGACGGAGCCAGCTCGCCCCGCTGACCGGAGGAAACGCCAAAAACTGCCCCCCAGTCCCCGTGACTCTGTCCCCAAAGGGTGGGGAGGCGACGGATGTCCTGCGGCGCGAGGCTGCTAACAGGCTGGAGCGTATCGGCGGGGCGCTCTGACTCCAGGCTAATGGAAAGCAAAGCACCACAAATTCTACTATTTTATATTATTAATTTAATCGTGCTATTAAATTGTTCTATCAAATTGTTCTAGTTTCTATTATTAATTTAATGGCCTATGCAGTAGATTAAAATATGCACATATAAATCTGTATACAAAAGCACAGAAGAGACTGTTTATGTAAAAACTTCAATTAGCACATTCAAACTATACCGACATTCAACGAAAGTTAATCTTTTCTTCTTGAAAGGATCAGGATCTCAGCTGACTGAAATAGGCATAACACTACTGCAGTCAACGCAGCAACGCTGATTTACACCAGTTCAACTTCTTAATGATTTGGACCTGTCGAACATGACACTCTCACACTCTCTTCTTGTCAAAAGCTCTGATCCAGAAAACATTTTGAGGACAGAAAGCAGAGAAAGGACTCCCAGCCATTCTGGGGATTTGCCAAAACAAGTAGGAGAGATATGCAGCTGGAAGGACCTTGCTTAAAAGATTTAGTATTTATTAGTTGCATTTCAGACTTTCTAAGGAATGAATGGACTAAAGATAATTTAAATAAATATATTTTAATGATGCCATATAAAGTTGGAAGTATATTCTCAGGCATAAAATTTTAAATTAACTAGAAGAAAAATACAGCATTATTTATTTTTTCACCTAAAAAAAAAACCAAGAATAGTTCAGTTGTCACTTCAGTCTTTTTCCAGACTTGTACACACAAGTCTTTCTGCTGTATCATAAGATAGAAGCTAGCAAAATAAACATGCTAAAAGACTCAATTTTGCATTTCACACTTAAAAGCTTCCACTGCAATTTAGCCATAGGAAGCCATCCAAACCCCCTTAGTCTCCTGTTCTTGAAAGTGATGCCAAGGTCACTAGGTGCCAAAAGATACATTTACAGAAATGCCTACAGAGGTTGTGCTCCCAGGGAATTGGATGCCCAGTCTAATTACAGGTTTTGAAAATTGCTATCTCTATCTTCAGATGCTTTTATAACCTTGAAAATTTGGCCTTAAATTAGTCTTGAAAATGAGATTTAGAGACATAATGTACTCTCAGCATTTTATCCAGGATCTCAGTACAGAAGAATGGGCACCTAAGTTTGGAATAATTAAGGAAAAAATATGAACGATTCAGGAGAGTTGTGCTTCCTTTCCCAAAGCAAGCAGTTCCTTCCAAAACCTGAGGCTGCCGGCAGACAAGCTTGCGTCCTGCTGAGCTAGAGCCACCCAAAGCTGCACGAGAGTGATTGCCCAGCTGCTCCACCTCCTCCTGGTGTCCTTCGAGGTGCTCCCCTTGGCTGCTGCTCCCAGGAAGGCAGCTCCTTGACTTAAGCATGATATGGGGTTTTGGCCCAGTTTGGACCCCTCCTCCAAGTTGCCCACTGGATGAACCTATTTCTCCTCACTATCTAGAGAGCCTAGAGGGACCAGTCTTACAATCCCTTTACTGGGGTCAAGCCTGTCCATAACTATCCAGTTTGCATTGGCCACCCTAGCACCAGTTCTACTGAAGACAACTTATCTGACAATGCGTAAGATTAGCTAATACCCATTGCAGCTACAGCAGTCCAGACTTTGATGCAAGTTTGGTTTCCAAAAAACAAATTCGTCTGGTCAGCACATAAGGTTGGGCAGGCACATTAGCCTCCCCCAGGTGAAAGGAGCCACACAAATTACTGTACCACAAGCGCTGTGGGGGAGCCCGCGATCATGCCCAGCGGTTGCTCATGTCGCACTGACCTGAGCCACCTCGAGTCTTGCTGTCTTGCCAGCAAAGACAAAGACAAAGGTCCTAGAAGAGGCGCTAAAATAGAAGCTTCTTCCTCCACTCACCTACAGGCTTGATGACTTGTGCCCGTATCTAACTCATTAATTAAGGTTAGTCGAGGTCAGGGCCTGGAATCTGAGCAATTGAACTGTTCGCTCCTCTGCTAAAACAAACCATGTATGTGCATCAGGCTGCCAAGTTCAGTATTTGTGAAATTTGACCAAGGAAGGGATCTGCCACGCACCTATCCCTCGCTGGTGTGCCTCCGAAAGCTGGCACCAGGCTGAGAAGATGCACCAGGGATTTCAGAGATGGCATGGAAGAGCAAGAAAGAAGTACTGTTAACTTCTGTTTTAAGGATGACTTTTCCTGTCCTTATTGTGAACTTGAATATCTGGTATTTTAATTTTAAAGCCCAGCTCTTGAAGTCAAGTGATTAGACACAATATCTTGTCTTTGACAAGAGAGCCTTGGTGGGTTCAAACATGAGCCTGAAAATGAAAGATGATTAAAGCCTGAAGGGTCAAAGCCAAGGATGGAAATAAAAGTTATCTGACATATACTTTTTAAAGATCACACACTTTTAAGCCAATTGCATGATTTTTGACTTACATAATTTAGCAGTGCAGAAGCAGAACTTGTAGTTCACAGAGAGACAAAGGTGACATGGGCTGGGTGAGGCAGGGGAGCAGGGACTCCACGATGGAAGTGCTTGGTGTGGTAAGCTGTCCCCCGCCCCGTCCTCTGAGATCAGGTTAATCACAACCTGGCCTGTTATAAATATATAAACAGACAGATCACTTACACTGTAAACAGCATAGAGGTACCAGCTGTGAGAATTGTACTCATCAGTTTAAAAATTAATAGCATTTTATTGAGAGCATTTTTTTGCAAAACCTCTTCATACTCTTCAGGCAAATGAAAATGAGCTGGAGAACATCCTAAATACTGATATAAATGGAAGATGAGCATGCAGCTCATGGACATCATATGGTCACAGTTTGACAAGGCCCTCGGCATTTGGATCTGGATGGATCATGCTAATTATTGCTTGGATTTTCTATCCTTTCCAAGAATTTCTGTATCTTGTACTTGTTGTTAACCGTGAGCCATAAGGTTTTCAGAAGTCAGGCAGAAAAATATCTCAGGAAGAACTCCCCTCAAAGCACTGGGAACTGTGAAGTGCAAACCGGTTAGTGGCTAGAAAACCAGTTAGTGGTTGTACTCACAAGATTTCATTTGTATTAGCTGCATTTTAGACTTTCTAAGAGATAACAGATTAGAGGTCATTTAAATAATTAGAGCTGATGTGAAGTTAAGATAGCCTTGACAGTGCATCCCCAGACATGCAATTTCAAGTAAACTTTTGTGAATAAAACAACAGAGGTATGGCTCTGAAAGATTTATGTGACCCACTAACCTCTGCAGTGTCATTCACTTCATCCAATTAAATCAATGTCCATCAGCCTGCTGGATGGCTAACTCTTATTTACCAATAAATGCTCTTTATTGATCAGGCGCAAAACAAACCAGTCTCTGCATAAACCCTGGTCCCTCCACAGTTCACTCAGGGAGCTCTCCATGGGCATGCCGTAGGCTGTGGTTACGGAAACCCACTGACTGTCCTTCCTCTAGGTCGGAAGATCATAGCAATTTTAAGTCATGACAGAGAGACTGCCTAGAAAAGCCATTAAATAGAGTCTTATATACAGTTCACACTTGTGGTCAAGCCTACCCAGGTTTTTATCCCTGGCTTGGGTTTGGCTTGATCTGTATTGCCCAGAGACAAATTTAGGGGAGAGTTTGAATTTTCTTTACCCTACTGTGTGTCTCTTGGGTCGCGAATAGCAGAAACTAACATATCTAATTCCTTCTTTACTCATCTTCTACAGACAAGCAGAGAGGCCTTGATGAAGGAAAACACCTGAGAGGCTCTTTGATTTACTTAGGTACATGGTTGCAATCCAGAGGGAATTGCCGAGCAGAGCTAGACTTAAGAATATATTTAAGTATAAGACCAGAATGAGTAAGCATGCAGCTAAAGTGAAACATGGTGATGCCTTTTGAGCCTGTATGGCAGGTTCGTGACAGCAAAATAGTAAACCGAGATGGTCAAGTTGTCACCTGCACAGATGGCTCTTCTCAGCCAGAAATTTGTTTTGTTCTGAGGCACGAAAAATTAAAACACCTTCCCAAAGAATCTTCTGGTTTACAAGACAAAATATTCTGGAGAGGAATATAAATGTGCTGGCTGCCTCATTGACAGTCTATGCTTCAGATTTATTTTTTTAAGATATAACGTCTGAAACCATATTTCCCTAGCGATAAAAATCCCGTTAGTAATCCTGACAAAATCCTAAAGGACTAAAAAGCAATGAAGAGGATTTCTAATGGCAAGTTACAAATCCTTTTAGAGACTATCTTGCTTTAAAATAATTCAGAAATAAAAAAAAATAAAAAGAAGGAATCTTAGGAACAAAGTAGTGCTACTTAGAAAACCTTTGGCGAGATCAAGGACACTTAGAAGAGCTGCCACTTTCCAAGGCGAGGAGTAGCATTTTTTTCTGGCCACTAGGCACCACGTATCTGAGGCCGCAAGAYGAGAAAAAGAGACCATTTGTTTAGCGCTGTCTGTAATCCCATCTTCTGCAAGATATATTGAGTTCTTCCCATTAGGTCAATAAGAAGGTAAGTCAAGATCATGAGAAAAAGTGATGTGTGCAGCTGCAGTAAATGGGGTCTTCAGAGCAAGCAGTGATGTTGAAATGGAAGCAAATAGCAGCGCGCAGTACGTTTGGCTGAATCCTCCCGTAACACGGGCAGGGCTTCCTTCAACCAATTTGTCTTGCACCACAGGTGATTTCCGCTGACTGCTCTACACAACCTTCAGGCTCTTTTTTCACCGGCCTATTTGTGCCACTTACATACCTCATTTGAAGTTTTAATGATTGTTTTAGGACACTCTTAATTTTGATCCTTAATTTGGGGGGAGTGAATGCACGTGGTCACACACAGTTTTAGCTCACACTTGCTGAACGTAGTAGTTTCTGCTGAGAAGCAGAAGACACATAAGTTAAAAGAAGCTGAAATAAAACTGAAATAACTTCATTAAGCCTCAGACACTGCAGATGCATAGTTCATTATACAAACTAAATGGGCCAACCACATATCTAATATTATTCCTCCGCTAGATTTATAATAGACCTGAATTTGGTGTTGAAACTGCTTCTTGAACGAAATGGAAAAAAAAAAAAACCCTAATTGGGGTCTTTGCACCTTATGTCACCAAAGGCAGAACAAGAACTGTGATTCATAATTCATTACTTTCAATTATTAATTTATCAAAGAGGCTACATTCTTCAGTCACCTGGGTTTTAACAGGGATGAAATCAATTGGGTTCTATAGGAATCAATAAACCCACTGCATTTAAATAAATAATTATAAATCATCTTGAGATTTTTAAGCCCATTTATAGCCTTCTAGAGCTTAAGTGTAACACTCGCTAAGTTCTACAGGCTGCAAAGAAATGATTGCTATTCTTTATCAGCGGCGACAGCACCACTTTTTACACAATGAGTAATTAGAGGCGAGTGCCCACTTCTAAAGCGCGCACACGACAAGAGGCTGGCAGAGGCGGCGAGCTCTCCCGGGGACAGGCTTAGAAAAACGGTCTTGATAAATTGGAGAAATGGACTGAAATCAAGCAAACGAAACGCGCTGAAGGCAAGCGCAAAGCCCTGCAACGCAGGAGGCAAATCAGACGTGCAGACACAACGCGGGGCACCGCTGGCTCGCGAGGTAGTGGCAACGCAGACTGAACGCGAGGGGAGGCGGCAGCAGGTTGATTTTAACCTCTCAGTGAGGAGTTTGGGGATAGCTTCAACCTCTGTGTGCGTGTGTGCGAACAGCTTAACCCCTGGAAAACATCTGCCTAACCCTAAAGCTATCCCTAACCTGAAACACTGCCCGTATAAGTCAGGGAACCCTTCCAAAGTGAAAAATTAAACCAAATGTACAAGGGGATCCTCATAACTCAGCGGGCACCTGGCCCATATCTAAACAGCATGGTCCCACTGTGTTCTGCAACATCACAGGTGGAGAAACACATACAGAAGGAGGGTTTTTTATACTAAAGTTCCATTTATCCTCATTGTAACTGCAGCAACTTTTTATCAGAACATTCCTCAAACCGCAATATATGGTGCAATGTTATTTTAGAAATTGTTCTCAGTCACACCTTGGCTAATTCGAAATGAGAATGTAACGGTATGGGACATTAATACTGCTTCTCTGCTGTGCCACATAAAACTCATTTCATATTCATGTAGTAGCTTATTACTGATATGATAAAATATTATGGACACTGAAAAGCCATTTGTTTCTCAAGTACTCTGAACATTACACTTTACAATTACCACTTTGGCTACTAAAACACACAGCAACACTTATAAAAATCTTGCATGGGGCATTGCATCAGTTGCTGAATAGATTGCACATTGAACAAAAATAATGTCCAGCAAAACAGAAGGGCTTTGTGACGAAGCTGAAAGGCTTCCTAACTGCTTGCGAATAACACGTACTGCAGAAAACTAATTAATCAAATAAGTCTCCTACTTAAAAAGTGATTCAGGAGTCATATATCTCAGAAGACATCCTAAGCAGGTAAAAACATTTCTGTACATCAACCTTTTCCACTTCATCTAGGGAGGCTTGTGCTGCCAGAAGCTCTGCCCCGGAGCAGTTCCTCTGCCCAGAAGAAAGCAAGGACTTCAAGGCATTGTGAAGTTCAGCTCGTGAGGCATCTCAGTCACATCATCTGGCTCTGGGACCACATATGACCAAAGAGACAGCTATCCTCTCAACTTTTGGTTGACCATTTACCTATAGATAATATTTGGGGTGAAGAGCAAAAACTCTAGACTACAGCATCACTGTTCAAATTCTGAAATCACAAACTGGTTCATACAAAATTGACAATTCTCATATCCCTACATATCTGAAAGATCTATCCAGCTGAGGTTATTGGGATTGTATTTATTACATAAAGAAATGTATTCAACTACTATATGTAATTAGAAGGGACYGCTCCCACTTAAATTTGAAATCTGACCTTAAATCATATGGCTTATTAGTCTGACAGAATTTTACTAGAATATTTGTCTGTAAAGCATAACCTCTCGCAGTATATGAAAATATTATGCACTAACCTACTACACAAAAGGAGTTTGTGTTAGAGGGTGAGGGGGGCTTGTGGTTGTGAGTTAATAAAGACTCAAGGGAAATCATTCATAAATACAGAGCCTATTTCAAGCGTCACAAAACGCAGAGTCTGAGACGTTTTAACAAACTTCCAAACCGTTTTAAACTCTCAAGTTATGAAATAAATTGCTCCACGTTGAGTCACTGCTGAAAGGAAACTACCTTTAATGTTAGCAGAAAGAGAAGTGTATTGTAGAAATTCCTCACATCTGCAAAGTACCTCACTTAAATGATAATTATCTTCTATAAAGTGCTTTTACTCTTAGTCACTATTTGCTTTATCTATTCTGAGTCATATTAAGCTTAGTGTCTCAGCTGCAGAGAATTTCATTATAACATTTGTTAAAGCATCTTTAATAGGGCAATTTCAGCATCCGTCTACTGTACCTCACTAAATGCCTTTTATTTGCTAAATGATACAGTTTAGATGAAACATGCACTTCAACAAGGAATGCGGTTATACTACTAGAGATGCCACGCGAGCAGCAAGCAGGCTGCCTCTGAGAGCACCACGCCTGCCTCCAGGTCGCTGAAAGCCTGTGATTGGGGAGCTCAATTTCGAAGCCTCACATTGGTAAAACTCCTCCTAAATTGCTTGAAACTGGAACTGCAATTTGATACTAAAACAGAATTTGGTAGTTTATTCAGAAGAAATAGAAGCACTTCCTTGATGTTTTAATCTATAAACTCTAATCTACCTACACAGATTAAAAGGTCAAATACAAACTTCAAGGACTCTATTGGCTATTTAGTGTCAGCCATGCTATTTGCAGTAATACTTTGTATGTTAGTCAGACAGAAAATTTCTTTTACCTTGTGCTATAAATAAACAGTATAGAAAGTCTCATTAGTGCTGCTACCTAATCCTCAATGGGTCTCTCCAGCTGCTTTTCTGTAATCAACCCATCTACAAGACCAAAATTACATATGTTAAGTGTCCTTGTAGAAAAATCATCAGGTCCAACTCATATTAGAACATTTTTAGTCGTGTATCTTTGTAGCTAAGAATGTAATAACATAAGTAAAAACCCAAGCTTCAGCCCTGTCTCCTACAGTATTTCTTCCAACCTGTGTCATAGTTTAGCCTAGACTAGACAGGTCTGCGACAGAGCAGGCTCCAACCCCATATGAACCGATCTGTTTTTACACTTTGTTGATTTTGCGGTGCCTTTGGTTCCTACATCTATCTTCCCCTTCTGTCCTGGCCTCTCTAAATACCTGATACATGCACATAACTAAACCCAGGAATTCAATGCCCTTTCATTCCCTATCAGGTGAATAAAAGAGAAATACGACTTCAGCTGACACCACTGAAATGATGTTATTGGTTACGTTAATGCCTAGAAAGGGTGTCTCTGCCGAGAGCAGCCAACAAGCAAAAACGTTCCTTGAATTCAGCAGTAACTTCCAGGCGCTGGGTGTAGATAATCTGGCCAACCTGATAATTTACAGTTTAATCCCAACATTTGGCAGTATATATCCCCCTGTATGCAAATACACAATTCTTCACCCAGGAGCAACGCAGGTAAGATCGAAGCACAGCAGCTGCTGAACAGTGTCTGCATACTTCCTCCAATTCACCTGACTTACTGACATACCAGGCATAGTCCATAGTGTCATCACTAGACGTTACAGATGTTACCAAAAATCAATATGTAAATACAGGGTAGAGTCTAGGGTAGAGAAATCCACAGAAAAWTTTTTTCCAGAAAATTGGATAACGCCCTACAAAGCAGTTTCATCGCAATGTGCACGCCCTACCTCTTTCTTTAACACCATGTTGGTGCAAATACAGCGGAAAACCTCAACGGCAAAAGATAGCATTTGCAGACAAAGTCAAGAAAGACACACTGCTGTTACTGCTTTTTGTGGCTGACACCTGAAAGGATCCGATAACCAGAGGTGGGGATCAAACAGCCGTTATCTTGCTCTGTTCCAGCCTTCCCATCGCTCGGAGGAGGAAGCAAGGAGTCCCCTAAAAGATTGTTAAAGAGGAGCGAGAGACAAGCATTGAAAACTTTCAAAAAATCCTTTTTTTTGAAAAAAGCAGCCAGCAGGGCAGGCACATGGAACCCTGAAGCAAAGGAGGAGAAGTCCCACCAGCCCCACGTCTGTTGGTGGAGGTGCAAATTCTGTAGGTTTGTAACCAATCCGGACAGAACAGCCACCTCTCCCCGGTTATCCCCCGTGCTGAATTAAGCACCGGAGAGCCAGCCCGGGCTAACGCCGTGAAGGATCACAGCACCTCTAATTTTATGCAAGTCCGTACGACCATCTCACAGGGTTAGGTCACAGCAGCCAACGACAGCAGTCCTAGATAGAGGCAGCCAAAGCAGCAGGTAATCTGGCAAGCAGATACCTGCAATTAACTTCCCAGTGGACTTTGGGTGGTTCCCCCCCCCCCCCATTAATTAATTCCCCTAGGTAGTTAAAAGGGATGTTAACTGTGTGTCCAGTCTTAAAAAGTCAGCAAAAAAAATTTTTTTTTTAACATTTCAGTGCATCACAGCTTTTGTAGCTGTTGGCCAAGGACTGACACTGATTTACTGATTTTTGATGCTGAACTAAATTACTAGTCCTTGCTATATCTTTGTACTGTTTTCTTCTGTATGCACTTTCTCTTTAATTAAAGTTTTTGGAGGTCATTGCACATTGCCGAAAGCTCTCCAGGGAAAACAGTCTTCATCTGTTTTTGTGCAGTTTAGGTCTGTGACTCCTTTCCTCTCCTCAATCAGCTTAATGTTTCTTTAAAGGACAGAACTATGAAATGGGAATTAATTTGCAAATGAGTGGAGTTTTTGTCAGGTATCTTTGCAAAAATAATCTACCCTTTTTATCACCCAACCCAGCAACGCACATAAGCACAAGCTTAACTTTAATAGCGCCATTGAAATCAATGAAACAACTCACATGATAGCAAGTTGCTGATCAGGGCTTTACTCCAATGGATGCTTTACATCTTATGATTAAAAATAATTCCTACTTGGAAGCTGGCAAAGCATGGGTTTGAGCCTGCTGTTTACTGGTTTCTTCCATGAATGTCCTCTTGATTAGAACAGCATAAGCACCACAATCTCCATACGAAATATTTGGAAGATACACATTTTCTATGTATCCAAGCAGTGATTTTCTTTTAAATTGGATGTGAATGCCAAGGCAACTTTATGGTCCTTTCATACTCAAATGCTCTGCTGCCACACGTCTATAATGTTCTCTGGCAGGTCTCATGAGCTCCAGCAGTATAAAGTACACCTGCTGTGGCCGTCTCCGTGTTTTCTTTTCAGTTTTTGTTGTGGTTGGAACACATTTTCCTGATTATTGCCTAGCATCCTTCAGTAAATTTCATCTTATTGAACTGATCCGCTGGATTTTTAACTGCATGGAGCTCTTTTGCCAACAGCATAATCCCAGCAACATTTATTGTTCTCTTTCTTTAGCTTCTGACTACTTAGCCTCCCTCTTTATCACACACCTCTTGTGTTCTTATGTCTGCTCTTCAGGTAGTAAGGTGCAAAAAAATAATGTAACGAGGTTTTTAGTGTAGATGCAAAGGAAAGGGTCTCCAGTTACGCGGACCATGCTCRAGAGTGCCCTTTCCACAAGCTCCGCTGCCTCCTTGCCTGGGCGCAGCAGGGCCAGGAGAAGCGTGCTCTGCCCTCGCCTGGCCGCGGGAACGGGCACCCGGGCTGTGCGGCACTTGGGGGTCGAGCCCGGCTGCGGTGGTCTTTGGCAGAGCTTCTCCGCACCCGACCGCGAGATGGATGGGTCTGTCACACTTTCCTGAGGGCATGCTCCAAGGTCCGTGGTACAGAAATGACACATTTTGACTACATGTTTTCATGATTCCGGCTAGTTTTCCGGAGTGTTGTTCTGACAATGGGGAATTTGTCACTGAATTTCTCTGACAAGTTTTAGCCACCTYCAGGCTGCAAAACCAAAGAGCGGTTCACATGTGGGAAAGCACAATGAGAAAATCCATGTGTGCTGACTGGCTCCATAATAAGACTTTTTCACGTTACTTTGCTGCTCCACGGTGAGACAATCTGCCATAACTCCTCCAATAACGAAAACAGGAGATTCGCTATGTTTGAAGAGAAGATGCAAACCTTGACTCTGTTCTTCAGCAGCGCTAGAGAGCAGGAGCCCAGCTTCGATTTGGTGTGAATGCAGTTAGATAGTCTTTCATGACATTGTAAAATGCAACTCCAAAGAACTCATCAGCTTGATCTAATCTAAGCTGCTCTACAGAAAACTCAAATAAGCTTGAATTCTTGGATTAGTCAATGTTTGCAGCCACTTGAATTACATTTCATATATACATAAAGTGAACACATGAATCTGAGCAGTTAAGTACTCTGCTGTCAGCTTCCATTTTTTTCCTTAAGAAAAAAGTAAAACATATTTAAACTCATTGCTCTGAGAAGCAGTATGTGGCTGTGACCAGATACAATCGACAGAAAGCAAAGAAATAACCATATTTGCATTCATAATCTGTTTTATCTTGACACTGAAGGCTAATTGTCATATCAGTAAATGCAGAATGAAATATAGTATATGTGCCTGAAGGTACCACATTTGCAAAATTGCTCCTGCTTGCTGCTTTGACAAAGATATACTCTCTTGCTGTCTGATAGCACATTTCTGTAGGAGATAATTTGGAGTAGTCCCTGTCAAATAAAGTTAGATTTAATGCAGCCACAATGCTGGTAATAAAGGGAAAGCATTGACATTTTCTTCTTTATAATTAGATGTTGCCACTGATACCCAGAGTGGAGACGCTGCTGTCCTGAATAGTGATCATTGCCAGACTGCTCGCTGCATTTCCGAAATCCGCTTTGGCCCTGTGGGTACGGAGTGCTGTACTTCCAATTGAACTGTCACAAATCTATCAAAACGTGACGGAGCTCCACGAGGCGAACCCTACCAGAACACCCAGCAAACACCTACCCGCTGCCGCTGGGTATTTGTATTATATTTCACAGTTTAAGGAGAATAGCAATGTGTTATGCTCTGGGAAAGTGGTTTTTAACAGCTTAAAAATTAATAGGAGCTGAGTTTTGCATCCATGCACTGCATACGCCTGTCTTTTTTTCTTGTATCTGAACCAACTTATTAGACGATGCACTGAAAATGGGACGCAAGCTGCAGTGGGGTGCGACGCTCCGAGAGGTACGGGCCCTTCCCGGAGAGAAAGGCCGGCTGGGCCATTCCGGGTCACCGAGCCCCTTCCTAACAGACCAAGAAAGGGGAATAAATACGGGCACGCGAGCGTCCCAAGGCGGAGGAGCCCTGCGGGTCRGTCACTTGAGCCGATCTGCGGTGCTACGTTTGGCTCCCGTGCGTCCGATGCAAATACAGAGGACGAGAGACACAGAAACGGAGAAGGAGAAATACAACGATAAATACTGGAAATCCGGCAGCAACCAGGCAGCCTCGCTTTATCCCCAAAGCTAGAGAGACGGAGCTGATTACTTCTAGCCAAGGAAAGGATATTGATGTTTAATACCCTTTTGAGGCTGTTGAAGCCAGTTATTGGATTCAAAGCAGGAGACCTGATGGTACAGACGGCCGCACGTAATGAGGTTTCCTTTTCCTAACACCTGGAAGTCCACAAGCAAATTGCCAGTTCCAGTTTAGAAATGAAAGTGCTCTTTTGCTGCCTGAAAATCGTTTATTTATGAAACGATTTAAAATTATCTGCCATTTGCAATACCAGGAGAAACCAGGGCATTTCTTGTGGAAGCCAAACCAGAGCCACCTCTCTCTGCGCTGATGTTTAGAGCTGCCCGGCTGTTTGTAATCTTTTGGGTTGAATTTGTTTTGTTGTAGCAAATGACAACACATGCTGTTAAGCAAGATTTTATTTTTAATTTTATCTTTCTTTCAGGCCACAGCTAAAACTAATAATGTTAGGAGAGAAGGTGGCTGATGTCTTCCCTGCCAAAAACATCTGTGAAGATGAAAAAAAAGTTCATGGAAAATGAATGACCCCAGAAATAAAAAAATTGAAAAGTGAAGTGTCTACACAAAGAAAATTGCAGTTCTAGCACGAAGTCAGGAAAGACTTCTGGTCAAAAGTGGTGTCTGTTTTTAAAAGTTTAAATGTTGATTTAATATTTTCAAAGCGCAACTTTCTGATTTTTTACTTTCAAATTTTATTTTAGTTATTTTTAAAAATGCCTGAATATTTAAAAAAATAAATACTGGGAAATGAAAAAAAATAAATATCGAGAAATGAAAAACATAATCTTTAGTCAAACAAAATATTTTAGGTAACCTAAAACCATGTATATTCTAAGTAAGAAAATTATTTTGCTCCAGAGTGACTAAAAATCCAAAACCAAATCCAAACCAATTCAGCCGGCAAACAGACCTATCAAGTATTCACACAGCTCTATGAAGGGCTTTTTGCAAGCTTTATTATTTTGCTTTTTTTGCAACCCACTACAACCTTTATTCACAGGACATGGTTTCAAGCAGCCAAACGTAGTACTTCGCTCCTATTTTAAATAGGAGGACAAAGCGATCACATAAATTTTAGGTGTTAAATAACTGGCAACATGGTCTGATACGGACTGTGAAACTTTGAGAAACATAAATACTTTTATATACAAGTGGCAGCTGTCAAAGTTTCAACGTTAGGGAAACGCGTTACTGTTTCAGGACCGTTTGCTCCCGCGAAGCCCCGCTAACGTCCCGCGTCTCTTCGCTGCGTTAGCAAGCGGCCGTCCGACACGGGGAACGACAGCACCCTGCCTTCCGCTCGCGTGGACGGGCGTCTCCTCCGCTCGTCCCAGCGAAAACTGAAAATAACTCAGCCTAGTTACCTCTCTCAATAAAACATTTACGCACTGTCTTAATTCTTTGCTTGTTACCAAACAATACCTGAAAATTAATATATGGAAAATTCATGCCATAAATCTCAGGAGACAATGAGTGAACAATTCCTTTTTTTTCCAGTTTGACTCGCCCTTCCTGAAGTGAAGGAACGCGGTTGCCAGTCTAGTATCATGTACGCCGAAGAACAGCACATTACAGTGCAGCAAGGATAAAAGTCACACGGCAGTAGCCTTGCCTTACAATATAATTCAATCAATCGGAAATCATTCATCGCATTTAAAAATGTATTTAAAATACTTCTCAAAACTGAAACTTGACCGTATTAATATGCATCACGCTTTTATACCTCACTAGAGACAACCTAGAGAACCATAACAAGCCATGAAGAGCTACGGTGCATGACAAGGCATGGCTTCTCGTTCATTACATCCTAATGTTATGACATTGCCCTTCAATACCGGGGTATAATTAGGGACTCAAGGTGCTATATTACCACATATTGAAGTCCAGTTAAGAGCCATTAACCCTTGTCCTCCTTCACACATCTGATGGGCAGTAAGTATCTCTGGGAAAAAGTTAAAAGGTGAACCTGAAATGAGCTCAGTTCAATGGACAACATTTGGAGGAATTCAAGATATCTCAGACGATCATTTAAATCTGATGCATCAAGGCATGTTGACATATTGATTGATAAATGGAAACTTTATATGAGATGGTCACGCTGGCTGAACATTTGCAGTGATTTATGCTGAAATATTTGCTTTTTATATGTGTACCATTGTTTTATGTTAACAATAAAGTGTTGTAAATGTTACATTTGTAATAAAATATGCACTAGATATGTGCTTTATTGGTTTATTTGTGTATGAATAAATACCACCACGTCCATGGCAAAAATGATATGGAAATAATATACCTAGACTAGGCACAATGACAACCTGCAACTACCTTAAGGTGAAATTAATGCTGAAATCCAAGTATTCAAGTCTGTACAAAACCAAGATTCATGCAGGGAAGTATGCCTTACTACTGTGCTTATGGAGAAATATGTCAAAAAAAAAGGATGTGCCAGACATAAGAAAAGCAGAAGAGAGACTAACATTAATACACATAATGATTTAAGGAAAATGCTCAAATAATGCATGCCAATGCTTAGATATATAGTTTAGACTCTTGATGTTCCTTTGGGATGAATAAAGCCATCTCTGTATACTATATGCACTTACCCATGCAGAGTTACTCCACTTCAATATGAGACACAGTGACTTATCAATTAAAGAAATGTTAGCTAACTCCCAAGGATAACGATGCATTTACAGAAAACTCCAGAGCACTGGTAGTTTTCCCTTGTGTTTATACACATTTTTCTCAGTATGTTACACGCTTTACTTTTTTTTTTGTCCCAATGATGAACACTTTAATGCMTCCTAGTGATCTGTCCTTTTTCAGATGTGGCTGGTCTTCCTTCAAGACAGACCACTCTACAGAAGCGGCCGGTGTGGGGGCCCTCTGCACAGTGGAGCCACAAGCCACAGGCTCTAAGTGAGCTTTCCTGGAAGACCAAGTGCCTCTGCGACCATGACCTATGCACGTTGCATATGCACAGATGGCCTGATGCTCCTGGGAAACATCAGCTCTACTGTACACGTACAACAAAGATGCTCTGTGCATGCACTTTCGTACATAACTGACGTTCTGAGCATGCAAAGTAAATCCAAAGTGTCTGTGAAGTCCAGGACTTGCTTTAAGAGTTAGTGATGGACGGGCAGYGTACACACAGTGCTGTCGACACGTACAGGGTTAGTCTGACTTGTTGCATACATGCAGTGCTCCTGACCTTGGCATGTGCCAGGAAGATACCCAGAAACTCTGGATGAAAAGAAGGGCCACGTAATCAGAAGAATATTACGCATATAAGCCAAAATTCACTTGGAAAAAAAATTACAGGATTGAAAAGGAAAACAAGCACAGAAAACCCCAGACATATGGTACCTTGAGGTTTGACTCACGATGTATATGAGAGATGGGGTAGTTAGTAATGTTCTGGAATGTCATAAAATCAGCATTTCTGAGTTAGCAGCAAATTGCGACTACTTCCCGCAAGGACTCCCAGTTTGAACCGCTTTACCTCATACGGATTAGCTGGCTCAGGCACGGCCCAACGCTAATAATTTTTTCTTGAGCTGGGTAAAGGATCAGGATTCATGGAATAAGAAAAGCAGCATAAGAGGGGAATTGCTATGCAATTACTGCACAATGTTAGGCTCTTAATATACTGAGCGTAAAGCTTCAGCTCTAACGCAGGCTGTCAATGGAGCGTATACTATCACAGCATCAAACCTCTGGGAGGATACTGTGCCGTACGAAGTTCAGCAGACTTTCTGGAGGATAAAAAAGCCCTGATACTGTAGGGAACCCCTATTTTGTTGATAAAAATGACTATTTTTGAGGGGACAGAGCAGAGCAGATACAGATCCTCAGCTGGTGCAAAGCAGAGTAGCTCTTTCATGTCAGTGCAATAGCGAAGGCTCTGGCCCCCTCTCAGTTCAGCCTTCCCCATCACTTCCATTTGCAAATTACAGTTACGGAAGGGCAGCGGAAACAGAGTGTATTTTTACAATCAAAGACCTCAATAGTTGTCGAACATCGTGTAAAAGCCATTTCTTCAGTTCAGCAGTGAGTAAGCAGCAACAATGGAGAAGATGAAGTGGGTACAATGACAATTAAAAGCAGAAGGGATTAGAAATGGTCCCAAATGCCTCAAAAGAATCGGAAAGAGAAGACGACCTAATTCTTAGCTAGTATTAGTCAGCCTCTTTGCATGGAAATTGAGTCCAGACACRGAGCTGGTAGCACCCAAGCTGTATTTCTTTGTTATCCACCGAATACAGCAGTGATGTGAATTTGTAGGGGTGGTGGTGGGGATCACAGAGAACTTAGCAGATAACAATTACCCCACATACGCATAGACACACATACATTTATCTCAGACACACACAAACAAGCCTGCTGGCAAACATAATGTACTCTGCAAACCCAATTTGTTTTCACTTGATTATTCTTGAATAGATAGGGAGAGTTCTGGGAATGCACAATGTTGCTCTGCCAAATTCTCCAGAAGTGCAAGTGTTTTTGGTGCTAACAGCAGCCTTTATGCCATTTTCATCCTGCTTTTCCACTACAGCACTGCCAAAGACCATTTAGTTTTGCTCAAAAAGTTGAAGCTTCTGCAGGCAAAGCCCCAGAATCACTTTTTTTTCCTTTATTTTTGTGAGCAGCAGCATAAATCCCAGATGTTCTATATTCTGCATAAAAAAAATATTGAAATTGTGCTAGGAGATATTCAAGTAGAGCTGACAGAGATGCGAACCTGAGATCCAAACTGTACTAAAGCTGAAACAGTTCTATCAGCAATTGCCCACTTTGACAGTACTGCATATCTGCTGTCTGCCATCAGGGTATGGTGCCATATATCTTCCTAATCACCTTTCTTTCCAGTGACAAATATGAGCAAGTTAAAGCTAAGGTCAAACGAAAGTACTAAACACCTTCAATACATCAGGAAAGTTACCCTAACTCAAAATACGAAGCTCAATATCTGGCAAAGCTTGAGTGAGCATTTTGGGAAAGAGGTTTGTCAAAATAACAGTGTACAGATAACGGATGCAAAATGCCTTGAGGTTTTTTTCTCCATTGAAAACTGGAGAAGACTCTTTGCTAACAGCACAGGAGCATCCTTCATGAGCACGGCTATCAACACACCAAGCTTGGCAAGCATGCTGCTGGAAGGGACATTTGTTACTATTAGCATCTATAACGGCCTTTTAAAATGAAATGCAAGTGCAATCCCATGGGAGTAAAGGCTTCTACACCAGTCCCACCAGTCAGCGTGCCTTTGACTTCCTCCTTTACGTCAAGGTCCTCCCCAGCCTCTGGTGTACCCAGCACCGGGAGCGGACTTGGGATCAATCTTTAGGTTGGGGTTCACAGCAGCTCCCGGGGGAGTCAAATACTCACACGCCAATAAACTGGAGTTAGCTGACTAATTTCCCTTTTCTTTTGGAGAGAACAAGGCTTTAGAAAGAGTCCTCAAAAAGGAAAAAAAGAAAGCATAAAAAATTTAATTCCCTGTCTGAGCTTCTCAATCAGATGACAGAATCACTTTAACTTGGAGTGAACAGGGTGGATGTAGAAAATACAACTTTCACCGCGTCCAGCAAGCAAGAACAGGCACAGAAGTATCCGAATGAAAGTTCGAATCAGAACTTTGTGCCAGGCAGAGCGAGCAGGCAGTAATTATTTATAGCGACAGGCCAGGGCATTCTGAGCATAGGAGGAGCACTAAGCAAGCTACCTTTCACCATGAATGAGGCTCTGGGAATATTTCAGGAGGAAGAATATCCGTTGAAGGGTCAGGGCTCAGGGCAGGAGGCTGCCCTGTACAATGTGAATTATATTATTTTATTCCGCAACTCCAGATTGTTCTGAGTCTGTCACCGAGAGTGTCAGTCACTTCTTTAAGTACAGTCTGTATCTAAGTGTATTATTATACAAAGGAGAAATGGCCTTTTCTTCCCCAAACGAACCTCTGAACTTACTGAGCTCACAACCTAGATTCTGAATTCTCACAAATGCAATGAAACTTATCCAGAACAAGCTAAGAGCGGCTTAAAACACATGCAAAGTGCTGGAAAGACCGGAGACATCTTCTTCTGACCATGTCCCATGAGCGCCTGGGTTGGGGGCTTTGCGGTGAGCCCTACCACTCCTCTCCCACCCTTCTTGACCTCAGTTGTTCCTTCAGCGTTAGTTAGTTGTCAGTTAAGAATGGAAATTATTCCCATTCTAATCTTATTCTGCTCTTCTGAGAAAAAAGGAAGGGCTCTTATCTTAAAACTCCCAAACTGTTCATTTGCTAAATCCCTAAGGACAAATCTTCCCCTGGCAATGTCTGTGCTTCACGACGTCAAATGAAACTCAACTTACTCTGAGCACCTGGGAGTCCAATAGCTGGGTTGTTCACCGGCCTACTGGCTGCTCTCGWGTGGAGAAGAGAACGCTTTGCTGCCCCAGTCCGTAACGCTAGAGTCAGCACAGAAATCTGGTATTTGGGCCTGACGCCAGTGCCTCTGGTGAGGTGCTGGGTATCGCAGCCTCCCCGCAGTCAGCCTGCGAAGGTCCAAGCCGTAACGCAGCCCTGGCATGACCGCTCGTGCCCACCCGCTCTCCCGCGTGGGCATCCACAACGATGCAATTCCCCTGCGGAGACCACATCAAAGTTAGCATTGCCTAGAGATATAGCTCCATTTTATTTCCCCCGCTCGGGGACCTCGGGCAGGCAGCTGGGTCTCTCCGCTCCCGCGTGGATCGGGCTATCGGACTCGGAGCAGGACTGTCCCCGGGCCCCTCGGCTGCGCGCAGACCGCTGGCGCTTGCTGGGAGCCCATGCAGGCCCGGGTTTCGTCAATGAATTATCCCTTTCCCCAGGTGCAAAGAAGGCCAAAAGTACCCTGTTGTATTACAGGGTAATAAAAATGTTGTTTTTGGACTTTGGTGTTGCAGTGCTCATTTTCCAATTATATAAGGCTCAATTGTTCATAGGAGAATTCCTTGTTGACTAATTGGCAAAAACACATACACAGCTAAGTAGCACACTGTGTCCTACTTTGATGAAATGTGCTACCATTCCATCCTAATTAGGAATACTCATTTGCTCTTTTAATTGCATACCTTTGCATATTTACAGCAATTAATACATTGTAAAAGTGGAACATACTAAGTCTGTCTAATATTTGCATTTCTGCTAGTTAAGTCTGTTAAGGCATCACTTCCACATTAGGCTTTAATTATGTGAGGAATGCAAAACACCTGATGCCACGCTGGAGCCCAGATTTATTTTCTTTGGACTCTTCTACCTGGTCACTGACCAAACCAGTGTTTTCCCCATAAAAATTGGCTGAAGATCTACTTCCCAAGGAATTAATGCTATAATTGCATGCATTTTTCTAACTGGGTATTATGCCCTTGAAACACTGATACAATCTTAATTACAGAAGTATGCACAATACCATTATCATGAGCTGCGCTCTATTTTACGCCAATTATGCAACTAACAAACTGCATTCAGTAAAAATAACACCTTTTAGCAGTGCTCAAGTCTTTCCTGTATTTTGGCAAGTTTGGGGCTGCTTACTTTTGCTGCCAGAAAATATCCCACCACAGTAAATACTCTAACAGTAAAATGAATACCCATTTTATTTCTAAAACTTGCTCATTGAACAGGCAGAGTTCTCAGTCGGTTCTGCTCTGAGCAGCTCTCGGTTTCATCGAGACTACAGCAGTTTACACCAGCTGGGATCTGACTCCCCTTATAATGTCACAGGAAAAACCATACTTAATCTGGAAATTCAGGAAGGGCTTTTCTCCCTTAAGCATGTATTAACCAAACGGAAATAATTCATCTATTCTAAAGGGCTCGGTGTATACACACACACACACATACATACATATGCATGCCTATGTAGGTGTAAAACATACATACTGTTTTAAACTGTGATTTGAGTAGCAAACCAGATAGGAGTAAGGAGGTGTTACATTCAACAAGCTAGAAAACAAGAAATAAGCTTTTTCCTTTTTCTTTTTTTAATTTCTGTACACACTTGCTGCTTTCCAAAAATCTAACAAAATCCACTCCTGGCACTCTCCTGAGACAGTGACCTCCCGATCGCTCACAGTTCTCTTTTCAGACAGCAAAAAGATCGCTGACATCCCTGCCCCGAACATCTTGCTTTTCGCCCAGATGAGGGTTGAGCTGGTTGCGCTTGCGCGGGCTGCAGCTGTGCCGCAGAGCCCGTGTCGCGCAGCGGAGCCGACAGCCCTTCGCCTGCTACAACCTTTACTCTTTCCGGACTCCAAACCAGGTCCCAGCCCACGCGACTGGCAGACGCTGCTCGTGGCCGGCGGCAGGAGAAGAGAGAAAACGCGATACTACGAGCAGCAAGCTCCCGAGGGAGCTCCTGCAGCAGCATTTGATGGGGGCTGCCCCGGCCCGCGGACCACGGAGCAAAGGACCGTCGAGCACGCGCATCCGTTGCTGTATTTTGCAGGTAACATTCAAAGTACCAAACCTAGACGGGGCAGAAGAAAATCCCATTCCCTCCACCCAGACYGCATCAACCCCAGCTCCGCCTGCACGGATGCCTGTACGGCACCGCAGTTCGACACGCGGTTATACTTGCAGCCATTTATTCATTCAAAACTGTAAGCCTGACATTTGTAAAAACACATACAGGTGGTGAACGAAAGAGCTGTCTCATTCTTCATAAGGGGAAATTACAGACTTCAATGTCACGAGATGAAAAAATGTTTCTTTTTTCCCCCCATAGGAAGAATTTAAAAAAAACCCAACAATTTCAAACTAAACAAGCAAATTGTGTTTGCACTGCAACTTTCTTCCTTACAAATTTCAGATGTTTTCAGAGAAAACAGGGAGGAGAAGGCTGCAGGAAGATGAAAGGGAAATTTACCCCAACGGTGAGCTTTCAAAAGAGCCTGAGAGGTACAAAGAAAACGCCATCGAAAATGCGTTACCAGAAACTGGAACGGCTGTGGTGGTGATGGGGGAAATGCAATACTCTAAAGCGAAGAAATTGCAAGAATAATAGAAAATGATGCTGGATGTCTTCTGGGAGATGCAATGATTTCCTCTAAGCTTGTGGGAAATTACTATATGTATATCTGACAAAACAACGGGTCATATCTCACATTGAAATGAAGCAGGCATTCACTGAGTTATAGCCAGACACGGCTAACGTTTAGTTTGTAAATAAACTTCAGCAAATTAAATGACAGTCTTTCTGCTAGGGACCTGATTTAAAAACAGACACAAAACCCACCAACATGACAACGCAGGTATCTCTGTGCTTTTTTATGACAAGAAATAGTCTGACAGATAGTGTAAAGCCCATTAGAATGCAAAATTTAATTTAAAATGATGCCCTGCAGGAAAGAGTATATTGAACATTTGATTCTCTTGCTGTCTCATAAATTTCTAAATGTATTTAAAAATTAATATTTTTATTCTCCAACAGTGACATGACACAAAATGGACTTACACTATGGCAGATCCCAGCATTTTGAAACAAGCGCACTAAGGTCAGAGGTGCACAGCCGGAGGGGCAGGGCTGGGAATGGCCTCACGGGCTGCGGAGGGACAGTCCAGCACAAGCCTGAGTGTTTTACGCGGTTCATAAGAAACCAAGTTTGTTTCCAGGAGCCTGTGCGCCCACCCGTACCTATGTGCAAACAGCTCCTCGGTTCATCTACACCTCTCATGGCCTCCTCAAAATCAGAGATGGGGTGTAGGTGGGAAAAGGGACAGAGGGAAAACATGCAAAATAGGGGAAACTTATTTGTTTATTTAAATAAATCTGTATTTTTCCACCCAAAGGAAGATGTTTGATTTCCTTCTGACAGTACTCTGATCTCCTGCTGGGCTCTCAGAAACGGCAGACAAGCCTTGCAAGCGTTTTTGAGGCAGACGCTCTCCGCAGAGCATGCCGAGACGCCAGGGACAGAGGTGGCAGAGGTGTGCAAATGAGGGCAGTGTGTCTCCTTTAGTGCTGCGGGGGGAGATGTACAAACTCTGTCACCATGAGGATAGTTAAGAAAACATAATTGCAAAATATTCTTCTTCAGGCTTATGCAACAAACACATAAAAATAAACATTACAGAAATCATTTTGCAAGTTTGGAGGGAACTGCTCTTTCTTAATGTGTTATTTTATATCGATAAAGCATTCCTAGCATAATTGGAAAATCTTCTCAGACATCGAACAACAAGGCTGTGATTGACTGCCGGCACAGAAATGAGTTATAACGTGATTTGGCACCTCCGAGCGGGGAGGACACCAGGAGGCCAGCAACTGTTTGCGTTTCCGGAGGGGTTATCCAACCTCAGAAGTGCTCCGCAGCGTGTTTCAATCAACAGCAGGAGAGTACAGCTATCTCCGCTCTGAAGAAGTTTTATCTGTGGCTAGGATCCAAAAAGACCAAGTGTCCTCTGAATTCAAAGGCAGCCAATCTTCGTAGACTTGAGAAGAGATTATCCAGAGATTATGTTAGTAATTAACTGAGGAAATGGAAAGTTGGTCTAAACCCTGTGGATCTGTCTCAAAGTGACATTGCTCTTTCACTGCGTAACGGACGTGCGTCAGAAGCTGTAGACATGCTCTAAGAGGAGCACAGCGCAACACGGGTAAGACAACCCGGGGAGTGGAAATACAGGCGTCTTAGCTACCTCTCTTTGAATTTTACTGAACAGTAGGTGACAAGAGATAATCTGTATGGCGAAACTCAAATTACAACTAGCAATTATCCACTAACACCCACCTCTCATCAATGTGAACAGAAATATTACTGCCATTACCAGCATTTATTCTAACTAGTCTTTATTATACCACTAGTCCACTGTAAGTATTCCCGATCAGAAGAGAGACTGTGAGCAGCAGCTCTGTACCCACTAATGCCCTGGTCAAACCCCAGACCAGCTGAAGGACCCTCCGCTGCAACCCTGTTAGACGGAGAGATTTGATGCTATATTTCTATGGAGAGCTTCTCCAAACAAACACTTCATTCTTACAACGTTAGCATTTTTCATCTTATTTACATGGCAATGACTTGCAGTTCCCTCCTAAATCTTCAGTTACTCAGTAACTATTTTTTTCTTCTCATCCGGTAACAACACCAAGTGTAACAAGAGTGCTGCATAGCTACAGGCTGCAGTAACCCTGATATTTAGCACGTAGGCAGTGCAACCGAACGGGGGCTGACGGACCGAAGAGGCCCAGGGGAGGTGGACACGAGCAGCGACAGTCGGCTGGACAGAACGCCCCTTCTCATTTCGTTCAGCGTGGCCCTTGCCAAAAACATTATGCCATTGCAGACAGAGCGAACGTGCCTGCTTTCCCCAGATCTGCTCTCATCGCTGCATCCCAGTCTGTGGGTATTTCTCAGGCTTTGAGTCACTGCTCTCCGCAGAGTGAAGAAGAGCTTGAGACAGCTACAACAGGAGAAAAGAGCCCCACGCGCCAGGCAGATTTCCTGTTGCAAACGTGGGGTGCGTAAAATAGACATGAACATTGACATCCCACAATTCCTCTTCACATAGCCCCAGATGATTATCGTGCTCCCTGTTCCCCCACCACAAGCTTAGCTTCTTAACCTAGGTTATTCAGGGATGTCTGGGAAGTTTTGGAATCAGGGCTCCATTTTAAACGATCCTTTCACTCTTTCCCCACATGAATTGATTGTTATTTGCATTAGCGAATGCACTCTATGCCAAATTTCCCACCGGCCTCTTTTCAAATTACCCATCTGCAGCTGTGTGAAGCTTTACATGCACACAGTACATATGAACGGCTGCACACAGTACTATCAAATCACAGAGGTACTTATCCATCTTTTAACATATTGCATCCACACGTTTGCCATTTCAGGTAGAAGCAGTGAAATTATGAATGGTTGGATACCATCTGAGCAACCCATGAACACAACCACACATTCCCGGCTACGATCCTCCTGCCCAGATGCCAGGGCAGCAACGGCCACGTAGCAAGAAGCAGCTCCCAACTTGAAGAGCCCTCCATTCGTTAACAAAAACGTGGTGTCCTTCCATTATTTGCTTCTTAACAGCAAAATATTTAAGGGCTTTACTGCCTACTGCAGAGTGTTAATTTTTAATGGGAGAAGCTACACGCTGCCTGGTTTCTTTAGCGCATGAAGCAGCCAACCAATCGTGCATCACCTATTACTCCAAAACAGCAGTTTCAGCAAGGAGTCTTTACAGCTCAGAGCATCCTTGAGGGCTAAAGATGTCAAGCAGTTTAAATGCCAGTGAAATCAAGAAGACACCAGGCTCAGATGTGTTAGGTAAAAAGGACAGGAAAACGGAGACCTCCACTGAGAACATAAAACTTTGCTCTGCATTAGAAATAAGGACCCACTTAAGACAACTATAAAGCACTTGCCTGGTGAAATGGGGAGAGCAACAGGCAGCACACATGACAATGCATATGGCAAGTTTTATGATTAGAAATGAGTGCAAAATGGGCTGGAGGGACTGTAAGAGAGTCTATTCCTCCTTCTGCCCCAAGGCAGAATTAACTGTACCTGAAACATTACTGACACCTCCAGCTTGTCTCGTTTTGAGGTCTGACGATGGAGACTACACTGACCCTAAGCAATTTGTTCCAAGGCGTAGCAATCAGTAAGATTTTCCTGTCTCCAGTAAATCTCTAGAGCACTCAAACTCATTGCAACTGTGTCCACCGCCAGTCTTGTAAAAGTCCCAGGCATTCACATAATACAGCATTTCTCATGTCTCAAGAATGAAGCTCCCTTGCAAAAATACAGTGGTTTTTTTTTTTTTTTTGGCCTGTATTTTCCCACATACAGAAGAGCCCTCAAAGCCCATGAAGCCTGTTGGATCTCCTTTCTGCTGCTTGGTCACTCCTCACCCCTGATGCCCATTGACATCCCACATGCCCTGGAAGAGCGTCTGGGCCTCCAGTCCTGGGCTTGGCACAGTCCCATGGCAGCTGGTGCAATGAGCACGCAGTGCTCAGCTCCTGCTTGCTGACCCAGCAGGTAAGCCTTCAGGATCCATATCTATCCAGAGCACTCAGCCAGCTCCATGCCGGTCCTCCCCATGGGGAGGAAGCTGGCTGTTGTGGATCCCAATCCACGGCAGCCAGCTGTTGGCTTGCCTTGTGCCCARCTCTCAATCCTTCCTTCACTTTAGCACTTAATGCTTTTAGCAGTGACCTGGCAGAAGTCATGGGACACCCTGTGAACAGAGGACCACACATTCTTGCATGTCCCCTGCTCGCAGGCAGTGCCCTCACACTGGTTGCAGGGTCCCCTGTGCTCGGGCATCGTCCCTATCACAAGGCTGTTGCTTCATGGGCCGCGGACCCTTCTGAGGAGCAACAGTTGGCCAACCCACGAGCTCCAGCCCCTGCCAGAAGTACAGTGCCGGGGCACCTCTGCGTCTCGACTGCTCTCTGAAATGGGGTAAGAGTCCTCAAAGTGCACCTGATCACGTCCAGGAGACAAAGTAGCAATGTTTCATTGGGTAATTCAGGCTGTATTGTTTTAAGGGCTCTTTTTTTTTCTTTAATGCATTTTTTTCCCCAAAACTTTCCAAGATGTAATGCAGCAAGACTGCAAGATAATATCCATTTAAACCATAGCCAGAATAGGGATATTTTTGATTTTGTGTCTTTGAAAATCACTTCTGCAATGAAACCATAGATGCCAAGCTTCAAGGCTGAGTGAATTTTTATAGCAAAATTAGAAATCCCTGAAAACAGAGGATAAAATGGAGGGTGTTTAATAAGCCTTAACTGAAATACTGCTATCAGACGACCCTTTAATAATTTTGATAGAAATGTATCTTCCCTAAGATTAACCTACCTGCGAGTACAGCATTCAGCAGTGGCGTGATTTTCCTGCATTCTGCTGATGGTCAATATTTAAAAGTAAAGTAGCTGAAATACACTGGGCAGTGCGTAAGAGCTTGCACTACAACAGCGGTGCTTTTGTCATCGAGGCAGCCAGAAATACGGCAAAGCCCAAGCGGGGCAAACAAATTTGCCAATAGCTCACTTCTGCGCCATCATGACTGCTACAAATTTAGCCGAGCGCCTGCCCTTGGGGATGAATCTTCTCGTGTCACCAGCTGGGTGCCAGATGCTCCAGGCCAGCAAGCGGGAGCCCCCGGACACTTCTGCACAAACTGAGGAGCATCGTGGAGGTGGCTCCAAACGGCAAGCAGGTCTCTAGTCCTACCGTGGAGACCCACAGAGTCTAACTGAATTGATCTTGCAGTGAGAGAAGAGACCTCACACCAACATTAAGCAGGTAAGCTGTGAATAGCACACACTGGAGGAGAAGGGGAGTTTATTCATGACACATGCAGTTTAATCTCACTTTAAAATGGCACTCTTGCYGAGAGGAAATGGTGAGTGCCAACTCGGATGAGCAGATCCGAAATCGCAGAAGATCTGTCTCATAACTGCGGATGATGAGCAATGCAGTGCGCTTTGAAGGCAAGCGGCAACAAAAGACGTCTTAATGATCATAACTGATGAAAAAGGATAGCAACGTGGGTAGCGATAAAGGGCTGTAGCCCCAGTCAGCCCTTAGCTGAAGTACTGATTTGGTGCCTAAACAACGACAGCAAACACCATTGCTCGAAAGTAGCACAAGGCTCTTTGCTGCTCCTTATTCGATCTACCTACAGTCATCTGAAGCACTGGCCATTCTTCARGATGCCCAAGGATACCACCACAAGCTGTTTGACAGCTAGTGAACAGAAGCATTAGTCTGCTGGCCTGTGAGGTGCCAAGAAATCTTCCTTGCAGAGCGGTGGGTTTGGTGGATATATTTTTAAATACTTACGCTTGTTTTTTGTACACTAGATCAAACTGTACTTTGCTCCATTGATTTAGTTTTGCTAAGCATGTGTAAATACTCCCTTTTATAACATTTACCCACACTATTTTCTCTATCTTCCCTCTTTGCTCAAGCCCTCTTCAGATCAGACCTTTCCAATTCTAGGGAAAAGATGCGCTTATTTGAGAAAGGGCATCCATCCCTTTTAGTTTTGTTTAGCTTCATGCTAGGAGCAAATGAAGAAGCGCATACTGACTGCAGTGTAACATGCAAGATATAACAGCTTCAGCCAAAGTTGCTTAATGGGAATGGCAAACGCTATTGATTTCAGAAGACGGAGGTTGTGCCCTTCACCTCTATGGCAAATCAGTTACTAAAGACTTGAGACTCCAGGGAAACCCCTTGGTATGTAAACACCAACTTGTGGTTTTTTGTTAACACAATATACTCTACAACTTCTTCTATGACGAAGTCTTGGAAAATATAGGAGGAATCTGCAAGTGGCAAGCAAACATATTTACAAGAAAAATAAATCACCAGTATAAATGGAACTGAACTCAATAGGCAAAAGAAGCAGCAGGCATATAAGAATACCAAGAAACTGTGGTTGGCATTTGAATTACCATTGAATTTATAATCAAAATGAAAAAACAATCAGATTACTTCTTAGTTGTGATATAAGACATATGGTGATAAAGAAAAATAACTGTTATTTATCTTTTGATAACAGTAAAGTGCACTTAATGTGATTAAAATTAGTGTAAGAACTCAGTTTGACAAGGAGAAATGTCTTCATCATTAATGGCTGTCATAGAAGAGAGAAAGAATATTTTTCAAAAGAATAAAATGAGGTTAAGAAGCTCTTCTCTATTTGGTAATACATTTGATGCTTTGAATACGAGGAGCATCCCATTTCGTAGCAGAGCAACTCACCCCTGAAGCACAGTTCCTTAATACCCAATGTTTTTACGAGCAATGCCAAGGATGGGGAACACGGAGCTCACAGGAAATGTTTGTGGCCCCTCTTCTCTCACCACGAGCAACAGAAGCAGCATAATTAAAAGCACTCTAAAGTCACTGGTTTGGACATACCAGCAGGAAGGTCAGACAGAAAGCTTAAATGAATAACACTGAAAGTAGAATAACTTATTTTGTCCTTGAAAAAAAGCAACTTTCTTACACCCTTTAAGTTAGTAACACTTTATTTTGTCCCCAGCTGTTAAGTTTAGAGAAATTAAAAGTCATGACTATTTGTCTTTTGCCAACATGAATTTAAAAGTGCCTTTAAAAAAATCTCATTATCATTGTGGTTTTTTTTTCCAAGCAGATTCAATACAAAACAGATTACATCCTGCCTGCACTAGTAAAGTGCACATAAATTTTTCACAAACCAATTTATCTTAAAAATTTGTCTTTCCTCATTTTGATTCTGGCCACAGTGCACAGCAGAAAGGCACTTCAAGTATTTTTAGATAACATAATTCTAGAGATGGTGATGTATTAATATTTCTGTTTTTTTCTGTTTTATAGTGGCATTTCAGACCATCGGAAGACACCTTTTATGAAGTGGAATAACACAATTTGAAACAATTTTATCACCATAAAATTTTAGTCCAATGTTCAACCTGAATTTTGAGATCAGAACTACAGGATTCATTCACAGGTTACAGAAGAATGGGGTGGAATGAATTTCCTTGTCAAGGAAACCTGGAAATACCTGGTGAATCATCTCCAAGGGGAATGCAAGGGTCCCCTGCAGAAGCATTTGGGAAGTCTGAAATCCTGCAACAACATCAGCTGCGGGAGTAACACCAGTTACCCATGCCGACACCAGTGACAGTCCACAGTGGAGTCACTGGATCAAATATTAGATCATTTCAGAGGTGCAAGCTACCATTTTTGAGACTCTAGAAGATAGGGCTGACCACAACTCTCACCAAGAGATTTAACAGTGATGGGAAGAGAGACTAAACTTCCAGCTCCAAGAGAAACTTTTGACCTGGAGAATAGTTCTTCTTCTGATATTGCGTCAGGCTGCAGAGGCTGAAGACAGCCACATCACTTAGTGATGCTTGGGGAAGGTCAGGAGATGCAGCTGAACAAATACTTTCAGCAAAAAACTACAGCATGCTTGGAGCTGGCAGTGATATTTATAGTCGGTTTTGTTTGGATGGCCGTAATAGCTGAGTTACTACTTTGTTCTACTAAAGAGCTCCTAACAAAATCAAGGCAAGGATGCTTGTGGAGCAGGAAAACTTCCACTGCCACTTTTTCACACCGTATTTTTCTCTCTCTCTGGCACTGATGACTAAGTCTTTTCACAAGTACCACAGCTACTTTACAGAGAGGAAAAGACGTAAGTGAGTATAATTGTGCACACAAGCCTGGAATAAAAGGTACCTTATACCTGTCTGAGTCACTTACTGTTAAGACACATCAAAGCAATATATCCCTCCTTTTCTTTCATTTGCTTTCATTCCTGCCTAAGGAGAGTTTTTGAGTACCCTTTCGTATCATCTAATAAAATATTCACTAGTCATATATTTACAAATAATAGTATATAGTAAATACAGTATTTTAATAGTATTTGTTTTCCCCTCTGTGGGGTACAAGCACTGACCGCCTAGGAACGGTTAGTTAATACCCGGGCCCAGCAGCAGAGAAACAAGAAATGTCTTGGGTATTTGGGTGGATTCTAAACATATCTTCTTATTTCTGCATATTTACCAGTCCTGGAGCAGAAGTGGTCAGAAACACCAGTATGGCATTATCCTTTTTAAGAATCTCAGGAATTAGTTCTGTCTCAAGAATGAACCCTAACCAAAAAGCAACGTGCAGGGGAAACACTGCTGCTTCTAAATCAATTCTCTAACCAGAGCTTGCTCACGGTGCAGTACTGCAGAAGTTAAAACCACAGCATTTCCTCTCAGCTTTGAACATTTGCTCTTATTATAAGAAAAAAAAAATTGGAAATCTGGGATTAACAGAATAACCTGGTGACACACACTGAACAAAGCTGTTGACCACACTATTCTGTTTTGGCCAGTGTGAGTAGTTGGCCAAAAAATAGAGATTCTTTTCATTAAAAAAAAAGAAGAAAAAAACCCAGAAAAGATATTAATTAAAAGAAATCATCATAAATTATGAAGAAACATAATTCCCTCACATCCCCAATGGGAATTTCCAGAAAAAGATAAAAACTCCATCTGAGGATTGCTGAAATTACTACCCTGGGAAAAAATTCTTACACGCTCCCTTCCCTCCAGCAGACAGGCAATGACACCAATGCAGTCCCCTTCAGGAAAGCCTTCACGGATCCACCACTGAAGACTTTCAATTGTTTTTCAAATTAAGTTGCATGCAGCTGACATTCTTCCTGGTGGGAAATTTTGGATTTGGCAAAGAAATTTTTTTCCTTTGGAGTATCGTTTTGCCAGAAAATTCCTACTACCTGTTTTAAATTCCATCTTTATCTTTAGTAGTGCTATCTCCTGAAATGAAGATGTGAGAACACATTTACGCCATCTCTGCAGAAGCACAGTCTTTACTACTATTATATTCATATATAATAGATTCTCCAGAAACAAACAAACAGCCGAAAGAAATGGATATAAAATTCCAACTTCAGGATGTAAACCATTCTCTAGCACCAAAGGGCTGATGGGACACTGGTCAATAAGTGGCCCAAGAGGTAAAGCAGTTCCTCATACCTTCTTCTCAAACTGGATGTAATTAGCCCCTCTCAGCCAGGTTTTGGCGAGCACGGACTCCTCGGTATTGCCGCCCGCTAAACGGGAGCGAACGTCCCACGAGGCACCCCAGGAGGCAGTCTGACTCAGAGACGCATCTCTGAATCACRCTCACCTACTCCCCGTGGGAGGCAAACGGTAGTGATTTACTGCTGGCCCATAAGAGGACTAAACTGTTACCTCCCCGCGCACAGGTGCTGGCTCAGCTATTCGGACCCAGTGGGTGGGAGGCCTGAGCCCAAGTTTTACCCAGCCCTTGAAGCTTCCCACCATCTCCCAGTCCACTCACTGGCAGAAGAGGTTTAAGCAAGGAATTCAGCTGCACAGGGGAAGATGGTTTGTTTCCCTCTTCCTCTCTAATGTAGATAGATGAGGCTACAAACCAATTAAAGTACAAAGTATCCCACGCTTATTTTCAAATTGAAGCTGTGTTTGACACACAGCGATTGCATGTTTCAAACTGTGAGTTGTGTTCCAAGATACTCTCAGAAAGCATCAATGGACAGCAGGAAGCTGAAAGTTAGCAAAAAGCGCATCTTGCAGTATCCTGAAATTGCCAATATCGTTAAAAAAGAGAAAATGATTTCATTTTCCAGTCCTTGACCGTCTATCAATGCCAAAAGTAATAGCAGCTCCATTCTTATTCAAGACAAACTAAGTTTAGGACAACTATCATTGATACGTATTGCAGGAAACAAAGCACTGAATTACCTGTATTGTGTATTGAGCAATTCTGTGGTCTGGATAAGCCTACATCATTAAAGTATTTGAGTGGAGTTCAGCAATGAAAGACCTGAGACATAAGAATAAATGTTCAATGCAGCAAGAACCAATTATACAAACAAGCATTAATGTTTAAGCTAAAGTTCATTAGTTCAGTGTACTTATGAACCAACATCAAAAAGCAAATGCTATGCAGCTATGGCAATGATGAGCATAAACAGTAGAGTTTTAAATACTAGCAAACTCCAGAAATAGGTACCTTTTTCTGAGCTGAGAAAACTCAATTTCCACTTGACACAAAAGAATCAATTAGACATGGCACTTACTGGTCAACTGAGAGTTGGATACACCTCCTCTCTTCTAACACTTTAGATTGTAGACAAATCAGTGATCAAAGTAAACCCAGTCACACACGTTTGCAAATTTGCCATATAACCATTAATTTCTGGAGTCTGTTGCTGTGCTTGGAACTTTCTCATAGAAACAGAGGTAGGTGATGTCAAAACTAGTGTCCATTGCTTGACAGAGGGGAAGGGAGCAGGGAATCAATAGGTTTACAAGCTCAAAACTAMTTGCAACATTCTCTAATACTGTATGACTTGCAGCAAAACAAGGGACCATTTAATGACTCAGGTAGTTTACCTCTAATCTAAGTACCTAAGTGGCTTAGAAGAGTACCTCATTTTAAGACAACAGAGATAGCTCAGCTGATGCTTATAGCCAGATAAGGTAGATAACAGAGATAAGGGCTAAATCCTGTTCTCTGGCCCAGTGGAGTAGATAAGAGATGTCCGTAGTGCAAAGTCCTTATCCAAAGCCCAATGAAAGCCAAGCTTTGGAGGAGACTTTAGTTGAGTTTAAGCAAGACAATGGCCCTAACTGGAAATGCCTCAAACGCAACGCCTTGTAGATAAACCAACCTGTGACAACTGGGAACCTCAATATTTTACAATCCTGGCCTTATGGACAGGACTCTAAAATGCTCAGTGAATGACACATGAATTTAGTGGAACTGTGCTTCATGTATTGTATACTTCCTTGGAACAGCATATTATGAAAGACTTCAATGAAGAGCTTGGACAAAGTGATTTGAAAACGTAGTCTAGTGCTAACATTTTTCTGCATTTCAGTTATTCTTTAATACCTCATTTTAATACAATCAGTAGAATAGAATCATAAAACAGCCAGAATCCCATGTTAACTCAGATATCTGAACAGTATTCCCCTAGTGAGTAATACCACCCAAAAACTGAAGTATGTTAAACTCCTGTCCATTTTTCATCACCTCCCCCATCATCTCCCCAACAATGACAGTTCCTTTGTCTTTCTTCTTTACTTTCAGTTGTTTGTGTGTTCTGAATGAACTGAACAAAAAAACAGAAGAAACATGCAATTAACAGTTTCATCTATTTTTAGACTCTAACATAATAAGAACATAAGTACTTTGATTGTTCCCATGCAAATGTTCCAAATGTTGGACATTCCAACGATTTCCAACGCCTGCACAAATGTTGGGAGAGACATAATCAGTTTATTCATTCCAGCAATCTCTATGTGTTTTAAAAGTTATTTACAACATTAACCTTTAATTCCTTATAATTGGAGTCATCTGTCCTGATACCTGTCTCCTCCACCTGAGGATCCTGTGTCCTCTTACATGGTTCTGCTGTTCTTACTATGTCACAATTCTTATCCTTGCTTGACATTTTTCTAGTTGAAAACTGTATCTGTGGAGCACTTTGAGAAATGTAGGTGTGATGTTTGGTAGTACTTAATATCCTAGATAGGCTAAAAAATATTTAGCTCTAACTTACAATAAATGTTGCTATGCAGTTAAATGGTGCCAACCCACAAACTACATCATCCAAGTGAAGGGATTAGCCCATCTTGTGACAAATATTGCCACTGCAAAATCATCTATTGCAGAATCTTATCTTAAGGCCAACTTTCTTAGCGTAATATCATCATACTTGCTTAGAACACAGAAACTTCTGAAATACTGAATTAAAACTCCCAAATCTATGATGAAAATTTTATACATCTCAGGATATGTCAAGATGTATGAAAAGGATTTGTTCTATTTTTGCCCAAGGGCCTACATTATAAGGTAGAAGACCTACTTTATGTAAGGCAGAAGGTATATTTGATTAGCTGGAGCTGGGAAAAATTTCCTGAGAAAAATTATTTAGTTGAAAATGGAATACACAACAAGTTAATGATGTTTTCAGGAAAGACCGTCAGCCAACAGGTTGCTTCAAGGAGAAGAGGCTTTTCCTCAAGAAATACAGTACATTTGATTCAGGGATTGGAACTAAAATATTTTCAACCTATGGTACACGACTGTACGTCTTTCCTAGACTCTGCCATTTTATTCTGTTCAGTTAGTACGTTATTTAACTTCACTGGTGTGGCTTCTTTCATATGTGTAACAGTGTGACTTACTGGAGACAACCCTTTGAGGCAGGGTAGGAGGAAAAAAGGAAAAATGAAACTCAGTGWTCAAGGAGAAGCAAATGGCAGGATAAAGGTGCCTGCCTGTAGCACTTGGTCAGAGACAAGAGGTAGCTAATGCAGAGAGCAGGAACAGGCAGAGGCCAAGGCGGAGAGGAGAGCAGAGTATTTCTCCTGAGCTGATGGAAAGGACTGAGCTTCCCCTAAGCAGCTTGCAGGTAATGGGCTCATCACTCTTGTCCACGTGCRCCTGTACAGACGGCAGCCGCTGCACCGCGTTCCTGGGAACACAGGCAGCAACAGAGGCTCTCTGTGTCGCCTTCTCTTCCATCTTTATCCTCCACAGCAAAGTTAGGTTCCCTATGTCCATAGGTTCCCTATGGAGCCAGAGTTGACCTAGGCCTGCTGAAGCCATAGGCTTCTGCCATAAGACTAGAGTTTCTTCCATAATAATAGGCAAAATGAGACATGCTGAAGGAAGGGGGAAAAAAAAAAAGAAATCCAAAGGAGACCTGTGTGATCTGATCCTCAGCGCTATGCCTGCACATTCTGCGAAACACACTGGACCAAGGTCCGGTTATATAGACCTGGTGTGTATACATATATATATTTTTTAATCAAAATGATGGGAATACCTGGAAGCAAAAGAAGATACAGACTGTGCACATGAAATACATACTTGTGCAAAATATAACATGTCTATTTGAAAAGTATGTTTCCAAATCTGAAGAAAACTTATCCTAACAGACTAGACTGGAAGACAAAAGGTACAGGCACTCTGTCTGGGCAGAGCTGAACAACATACATTGCCAGTCAAGCATGGAAACACAGAGTAAGGACTTCAGTAGCTCACATCCCTGGAATCAGTTATCTAATGATTCATCTTTGCCCCACCATAACAGTTGCAAAAATCAATTCTGCAGCTTTCCTCCAGTCTTGGACTTTGCATGTAAAAGCAATTATTTAAATCAATTATTTAGCAACTACTTTCAGGAACTTTAAAATACAGCAGCTAACTATATTCTCTGTTTATTTCATGATCACTTTTTTTTTTAAATCAGCATCTCAGATAGATACACAGATTTGTGATTAAACAAACAATTGTAAGAAATGTCAATATAAACAGGGGACAATGAAATACAGCTTTTCACTTCATTAATTTCTGTATCTTAGGTGACTGCAGGTGCACCTTAATGAATTACATGACTAGTAAAATATARTTAAATGCAGCTGCATATGTTTACAAAACTGCAGAACCAAATTACAGGTATCAGTAGCGCCCATAATTCATCCATAATTGACAATTTTCATATTASTGGAATAAGGAATCAAGTCATGCAGATGATTACTGCATTTGCCTTTGAGCACTAAAGACCTAGGTTCATTTCCTATGCAGCACCACAAATGAAACAAATTACATGCTTTCAGGTTAAGATAGACCTGAAAGCAAAAGCACCCCTGAATGACAGCCAAAAACCCAAATCATTCAGGTTCTATTTAACTGTCAATAAAAGTTTGTGAATGATTGACAGTTGACAAGAATCATCATGTCTCAGTTGCAGAACCAGTTCTGACCCGAGTGATCCAGTGGTGTAAAGCTTTCCTGGTTCCAATGACATATCGGAGAGCAGAATTTGGGCTAAAATTTTGTTTTCTTCTGTCTTTCCTTTTACATGTGAGATCATGATGATCCCTTTCTGGCAGGACTGTTTCTGCTTGAGAAAGTACTGCCTACGTTAAGGCCAATTTAATTTTCACACAAAAATCTCATTAGGACCTCATTCAAGGAGGGTTATTCAAAACTTGACTGTACAAGCTCCTGAGAAACCTGCTCTGCTTGCCCTGCTTTGGGCAAGAGGTCAGACTAGATGGTTCCCACAGGTCCTTTCCAACCAACAGGAGCCCATGGCMCAATCCCCTGGCTCACTCATTCTAATTGGTTATTGACCCCCCTATAGCAATAAATTATGTGGGCTGTATGTTGTCCAGGCAGCAGCGCATCTGCTATGGGCAAGAGGGAAGCCGGGTTCCAGCATCTATCTCTTTAGCTGTACGAGCTCTTCTCTGCAGAGTTACTGGGGAGAAACTCTTTGCATGCACACTGGCAGTTGAGTGTTCAGTACAGAAAAGTTCTCCTGTAGACAAGCTCAGCCACACCTCCTACAAGCCCCCCTGGACACCCCTGCCACGCTGTGTATCTCTACTGGACAGAGAACGAGACAAGCACAGAAACCAAGGTACGTCTCCTAAGGTAGTATTGTGGAAGACAGCATCAAGAAAGTGCTCAGGAACTCAAGATCTTCCTAGAAAGACTCCCCAAAAGCATGGACCAGGAGGCTGACTTGACTTTACATGAATGTGTGTTTCCAGAGCTCCAAGGCATTGCGAAGACACCACAAAGCTCCCTCTTCCTGAACCGGGTGCAGCAGGGCAGAGAATCAGCAAGCGACAAGTTAACTGTATTGAAGAATATGCAGAAAAATAACCAATAAACAAGAAAACCTGTTAAATGAATAAATCTGCTCTGCCTCAGCTTAGCTTAATCCTACCACACATATACATAAGAGAAACCCTCCTGACAAACACCTGATAAAGAAATAAGCCTTGGTAAAGAGACACCACTGATCCAGAAGTAAAACCAACCACACCTGCTTCTGTTTTTTTAATAACGCACATCCATTATATGCCGTACTTTTGATGTGCAAAAAAAAATACAAAATGCAGCAGCCTGTTGCTATTTTCATTTTGCTTTATAAGGAATGATAGTTAGTTCACTTTTTAAGAGCAAAAATAATATTTATGGGAAATCAAGGATGAAAAAATTAATTCCAAACRTTTCTCAACAGTGGACAGGTAGATCTCATCTGTTTATTATATTTAGCAGTTTTACTCTAATCCTCTGAAGTATTCCAGCACCAAAAATCTACAGATTTTGGTAAGAAGCAGGTTACTAAAATAGAGTAGAGGTTGTTGTGAGGATCTGAGGCCTTCAGCTCTTGCTTCTCCCAGTGCCTTTCAGGGACATTTTTCAGGGTGTTGGGTCAAGGGCAATATTGCTTCCTACTCCACACAGTGATGACTGAGTTCCCCAAAACAGTACCACAGTGGTGCTTTGGGTAGGGGCTGTGATTCACCGGTAGAGCCTTGTGGATGAGCAGTGCGATATGCCACCTGCTTAGCTTCATACACAGACACTTCTCTTTAGGTATACCCTAAAGCCAYGCTCAATAGCAAATCTGCTGCCTGCCCACCTTCCTGATGCCATGTGCTTGGGCCATCTCTGCAGTGGTCTAGCAGATAATCAAGTTGAAGGATTCAGAGTATGCCCTGTGCTTTGCATGCTCTGTGCGTTACGGTGCCTGGAAGATGAGCTCAGCAACCTCTTTTTATGCCCTCTATCCAGTGGTGTCATGGGACTCTGAGGAATGAAGCAGAAAACTTGAACRGAGATTGAGCTCAGAGGCAGTACAGCAACAGCAGATGCTATTCCTCGTGAGTGTCCACCAGGACTGGCCAGTTCACATACTGCGTAGCCACTGCAACCAATACAGCTATTCTGGGTGCATTACAAACCATTGAGGCAAGCCTTTGTAGAGCTGGGGTCCAAATGCTCAGAGGGATGAAAGAAGGGAAGAAGGTTGAAGGAAAGAATAAAATGGAGAAAAATCAAGAAAAAGGAGGGTAATACCTGAGATGCCAATAAGCTAATGCATTTAATGTAAATCTACCAGGTAGGGCCTTAAAGTAACAACTCATCTTTCAGGAAACAGTTGACTTCACAAAAAAGAGCTGTTCATTTTATGACTCTTCTAGTGCTTCTCTGAYCAACTGAAAAATTTTAGCTGGCTGCACTGGGAATGGGAACAGTACCCAGAAAACTGCTGCTATAATTACTCTCTGCAAAATTATTGTGGGTGAGCTGTAGCAATGCTAAACTTCTAAAGACAAAGACAAAAAAAAATTCTTGAGATTGTCTATTTGCAAGTCTTCACTGGGTTTAAAATCTAATTTATAGGTAGGATTTTATTTAAAGGAAATGGAAGGACAATTTTGTAAATTTATACTGACAAGTAGGTGTTTATATCACTTAGATTTTGTAAAATGCCATAGTTTTATTTTTGGTTGTTTTATGTGTTCCATTACTCAAAGAGTCATGGCCACTTCTCTACATAGCCAAGTGRATGATCTCTTCTGTTTTGTAGGTGGGGAGTTTGAGATCATGAAATGCCAGTTCCCAAAAAGGTGCTCAACACCTTTAGCTCTGTCATTACTTGTTAGAATTTGAGGAGATGAGGAACAACTTGATAGAATTATGAGCTGAGAAGTCCATCATTCTCACCAAGAGATACCTCAAGACCTTTCATACGGTTAAATTCAATTGTGCTCATTCAGTATCTGAGTGTGCTCCGCTGATTCTGAAAGTAGTACAAGAACATTACAATGTTCTCAGCAGCAGCAAAAACTGTTTGTCAGTCTAAAACCACATTTTTTATGCTTAKAGATGGATGAAAAGAGTATTTTTCCAGTCTAAGACCTCTCAAAATACCTTCGACTGGACAGTAACAAATGTAAAAACTGAAGGTTTCCACTCTTGGCTCAGCAAAGCCTTCTGTAATGTTTTTTTKTTGTTGTTGTTGCCAAAACACCAACTTGCACCACATCTCACTGCACACACATGCCATGTGACACTGCATGCCATCAGCATACTCTTCTTGCATACTCATGGCTGAGAAACTGTCCTTGGTGTGGTCAGCTTTCCCTCATGTGGTGTAATGGTCTTAGTAATGCTCAAAGACTGTTCATGATCAGGGACTTGCTAACAGCAATGCTGTTCAAAGCTTAACTGCGGTCTTCTGGGAAATCTGAGAACACTTATTAAGCACATTTTGAAGATTAGGAGAAGAAAAAGATGACAGGCAGGCAGGAGGAAACCCACCATGACCCAAAATGTCACTGTCTTTAAGACAATATAACCTTAAGAGACGTTGTCCTTCTTGCAGAGTTGTTTCCCTAGAGGAAATACAGTCCAAATGAGAGCCCATTACGCATCTAGCATAGGGTTCCTCCGAGTTTGGACTTTGTGTCCCCCAGATTTCTCCATGACCTCCATGGATGGGTCAGGTCTGCTAGTGACTCACAAGGAGYGAGGGGATGCCGGTCTATCTCTAGCAGGAACAACAAAGAAGCAGCTTTGTGTGGAYRCTRCCCCAGAAGATCCACACCAGCATTTCATGACTCGGTGAAGACACGATTGAAAGCTATTGTGAGCCTCTATCCACACAATCCTCCCACCCCTCTGCCACCAGAAGAAAGAAAGAGTCGTAATGCACCCCAGCCTTAGCAGGAGCTACTTATATCCTGTAGTAGGAGGCTTTACCAGCTTCACTTAGTTTCTAAGTGATATAACACAAATCTGTCACCACAGATGGTTTAGCTGATAGCATCTGTGGCTGAAGTGCCGAGAAAGGAAGCCATACTTCTTACCACTGTGTATAAAAAGAAAACTCTCCTGCAGTAATATTTCACTACTGACAGCCTAGCATCTTGGTTAAAAAAAGAAATGCTCATGTATCCTAATATTCTGCCTTCCTAAATAATAAAATCAATCTCTACATTTGTAGCCTGTCTAGTCAATATTTCCCCTATAAAGCTAACTGCTATTCCATTTCTACCTCTAGGATAATGTTTAATGAGAGAATAATCAACAYATTATAGAGTTCCTGATTTTCTTYATGTTACAAAGACTCCTCTGTCTCCATTAACTAAAAAAGAGGCAGCTTGCAGGACTATTTTTCAACTCTCACTTCATAGCATACACTAGTTCTTCTGCTTTTGCTGTTATTTTGTAAAGGTTTAACTGATCTGCATGCACAGATACATGTGGCATTTACTTCATAGATTTCTCCTCCATATCTATAATCGTGTACATGTAATTTATTGCACACCCATGACTACGTTACCTGGCTGCTAATATATTTCTCTGAGATTTATTTCAACATACCAACATATCTGRCAACATACCTGCATACCTCAGCAGCCTCAAACAGTCATTTTTAGRAAGGAAGAAAGCCCCTAAAGTTATCAGAACATGTTTTTTCATTTTCCCTAAATGTGGAATGCCTCTTGACAAACTAATCTCATCTGAGCCACAGGACTGCCTGGGCATAGCTCTTGGCCAGTAAAAGCTTTTCTAGAAGTACAAATGTCTCAGTGTAAAAGTCCATTATCTTACATCCCTTCAAAGATATAAGCAAAAGCTCTCTCCCTCAGAAAAGACTACACAAGTATAAAGTCAGCGTGACCTGAAAATCCAGCCCAGCTAGTCAAATTTCCTTACTAGGTACTCCATATGCATGAGTTCGCAAGATAAATGTCATGRCTTCTTTTGCATTCTAATAGACACTTGAAAATTAGGATCAGTTTTAATTGCTTAGTAAAYGACAAAATTTCACTTATGCGTTACCTAAATCTGGGCATGGGATATAAATATAACAAAACATACGTAGACAGCAGACCTTGCAGTTGCATTGTGATGGAGATTAAACAAACATGCCTTGAGAAAAACATGAAGCTGTAATCTGCTCATATACTTTCCATAGTCAGAAATGTAATTTGACAGGAGCATGTGTTAGGCTTACCACATTTAACAGGCATTTTGAAGTTTAGAGAATATTAACACATACAAAGCCCTGTTTTCACTTTTTTAAGCCTCAAAATTTTAAGTAGGACCCTTGATAAATTAATTTTTCATATCTAGTCTGGTGCCCYGGTGTCATTAATTTGTGTTAACAGCTAGGATGCTCTGATTTGAAGAGACCTAATATATGATTTGCTAGATATTGATTGTGATGGCAAGATGACATGGTATGGTGAGAAAATGGTTTTAGCCACATTGTTTACAATATCTCTTGCTAGTTGTACAACTGACAGAGACCAACTTGCCATCTTAACTCAAATAATACTACCTTTCAAGTAGCAGTATATTTCAAATACAAACAGATAGCTTTAAGGGAAAAAGGAAAATTTACCTACAGAAAAAAAACCAAGTTATGTATAATAATATGCAAGATCAAGGTAGACATGACAACCTTTCCTCTTTTGGCCTCCCAGCAAGGCTAATTACACCCTGTTCTTCTCACTGCAATGTTCCCTGGGTCTTGATTTGACACACAACAATTTTTTGATCATCTGGATAGCCACAACCTGGGAGTTAAAATTGGGGAGCTTATTTCCTGGAATACGGTGGGGCACAAGATCTAGATGGAATGGAAAAAGTCTGACTGCAAAGATCTACGCCAGGAAAGTTGCTGGAAGGTCTCCAAAGTTCTTCTTTCATAAACCACCATCATACAAGAGCGACTSAGAAGAATGCTTAAGTTGGAAGTCAGGTCCTCAGAAAGTAGGATCCAATCTAGTGTCAGGTCTAATCCTACAACGCTACTGCCATRCATTACAGTATGAACCATATACTACTCCATGCTCCTTGCTATTCAGGACCATGACCAAATCAGTATGTGGGACAGTTGCTGTTCAGTCAATGATGCAGACTGTACAACATTCATTCTTCCCTTCAGCATTCAATGGAGTCCCTCTGCTTCGTTCTTTGTTCAAAATCCAAACCCAGTGATAAATGAAACAATAAACTTGCTGAATTCTACACAAAAGAATACTTCATTCACCTTCCTACTTACATGAGCAAGAAGATGGGTGTCCTGAGGAAAATACATACTGAACCTGCCTCAGGGAGRGAAGCAAGCTCAGGAGACTCATGGAGAAAATGTCACTGTGTCTAAAATCTGCATGGGGTGGACAAACAGGATAAATGGATGTTTTAAGACCTAGCCAAAATAAAAAATAACAGCATCAATCATTTCATTGATGCTGTAAAGAGTATTTCTCTTCATCATATGGGGAAACCAATCCTGACTGAAACGCATCGCCCATGGAAGCTCTGTGCTGTCTCAGCAAAGCCTGGCAATGGACCACAGCATTGACCCCACATGCCAGTTCCCACACCAGATTTCTCTGGCAATCCACAAGGCCTCAGTAAGCCGTTCACATCAGCCCACGAAACCATATTAAACCATAGAAAGTATAGTTTTGTTTGTTTGTTTGTTTGTTTTTTAACTAAAAACTGGGCTAACACTGCAGAGAACCTTTTGCAATTTTTGACTTGTTAGCCAAAGGACCTGTACAGCCAGTGATGAATCGTACCAAGTCACCCCCATTTCCCTCCATTAAGCGTGTATGTGGATGCACTAAACTGAGATTACTTGGAGAATTCAGATACTTTTCAATTAAATACAATGGCCCAAATTCTGCAATAAAAATAAAACTATTGCTTATTTTTTATTATCCCTGTAAAGTGATCTCATTTGCAGCAGGAAGCCAGGGCTATTTGTTTTTCAAGATAGCTCTTTGGAATTAATTACTCTAGTGTTAGACTATGTGACAAAACAGGTAGTGCAGAACTGAGGGTAAGAAAAAGATTTGTCTCACAGCTTTTTAGAGTCAAATTATTCTCGGAACATGACTGACAGTATACTGTTTCAACACTATTACAGCTGAGGTATTAAAAAAATTGGTTTCCGTTCCTAACTTTCATAAAAAAAAATTGCTGTCTTAATTTCTTATTAATGCCAAAAGAAAGACAATCAAATCGTTATTTTAATTGTTCACACCAGATAAATATAATGAAAGCTTTATAGATTCATCCAGTTTAGAAGTCAGTTAGAGTTTCTTCCATCTGATGGCACCATATCAAACGCAACCGATGCTCTTCAGCACCCAAAGTCCAGCCCACCTGAGGTACTGCCTCTACGTCTAGTGAGTTTGTGCACTGTTTTGGTGACGGTCAGGACTGGCAGAAAGTTAAACTCCCCACTGGTATGTTAATTATTAAGCTGTCTCCCAAGATGTCAGAGCTAARGTGGCATTTGCAAATTGGCTGTCAATGTTTTGACTGAAAAATACTAGTTTAGCTTTATTAACTGCTCTCTCTACTTTGATTTGTTGTAGAAAAAGGCAATGCTTTATAGTGTACCGGCAAACTTATGCGTGCTGCCTGTTGAGTCCTCTTTTTGATGTTGAATGTTGCAAAGAAAAGGAAAAGATAAGGCCTGCGTATTGTGGCTCAGGGTTGCTGTAATAAATTGGGTTAAATGAGAAAGCTAGTTTACAATGTCCCCATCCTCCAGCAAATTCTTCCCACCTTCCGCCACAGTTTGCTGCTGTCTTAGTTCTGCAGATAAAACTCTTTATTGAGTCATAATACAGACAGGATCACTAAAAGTGATGTGCATCACGGAGAGGAAGAGAGCCGCTTATAAGCGGAGCGGTGAGCAGCTAAAGAAGGCAAGACTCAGCACTAGTGCCAGTCATCCTGGATTTGCTAAAAATCAGCCTGTGCTTTAGCATCCGAGCATTTGATGATCCTCACAAGAGAGAGAAACGATTTTAAAATTAGACGTAACCTGCAAAAACTTTCAGAGGCATCCTTAAAGATGACAAAGTAGCTCTCTCGTGGGACACGGTCCTGCTGAAACCAATTAGGTAACATCCTTTGCATGCCACATTACGTGGGTTTTCAGGTGAAGCGGAAAAGTAACACAGCCTCATACATCAGTTTGAAAAAGCCATGTGTGAAAACCTGCCAGCAAAGCTGCCAGTGTGCAGTATTTCTAGAAACATGTCACTGGGGTAGGTGAGCTTAGCTGCCGGAGTTTGTATATTGATGCGTCCTTCAGAAAGGAGCGGGCCCTGCTTCACCCAGCTAGTCTTTATAAGGTGGCCCAGCACAAGAAACTGGACACACRGCAGCACATCCAACAGACAGCAATAACCCCGCATTTCAAAACGCATCAGGGAAAAAAACTTTCCAAAAGGACGCAAGACTGCAAAAGAGAGGCCTCATTTAAGGGCCTGGAACAACAGGAAACTATAAAGAGAAAGTGATTTCTTACAAAATCCTTGGTCTTGACGTTTCTGTTGGAAACCACAGATGCCACATTAAAATGAAAACAGAAAATTAAGTAAAAAAATAACTGAATTTCTTCCCTAAGTATTGTACCAACAATTACAATGTTTTATAGTCTCTGGCAAAAAACAGAAAAGTCCCTTTTTTTAGGAGAACTGCATGTGGAGGTATCACTGATGATCAGTGAAATGAGTCCAACATGAGACTATCCAGAATCCCAATATCCACAGAATATTTTCCTCCCATCCCCCGCACTTTTTTTTTTTTTTTTTTTTTTTTGAAAATGAAGGAGCAAAACAAAGCATGAAGCTACCTAGTCCTCACCTTCAGCCGAGCCATTTGATGAGGGCGCAGTGGTGAGGATGGCAGAAGTAGGACAATTAATTGCTGGACTGAAAGTAGACTGCGGCTCAGAAAAGCAGAACAAAGTTTGTGTTAGAACTGTCAGGGTGGATGTGAGATGATTGATCAAGTCAGCATCATAATGTCTCAGAGGCTCAGGAAGGGGACATGGAAAGACACGGTAGTGAATTTATTTTTAACTGTRTATGTTTTTTTTCTCCTCCTAGGACAGAGAAAAGGTAGGGATATGAAGGGAGAAAAGGACATCCTTGGCCAAATCTGACACATTTGTGCTTGTGCCTGATCCTTCTCCTCTCTCTCTTTTAGGATAAAAAAAAGTATATATATATATATATAAACATACTTCCTAATATGTCCTTTTTTAAAAATAGGTGAAGTTACAAGACTTATTTGAAGCAGTTGCTATGGAGAAGCTGTTCAACTGAAGAATAATTACTAGGGCAAAACCACATACAATATGGGGATTGATCCTTCAGCTTTACCCAGGCAAAACTCCCACTGAAGTCAACTTGTTATCACACATTTTTAGCAAGCCAGGAAAAGAAAAGAACTCATACTTCACTCCCACTGAAAGAAAAAAATAATTTGTTTGTGTAACACTGCAAAGAGAATAGGCTATTTCAGCAAAAGTCTCCTTTTTTTAATTAGACTCTGCAATCCACCTTGTAGCACAGGTGGGATGTTCTCAGTCATAGGATCAAGGAAGCTAATTAATGAGAAGCAATATTTTTAAGTGCATAGTATGCTCTTTCCCATATTGACTATCATAAATATTGCAGAATATGTGCTTAAAACAAAATGAAGTCCCTCTTTTTTATTTAGTCAAAAATAATAATTGCAAATATAAAGAGAAACTCTTTTAGACAGGTCCCAGCTGGCTATTGACATGGACTGACAGAAAGAAGCAACATTTGTTTGTCCTGAACAGAACAGCAACTCCAAAATTAGAGTTTTGTCTCTTTGAAAAATAGTGGTTACACAAATAAGACTTYTAATGCTTTTAACTGCAACTTGCAGAGAAGCTCCAGCAAATTAGTTCCCCCCTCATCCACGTTGGTTGCTCTGCCCTTTAACTTACACAGCCTTGGAGCAAAGCTCTGAATCTAGGAGTATGTTCCTCCCAGCCTTGAAGGGAAAACTTGCTGAGCATGCTGCTTTTGCATTTCTCTTAAGCCTCCTGTGCCTCGGTTGTTCAACAATATGCTATAATATCATCTCCCTGAAAGTGCATTGCACTTCATTCCTTTCTTGGCACCCAAAGAGACAAACTCCTCGCAGCTTTGCCTGTTACGTTGTTCTGCAGAAGAGCAGGACAATAGCCACCGCAGAGCTGGCCAAAGCACRGCCCCTGGATGGCGCGATCCCAGGGGCTGTGCAACGCAGCCTTCCCGAGCTGACCGCGGAGCCGGGATGCAGCTCCGCGAGGCTGCGGGAAAGGCAGGGGGCACGACGGCTYGTTGTGGATGGCTTGGCAGGACCCRGCTCAGCGCGAGCTCCAGCTCTCTGATTCGGGTGAATGTGCCCACCAAAGCTTGCTCCCTTTTAGCCAAAGTGCGTCACGGTGGAAGCAGTATAAACTTGAAAAAGTCACTCTCATCCTGGAAAACACGGGGTATTTATGCTGGTTCAGTTATAGCTGTATAATTATACTAGTGTAATTAAGCCAGTAAATTTCCCCATATGGAAAAGCTCTTAAGCCCCTTGACTCCAACTGCTGCCAAGTATCCGCGGCTCTCAATGGCTGGTTCCCAGAGCAGCGATTACCATGTATGAAACTTTGCTGGAAAATAAGGACAATACTTAGGAGAGCTGGTAATCTTAAAATCATTCAAATGGATCTTTCTGCCATGTTTTCTTCTATTAAGCAGATTACATTAGGTTTGGCTTGTGGTACATTCCCTATGACCATAAAGCACCCAGTGGGCCTATTTCTCTTCCCCAGTACAGACTTCCCAGGAACAGTGAAGTCATTACAAACTGGATCAGGTTTAAATGACCAATAGTCCTCATCCTGCAATCCTATGCTAAAAGGAGCCTGGGGTACACAGGCTCCCGCAGCAATATGAAACCCAGCACTGAGGAACTGTGGGGACTAAAGGGTTACCTTAAAAAAGTTAGACCCTGATCCGGCAGCCACGCAACSCATTTGCCGAGGACTCTTAGCATTTTTCCCATGTTGCATATGGCAGCTGCTTTCCCACAGTCTGAGGCGGTTTCAAATTATTAGTGTCATACTGAGGGCAATCTTGAATAAGCAAAAAAAACACCCAACCCAGTAACAAGAATGAGATTTTTTCCTTGAAGCACCCAATTTAAAGCATCAGTTATTACCTAGTACACAACAGCAAACAGCCAGCACATTAGGAAATTTAATTAATTAAGCCAAAGGCAATRATACTTATTTTAAAACCCTCAGTACAGTTAGATTAGTAGACCAGCTCAGCGAAGCAGTAAATGTTTAGTACCAACGGAGGCACCGAGCCCATTCATCTGGCTACACAAGTAGACTGCCGGCTGGGGTGATCCCGTCCTTGGCTAAGGAGCAAGTGTCCTGTAAGGTATCTTCTGTATTCTTCTCACAACCAGACTTAAAGACAAAACAGCAGTTGCCCTGTACATCAAACTGAGCGACGGTGATAAATAACCATCGCTGGCTTGAGCTAGGTAAGGCAAAGCTGACAGTAGGGGTACAAACGTGTATTTTATCATTACAAATGAAGACGTTGCATCCCATCGAAAGCAATAAAAATTTGGTAAATCGGACCGATTTATACAATGCTAGAGCATAAAAGGCACGGCTGTTGTCAGAGATGAGTATTCAGCAATACCCAGAAAGTCAGTAGRACGCTGCTAGAGCTGCAACGGGCTGGTCAGATTAAGGAAAATTAGCAGTAGGATGGTATCTGAGCTGAAAACTAATAGATAACAAGAGACAGAAATGAAATATGGGCCTAATGAGCTAAATGAAGAAATAATAAAGAAAAATAGAGAAATATAGAGAATAAAGAAAAATTGAGCCACAGTGAGGACCAGCTAACAGTATTATTCACTATTCTTATTATTATAAAAAGTAATGTCTGCAAAGACACCGAGGAAGCCTTCCCAGCTTGAGTACGCAAACAGAAGTGGAAAAGACTGGGCAGGAGAGATGCTGAGGAGGTCGACTTAATTAATATCCACATGGTCACTTGCCGGCAATTCCATGTTTTTGCTAAAAAAAGAAAATCGCGAGGAAACAAACCAGAAAATCCCACCACGATATTTACTGATTCTGTCCACTAAGAGGAGGAAGTGTCCAGATGGCGCCAACTTCATTTAGAGATAGAAGGGAAAAAGCGAGAAGCAACCAAAGCAGATGGCTGGGCTGGAAGGAAAGTGTCTGGTTTGACTGAAAACAAACTGGTGGAAGAAGCGGCAGAAGACGAAGGGGCTGTGAACTGCAGCACGTCCCTCCCAGCCTGCCCACATGCTGTCACATCTGGCTACCCAAAGGCTGATGAGGAGCCGCTGGGGATCGGCCAGCAAAATACCTCGGGTGGCTACGCTTCAGCGTTAAAAAAAAAAAAAAAGGCTCTTTTCTGTGCTGTTTCCACCATGGTATAGTGCAAGAGCAGCTTTGAYGAAAACTGAAATAAACCACCATGAACAGAAATAACAACAGCCACRCATCCGTTCCCTCTGGTTTGGCTAAACCGGTGTAAACCCTTTTTGTCAGCCGTCGCCCTGAAAAGAAACTACAGTGCCAGAATAAGGTGGGGAGGAGGAGGAGGGTGAGGGAAGGAGGCTGGTAATAACTGGGAGAGCAGCTACCAGGAGGGAAGGGAAGAGCTCGTGTAGGTGCAACGTGAGGGTTTGCACATATGAGGACAAAGCGCYGGGAACACCGGAAAGGAAAGGGACACAGTGATAAAGCGGGGAGAAATAGCTGTGAGACGCCTAGAAGAAGAGAAAGTGGGACAAACTTTTTGCAGAGTAAGCGAAACAAGAGGCAAAGGACAGATTAGAGGAAAAGCAGCGAGGGAAGGAGGGAGCCCAGCAGCATTCGCCGCCCCCCTGGCGTACCGCTCCGGAGGTGCTGCCGGAGGAGGGACAGCCAACGGATCCGTAGGGCGGTTTTGCATGGCAGGTGCTCAGCAGCGGCAGGGGTGGGCTCAGAAGATACAGAGGACCTCGTGATGCTCTGGGAGCTTCATATAGATCTCAGGTAAAAAGGCTGATGCAGGAAACGGGCAGGGAGCAGCAGCCTGCAGCTTACTTTTTGGAAAAGACAGTAGTAAATACTGTCAGTGGCATAACTGACAGTGCCAGAGACATGACTTTACAACGCTAGCAAGACGACATTTAGGAAAGCGCTCTTCTATTTATAGCACAGCTTTTCAAYGAATAACCACAATGAAAATACATACATGCATTTACTGTTGTGGAAATAAGATTATCGAGAAATACGCATGGGAATGAACTGATAAGCTATACACAATTAAAGATTTCCTGATTTACATTCTCCCATGGTTTTCTGCTGACAAGTCCATAAAACCGACAGACAGAAACACACTTGAAATACAGCCAACAAATTCCCAGAAGCCCAAATAGCACATTTCTCAGAGCTGATACCTAGCTAATAGAGACAGAGAGAAAAGCAATTAAATAAAAAAATAAAATCAAACTCATTCCTCAAATGACATATTTCTGACCTAAAAGGAGCATCTTCATCTCTACAGGACTCCACTGTCCTGTAACAGCTCCTTCATGCCAACGTTACCCTCGGTCACTAAAGGAAAACGAGTCGCAGTTTTTTTCAAAATCAGTCCTTGCCTGTTATCCCATACTGAAAGTTTGGCTTCAGCTTTTGCTAAACAAAGCTGCCTCCTCCTCTGACATGAGCTTTTGATTCTCCTCCCCATCCCAGGACTATTTTTGACATTGTTTTATCAAGAATTTCTTCTTCCAAAGAGCACTTGCTGGTGCTCCTGCATATTAGCTATACCGTTAGAGCACAGCACAGTCTCGATTAATTTGTGATGACCAGCTGCTTTGGGGGGAAGCTCAGGAATCCAAGGCTTGGCAGCGCGCTAGCTCCCCACTTTTAACCTTAGCCGTGCAGAAAACATTACTGCCTCACTTGCTGTGTCTAACGCACGTAGCAGCATAACATAAGTTTTGGGCTTATGCCTCCCCTGAGGGACTTTAATACTCAATATTACATTGCTCCTAAGCACAGTGGTCATTTTGTGTGGAAATGCTGAGATAGAGGGAACGGGGTACCACGGGTACTTTATGAATGTGTGTTCCAGGAAGGATAAAATACCATGGGAAACAGATGCTTAAAGGTTCCCATTTAGGCCAGGCATTGCCATCGTTACTACAGATGTCTTACGCTCTAATTATAGGGCAGAGAAAAGAAAGGGCTGTTAAATGCTGATTTTACTGTTCTGCCAGATAACACAGTAAGAAAAATAATAATCCAGATGTCAGTCTTTGCACTTGCTCTGTCTTATTTCAGTACAGTGAATTACTAAGAACTGGCATAAGTAATTTAGTGCTTAGTAAGTACTAAAGAGAATTAGGATCCTAGTGACTACAACTGAAACCCTCAACAGTGCCCTAAAATCRATGAAAGCCTGGGAACAAATTGAAAGAGACACTGAATTATGTGCTTCAAAACTCTCCCCTCCCCTCATCCTTTCTAATTTGAGTTTAAAAGCTTGGTTTGTTAATTAGTTGTATACCCATGCTTTTGAAAATCAAATCTGACCATGCCCTGGGCTTTCTCCCAAGCATGGAATTTTTACATTTTTTTAAATAGTCAATATAAGGAATTGTGTAACATTTTTTTTATTTACCTTGTCAACACTGAATAACTGGCCCAGATGTATCTTCCTGTTTGGGTATCATTTGGCATAATGGGGGCTACTAGGAGCAGCCAAAGAAATATTGCACTCTGCAGTCATCTATCAATCTTTGGTATTTCTCAGATTGCATTAGGACCTGCCAATAGCAGCAGCATCCACAGTAGTTGAAGCAGCATTTTTTTAAAGGGTTTATCAAATATTTAAACATTAATATTGCCAATATATATTTCACCAAGACAATTAAAATTACCCTTTTTTTCTGAAACTCCCTTCCCCACTCCCCACACAATATTTTAATAATTTATGCAGGGAGTCATGAGGTTAGAGACTTAATTCTGAATAGTCTTTCAAAGCACAGTATTATAGCCCACAGCACTGTGATTAGAGTTAGGTATATACAGAGAGAGTCAATTTAATACATGGTCTCCAAATGTCAATCTAATGCTACAAAAATACACACACACAGCTATCCTGGGTAACAAAGTATTTTATATCCTTTTTTTGCTTGGAAAATCAGATCCTGGAATTTGCATGTATTGAAATTTTCAGTAATATTTTTTCCATACTTTATCAGATTTTATTGAACCATGTTGTACTAGACATTAAGGAGAGGTCTTTAGTTTTCACCAGACAGAGCAAGGTCTGCCTTCAGCTACTGGCTCCATGAAAACAAATCCGCCTATACAYGGAAACTCATCCTGTTAATGTGACATGATTGAACTAATGGAAGATAGAAAAACCACATGGCATTCCTCTAGTTAAGGAAAATAAAACAAATTAATTACTTAATAAATAAGTAATGATTACATGAAACTTAAATGAAACTAGAGAAAGGCTTTCCAGAGCCCTGTTGTCCCTGAGGGTCTCTGATTTCTATCCCAGGGAATTTCAAGGAGCGGGGCCAGAGCGACAACCATCTCYCATGCCCTGAAGCCCCGAGGAGCCCACGGAGAGCCGATGCTCACAGCACCAGGCGCAGCTTGTGACACACTTGGAAGCCTCCCAACAGCTCTGAATAAAGGTAGGAAAAAACTTGAGGACTGTCACAACTAGAGGACCCTAAGACTACAGAGGTGAATTCTGGTCCTTACCTCACATACCACTTTGCAAATAATTTGGGACTTTCCCCAAAGCACGGATATGTGATAATCCCCATTTTTTATCAGGAAGGAGATGGGAATTGCAAGAGGTCCCATAACTTGTGAAACAACCACACTAAAGACTCAAAGAGACTTGCTCCTATGAGCAAGCTTGCTCCTATGGGGTTTGATGCCAAAAGGCAAGAAGCTACTTAGCTTTTCTGGGCCTACAGGTACCTCCCAAAATTAAGGAGAAAGTAGTGAAAAACTTCCAACAGAAGGAAGTGGCTCCTTGCATTTTGAAGAGAAAACACTCCTTGCATATTTAAGAGAGAGAAAAAAAAAGATAAAAACAAACTTTTTAAATAGAAAAGCTGAAATCTAAAGGTCACCATACAGTTGCTAAGCGTCAGGAAGTCTGAGGTCCTATGCTCCAAAGACCAAAGCAGTAAGTGCTGCTTAAATTAAATACACGACCAGATTCTTGCCATTATCAAAAGCTGCTTATTAAATTAAATAAACAAAAGCTGATTAATATAACACTTGGCATTAAATGGTTAGCCTCCTGCTTGCTCCGCAGTGCTCGTTCTACARCAATAAATGAAGAATCATCATGCCTAAGCATGCCCGAGTCTGGGCTGTAAAGATTCTTAATATATTCCTGCAGCAAGGCAGGCTGAATAAAGAATTACTGACATGAAAGAATGACACAGCATATACTAATGGAAAACTTGAAGCACTATCACAATTAACATGAGGTCTATTCAACTCTCAGTGAGGAAATAATTAAGTTTGTTAAAAGTTTTCCTTTGCAGACAAGATGAAATAGGATTCAAGGGTCCTACTGTCTAGGGAAGRGTTTCGCAGTGGTTATAAGACTGAAAAAAACCTGAGTTCAAGCCTACAAGTGCCTGCAGACACCGAGGTTGCTCTTGGCCCCTCGAGGTTGCAGTTCAGGTCTGGTTACATCCAGCTGGATCTACTCCTGGTGCAATGGGCCAGGACAGAAAGATCCGGTCAGGCAAATCCCAGCTAGGTCAGAAAGCTGCRACAAGTCTCTTTAGCCACCAGACACTGCAAACAAATCTGATTAGCCCTGTTTTCTGTGCTAATAGCCCCAGAAAGGTTCAAAGTCCTTTGTAGACAGCCTGAATCCCAAACAACCACCTACAATACGGTGCRGAGACACAACAGCCAGCGCTAGTCGAACTAACTAGGCTAGAAGGGGAATACCCACATTGACGTGGTGTGCGTGACGAAACCAGCAATGGCTCTAGGCTGAAAACCACGTTTCAGGATTTCACTTCTTGTGAAGAAACGAATGCTACAGTGAGGGTTTGGCTCACATGTGTGGGATGCTGAGCTTTCAGAGGTTGAAGCGGGCAATACCACCCCTCCAAGCTCTTCTTTTCAAGAACATTTGCCTGAGTCTAAGAAACTCAGAGAAATGTGCTTACTGCATAAACTAAACAAACCAAAATACCCAGGCACACTACGGCTCACACTCCTCTTCCCAGGGAGCAGGTGAGAAGCAAAATACACACCAGATGTTACCCACATTGCRTAGTACACACCGGAAGGTGTTCAGGCAGTGCGAGGACGTGTGGCTACAGAAACCTGCACAGAATAGGAAGAATGACGTGGATGCAGCCCACGCTGAATCTTCCTTATTCAAAGATCAGGTCTTTGCTTGTTGGTTAGTCAAGTGAAGAGTCTGCAAGATCTTTAGCTCAAAAATAATTGTTTTAGGGCTTGTAATCACAGGAAAATTGCTGAGAAGCAAATCATAAATTTAGACTGCCTTAGATACTCCGTAATAACTCTTGGGAGGACAGCTGGGGCACAGTGAGCATGAGGCAGAATATTGAACTCGTACATATTGTAAAAACGACGCTAGAAAATTAACTGATACAAAGGTTCCCAGATAGAACAGCAGTGGTGGGAAGAAAAAGCCTTAAGATTCTGCAAAGCAGAACGCTTCTGTTAATSTTAAATAATGAGGTTGTGGTAGTTAAATGGCTAAGTTGTTAGAATGAAAGGTTATTTAAATAGTCAGGTAGTTATTTGTTGATGATTTCTGAATAAGGAAAAAAGCACAAGGCAGAGGCCATGTATTATTTTTCCTTTAAAAGACACTGTTCCACAATTTGAATTGATACTTGTCATGACCAGTAAAAAACYGGGTTTCTAAATATTAGTTTTAAATCTAGTAGCCATTATTCTGCTGGTTAATATGACAAAAACAACTCATTCAAGAGCACAACCTGATTTCTAAGAAAGAGTAATAATTAATAATGAGATATTTGACAAACTTTATAAGTTGATTACAAGCTGTAAGATTACTTTACCTGCCACCTAATGCAGCGCAGGWTGGAAGGTGGCACCTCTTAAAAGCTTGTACCTTGGCACTGAAGAGAGTAAAACAAACCATTATCTAGTTAAAACTATCAAGCAACTTCAGCAGTCAGAATCGAATTGCTTGGTAAAAGTTCATTTGAGTATTTTCATACCCCCAAAGAGTGTCTAGGGCTCTAGAAGTACTCCAGTTCCTTGTTTCACACCAGTGAGGTACCCTCGAACACAGCGTTGATGCAATGGCTTGATTTTATTAGGGAKTGGGCAATTATTTGATAATTCACCTAACAAAATCTTCTGCAGCACCTGAGTTTTCCAAGAAGGTTTCTGACAGCGGAGGAGCTGCACGGGAATAAGTCACATAGACACTTCCCGATTCTCTAGTGAGACGGTGCCAAGACCTCCATGCCACAGGGAGCTAATGAGGGAGGYTACAAGCGCATGCAGAGGTGAAATGTGCATCACAGCAAAAATGCTAAAAATAGGGGTCTGATTAAAGGGCAGAAGAATTGAGGGGCAGYTATTCGTTCGTTTAACAGAGGAAGTTCTTGGGAGTTCCAGTCTTTCCTTAGGGTAAAAATTGCAAAATACTCCCATCCTGAGATGGAAGTTGTCTKCATAAAAAACAGAGAGCAGCACACAAACAGCTGAGCCCTGTGTGAGACCCTACATCCTACTGACTGGGTAGCCCAGGTACACCGGTATATAGCTATGCTTTGGTTATGAATTCAGCAGTCAGAAAATACCTCTGCTTGATTATGACTGCATGCCCGGAGGTATGTTATTGCTCTTACAAAATTGCTTTTTCATTTTTCCCAATAAATACAATGCAAAAAGAGGTATCCTTCCATTATTAAAAGTAGTTCATGTCCAATTAAAAACTGGTCCTCCACGGGAGTTTCTAAGCAGGGCTTGGGCTGGATTTGATATCCCAAGCACTATATCAAGAGGCCGAAGAACARCTCGTTCTCATTCCATGTGAGTCACATCCTCTCAGCATTCATGTGCTTAGGCATTCCTCTAAAGAGAAAAAAACCCTATGCTAATTTCCAGGCATATGATCCTACTCTGGGGGTTTTTTGCTCTGTTTAAGCCTAAGCTTTTAGAGTTATAATGGATATTGCATCACCAGACTAGCTTTAATATGTAAAAGAAAGGCTAATTATAAGCTGTTTGGTGGTGGTAATAAAAATATAAAAATCAAAGCTGTTTTCTTTATCTTATTCTTCCTTTGAATGCTCATGGCTCAGGGAAAGCACTGAGTTGACAGCCTTGGGCTATGAAGATACGCAGGATGATGTTTGCCCCTGTCCAGACTACAGACACTARGCTTGCGCACAACCTTCTTGGGGTTTATATAGCGCCGTGGGTCCAAATTTCACCTCCTAAAGCAGACAGGGGATGCAAGACAACACGTCCTCGCACTGCCTTGGCTTTGCATTGACAGGGTAGGTCAGTCCAGCTCATCCCGCCCTGCTTTCCTTGGACGCGGCCGTACGACTCAGAGCAGCGCTGGCTCACATTGGAAGGGTTTGCCAATTCCCCGTGCGCTCAAGCAGGGCATGAGGTGGAGACTGTTCCCTGGCTGCCGCTCACAAGTGTCTGGGAAGCAAATACAGGTGACACAAGGCCAGGCGTCCGCTTGGCATAAGCGGGCATCTCACACACCTCCCAACRCTGGCTCCAATTCAGCCACCACGGAGGTCTGGGCTAGACGAGCTCTTGCAACAAGAGGCCTTCTCACGCAGTGTGATGAGAGGATTTGATTTCTGAGGGTATGTGCCAATTGAGTAAAGGCTAATGCCCATTATTTCCCATTCCTTTTCATATTTTCCTTAGTTCCAAAGCAATTTCAGGAGTCTGCCAGCGTCCCGGGGGTTTATTTAGAGCGCTGAGGAATCAAGCCGGGCAGACCGTGGGAGTTCAGCACTGTGGGGAAACTCCTCTCGTCCCAATGCCAATGTTTTCTAAACCAGAGCCAAAGACAGAGCACTTAACTGTGCATCCAGCAAATACCACGGTTCTCCCAAATTTCAGTTTTTCTGCCCTAATTACCACTAACAAAATAGACTGAAACATCCCTGATTTCTGCTGTAGTGGTTGTAGTCAGCTAAATCATCATGGATGGACTTTGGGATTGCCTCTCAATCCAACCCTGTGGCTGGCCATACAGAATTCACCTCTTCAAAGTATTCACTGCACCTATATAATTGTACCGTGTAGTTTATATATTATACAAACTGTGAGCTACTTCTAAGCAGCAGCTAGCTGAAGAAGCTAACATAGGTCCATTACACACCAAAACATATGTATAAACTCACACCTCAGTAGCTGTAGTGTTTTTTTCCCGCATTTGGTATGACAGATAAAGAGACTGAGGYAGGAAGAACTAAGGGAACAACGTAAAACGTAAATCTTTCTTAAGCAGCATACACACACACGCACTGGTTTTGGCACAGGTCTCTAAATTTATTTTGGGCTTATTTTGTATATTGATTTTGTAATTCCCCTCCAATTCCCTATCCTAAAGCAGAGAGCAAAAGTTAATTTTTAAAAAAGATTTAAATGAATTAATGGAGTAGTTTGGGGATCTGTGTTATCCCGCAGTTCAACAGCTAGTACTTGCAAGCAAGGACAGGCTAACGTAGATGAGCAGCTTTCACCCTGACACATAAAATGAAGAGCACAGAAAAACCTCCTTTAGATCTGCACTAAACTACCCCCACAAAAAAAGACTCCAGCCTACCAAGAAATAAGATGTAGCCACATCAAACGTCTTAAGCGCCTACTGGTGGAAAAGGATGACGTACCAGTGCTGTATAAACCCTGGCTCACCTACTTTCCTGCTTGCCACTTGTTCACCAGGTGATTCACTGAAGCAAATTCCAGCTTGACTGCTGCCATCTCTGCAACAACGGGTGATTAACGTCGCCGTGCCATGCCAGTGTCCGCTTTATCGCTGTGCCAGTTCACATCGAGCACGGAGGCAAATTAGGTGCATCCCGCACCCTCCCCGAGGTGCCCGTTCGCCTCCTTTGGCTACGTGAATGACTTACGCAGCATGAACCAAAAACTCAGCTTATGATCTGAAAGGCAGGCAGAGCGCTGGACTCTATCACCAGTATTAAATTGATTGCCCATAGTAAGATCCCTGTAATCCTGCCTGCTCCAGGCGTGCTGATTTAGACAATAGGAAGCATTTTTGCCCCATTCCTGGAGGAGGGGACACATCTGACTCTCCAGCTGCACAAACTTATTTTGGGACTATCATCTTCAACAGACGTGATCCAGAATACATCGCAGGAGCAGATCGGCTGAGCAAGAAAGGGCCATTTTTTCATAGTAATTTTTCCCAAAACTACTCCTTTTAGAGCAACAAAACTTCCAGAAGTTTGTAACCCCAGATGCCTGCTGCTTAATGTTTTAAAACTAAGTATTGCAAAACTCTATAAGCAACAGATTTAATTAACCACTACTTTTAGATAAGAGACTATTTAAGTAGCTGTGTTGTTCATGTACATACGCATAATCAGAAGGCATTTGTGTGGTGTCGTCTCTGTGCAGAGAAAAAAGGTAAGATATTAACTTATGCTGTCATTTACTAGGAAAAAGAATTTAACTGAACTCATCATTGGGTTGATTAGAAGCAAATTAGAACGGAATTAAGATGCCAACTTTTCATATCATCTTCTAGCAAGAGTACTTAGAAAAGGCAGGTTTTCCAGCCAAAGACTTCAAACACTGATTTCAGAATCTGACATATTTCTAAACAGTGTTGTCAGGAGGCAGTTTTTAAATGCAAGTGCACATAATTTGCATTATTCTCTGAGAACTGAGGGATTAACTGCACAGGTCGGAGAGGGATTTCTAGAGGAGTGAAATTCATTCTGCTTCAGCCTGCCTGGCTCTCACGGAGAGCCCCGGTCACCCGCAACACCTTTCTGAGCCCCCCGGCAGCCTGCCCCTATGGCCGAGGGTGCTCGAAAGGGAGCACGGCTTCATCCCAGCACGAGGGACGGGCCGCAGCAGCAAAATGGGTGGCCAGGAGCAGAGGGGCAGTGCTGAAATTCGTGCTGCGCCTTCCCCACGCCAGCTAGACTAAAGYGAGCAAACAAGAAACTACCACGATTACGTTTCCTCGGCTGTACCCGGCGTACCGTTGGTGACACCAGTAGTGTMCCTTCACACGGATATTTTTGTCTGTCCCCAAGGAGAGAGAGAGAGCATGGAGAAGGGGAGTGCATGTGTTTTATGGGTGCTGTGTTTGCGCTGCTAATCCAGGAAGAAACAGGTCTTGCAYGGGGATCAGAGCGGTGGCAAGGCTGAGACGGGATATAAAAGGCAGCCTGCAGTCCCATCAGTAAGCGTCTGATTTCCAAAAAGGTTTAATGTTGCACAGAACGACCCTTGCGGACTGATCTGCAAAGGCACCCGCCCTCACTGACTCGTCCCACCCACGAGCTGATCCCTCGCCCTGAGCCGCACCGAAGGACAAACCTGGGCTGTACGATCACGCTGGGACCRAGGGCCAGAAACCCCCCGGGGAGGGAAAGAGCAGCTAGAGGTGGGAACCTCTGCATAGAGAGCTAACCTGAATATCATCCATGAGAAAGACCACAAGTCATCCAACAATATTGAAAAGGGTTAATTATACATCCATTCACTCTGTATTTTTAACACATTTTACGTAGGACACATTTTATGCTCATCTTCAACAAGAAGATCTGCAAGAAAAAAAAGAAAAAAAAATCTGTCCTTTATCCAAGAAGGGAAAATTTCACTGCYATTGCATAACCTATGAGATGAATTGGGATTTATCAGGCACCCAAGAGAAAAGCACTGCAATGCAGCGCATCGCTTCCCAGTGTACACTACCCATTTCAATGCAGCCTCCATACTTGACATCTCTGGTTGATTCCAGAAAACCACAAGCAGCCCATCCCAACACACACCAAGATGAGGCCACCAAGCTCATTTTCCAACTTCTGACCATTGGTAAGGTCAAATCTGATTGCTATGCAGCCAAAGGCTTTTTAGCAACTAATTTGTATTGGGCCAGAATACCATCTCTATGGAAATACATTGCACAGCCTGGCTAGTATGTGCTTCAAAAAACAAACAAAAGAAAAGAAAAGAAAAAGAAAAAACAAGAGCAATCTATTTTCTAGGAGATGATTTACACCATTAAGCATGAGTGCATTCGAAGTCTAATTTCATTTCAGGTTGATGCTGAAATCAGATTACTCTACTCATTTTGCCTTTCAGTATGCAGCACTATCATTCTATCTACTAACATGCTCCCAGCTATGTTAAGACATTTTCCCCCCTCCCTCAGAGGGGGGAAAAAAATTGTTTCACCCCTGAGCTACAACCAGGGAAATAAATGAAGGTGTTCATGCCCTGGCTTTCCATTTCAGGAGATAGGGTTTGTCTTTTCCCTTCTGTCTCTCTCTTTTCAAAATTAGTACTGGACTGTCCAGAAGCCCTGTTTCTTTCCTTGACTAGACAGTAGGGATATTCCATGTCTAATACTTTACAGCAATTTAATTTAATTTCAGYTCTTGTGTCCCTCCCTCTAGGGTGCTATATCTTCTCTTTATTTCTCTATGTGTTGGATTGATTTATTTGGCTTTTCTTTCCACTATGTTTTTTTTAGCCTTTTTTTCAGCCACATCCTCTCTCTTTTTACCAGTCTTGCTGCACCTCGACCCCGCGTACCTCTCTAAAGGCATACCTATCTGGGCAGCGTAGACAGACCTAAGATCTTCCGCTATGACTCAGCTCCCACCTGGAAGCCACGTAGCCAGAGGCAATGTGACCTGCTTGGATGGACAGGTTATTAAACCAAAGACAGTGTAGTTTCAACAGAGAGCTGGCATGCATTTTTGCACGCAGCAACATGGACAGAAGACATGTGGGGTTTCCCTCTCCTGCAGTATGAGCACCTCAGAGTGTTTCAGGCATTTATTTTTACCGCATCTTGCCACAGTGAGATACAGAGGCGCTCCAGCGACAGACGGGGAACTCGGGAGGAGATGCTCTGAGCGAGCCTGTGCCCGTCTTGTTGAGAAAGCTTGCGGGGAGGATTAAAACCCAGGCAAAATAGTGGGGAACTGTGTATCTGCAATTTAGTCGCTAGGCTGGACATGACCTCTGGGTTGGCCGGAATAAAAGGCAGGAAATAGATGAAGTCTTGAATTTGACCAATGCTCAGCAAAATATGTGGGGACTGGGTCCATCCAATCTGAATAAAGTTTATGCAGTAGTATGATGAATACGCTTACTAGTGCATTTTAATTTTTGCCACTAGTCATGTTCATTCATCACTTATTTTGCTTGCCACTGAACATTTTCAGTGTGCAGAACAGCCCAATACCTTGAAATGAATGTAGAATGAAGCAAGTTCTACAATAGGAAAATACTTTGTATTCAACACACTAGTGCCAATTATAGTGAGTTCATCTGATGTTTGTTTGAAAATTTCCAAAGTGTTTAGTTTTGACAAGAGATATTTCAAAGAGAAGTTGTGTTTTATTAAGCTGTAGCCTTTAAGCACAGGAATCGCTGCAACTTAAAAGAAACATCATTTCCACTACAAGCACTGGACTGTAAATTGCATTTAACTCTGAATTCAAAGTGAGAAGAAACTCTGTAAGGACACATCATTASCTTTATAGGAACCTTTTCCATCTTGTATTATTGCTGTCTTAGCATGACTGGAGGAACACTGCTAATACCTCACACTGTGTTTTACACTGACACAATGTGTGAATGAATGGCCTCAGTTTACCTTTAATTAGCAGGTACCTTTATTAAGCCAACAATCTTAGAAGGTCTTCTAATGGGTCATTGAAGAGAGCTGTCTTCTATTGGAAAGATATTTGGCCAGATTACTCTACAAGTTTGTACAACGGAGTGCTATTTTCAGCTGRGGCTTCGGGGCCTAATTATTTAAGAACAGCAATACTTGCCACATGTGGATACAGTGCGCACAATTAAAAATTTAGTATTTCTCCAACAGTTACTAGAGTTATTTGAGATTCCACTTGTTTGTGCATATGTCTGAATTAGCAAATAACTGTGGCGAGAATGCAGCATCTGTAAACAAATTCTGAAATGTTAATGGTGACCACTATGTATATGCAATATTATGCTGCGGTATAAATATTTAATTGGCACTCATCTGGGATGTTTCCATTGCAGATCGCAAACTCCCAAGCAAGTTATGAAGGTCATCCTAAAGAAATGCTTGTGAACTCCTTAGAGTACCATAATCCATATTGCTTCATGCCATATTCTTGACAAAAAAAAAAAAAGTTCTAGAGTGTTTAAAATTAATTGTTGTAATTTTCCTTTCTCCTTCAACTACATGCCTGGTCTGATTTAGTACCATTTGCAAAGGAAAAAAACTCACCCACTTTCTGAAAGTGATTTTACACTAAATTTCCATATACGTTTTGTTTATTTTAAGGTGGGTAACATATAACTCTCTGGGGCTTATTACAATGACTTATCATCCTGGGAAAGAGAGAAGCTGTTTTCCTCTGCTAATCCAGCAGAGCTATGGGTGGTTGCACCTCAGCCCTCTGACAGACCCAAGGCTGAATCCTGAATGAACCGATCTCGCACCTCAGACCAAAACCAATTCTATCCACTGTTCCACAACAAAAGAGCTACCAGAGAGTTTTTTATGGTAGTTTATTTATAAATACGGCAGCTAATTTAAAAGCGTTGATACAGAGGCTGAGACTACCCAATATTATTCCAGAACAGACAGATTTGTGAACAGACTGTGGGGAAGGTGACCAAAAGATGTGCACTCTAATACCATGCATTAAATGATTTTGCAAATTATGCAGGAGTATTACTTTGCATATGCAGCTAATACCCACAGAAATATTTCTGCATCAGACAAAGAGGTAGGTCTAGATCTATCAAATTTACACATACACCAATTTCGGTTTATATCTATATCTATGTATCATATTATCAACATGTTACTATAACTGAAGCAAAGATTAGACTCACCAAGTAACATAAATGAAAATAAGTCTTTAGGCAAATGCTTAGGAAAGCAGTAGCAATCTTTGCTTTTTCATTCTGACYAATGACTTTGAAGTCAGACAACTGYGGTTTTGTATCTARCAGGCATGAAGAGGATAGTTGCTAAGTTCCTAGCACACAGAATTACAAAGGCATGCCATGACCACAATTTGAAAGCATAAAAAGCTTTCATAAGATTTTTAATTCCAGAGAGTAGACATTAAAAGCTGATATTATTAACAATTCATCATTATTAAAGGTCTCTTCACCCCTGAATGAGCAAATAGCRCTGACAGTCGTACATATCTATCAAGCGACAACAAGCCCGTTGATCTTGCAAGGCTCCAAAGAATAAAACATCCTGAACTGGCAAGGAATAATATTCAAAGGACTTAAAAAAAACAAACAAAAAAAACCCAAAACAAAAAAACCCACCACACAGAAACAACCCCCCCCCCAAAAAAAACAACAGAGCTCTGAAATTAAACTCTAAACACTACCACAAGAAGAGGTTGTTTTAGACAGTGTTTGGAAAGGCTTAGAAAAGAGCCAGATCTCAAGGACCAGAACAATAAACCATTTACTAATACGGAGACTTATTTATGAGATTTCGGTAGCATCTATCTGCATCTTTAGGTACCTACACATCTCTAGTAGCTGTCCTGCTCCAACCTCCACAGAGACCAAGCAGCTAAGCGGGGGCTAGGGGATAGTTGGAGCTTGTCAGCTCAGATTTTTAGCCCCTCTCCATGGGTCCTTGTCCCTAAAACAAGCCTTCATATATTTAAGTCACCGTACTTAAGTCAGTGTTAGGGTCTGTCTCGTAAAGCACTGAATGTAACCTGTGAGTTGCTCAGTATTTTCAACTCCCAGGGGAAAATGAAGGTAATCCCCCCTCCATAAGAAAGCTATCTTGCACCTTTGTAGAGTGTGGTTCTTCATCAGTTAACGGATAACCACAGCGCGTGAGACTCAGCTAAAGCTGGCAGGCTGGTCCTTTCGACCTGCTCTCTCCCCGGAGTAGATCTAAGAATATACAATACGCCAGCTAAGATGAGTTTTTACYGTTCTTACAAAACATGCAGCCAAGCATTTATATCTCTCCCGATACAACAGATCCARACAAAGGCACAATCCCTCTGGAAATGGACAAAATTTCAAATTTCCTTCAGCCTCGGACTAAAGGATACGGTTCTTTGAACAAAACGGGGTTGTTTTCTGGGGTTCATTTCGCAGCTCAGACTTGGTGTAATTCTCATTCAAGCCTTGTACCACAATAGGTATCCAATAGTAACAAAGCAGTGCCATTTGCACAACACATAAATATTTCATATAGCTCTTAAAGCCACAAATGCCAAACTGGAAAATGTGTGCAAACATCACAGAATTCCACCTCTAAGAATGTARATGCAGCGCCCTGGGATTTGGGGGGTATCCGGTCAAGGAGACCCTTCTCATTCTGCAGGCTGCAGATAAAATTCATGACCACCTTAAAAGCAGGATTAAATTTGAACCTCCACAATTCYGAGAGGAATGCAGTTGCTTCTAGGTCATTTAAATAAGAGGCTCTAAAGGGCAGCAGTGGTGTTTGTTGTACCAAGTGTCACTGCCTGCACCATGTGGGCTTTTCTCCTTTTGGGGGTGATGGAGATGCRCAATTTTTGGAAGAGTTATTCCTTCTTGAAATGGACCTCAGAGATGAAAATAATATGGAAATATCAGTCATACACTTTAAGATTTCTGGGGACTTGAAGTCAAASCCATCACCGTCACCATCTTCTCTCTGAAGAACAACCTAGTGGCATCATTTCTGTCATTCTTAAAGCTCCAAAGGACAAGGGCACTAGTTCAAAAAAAAAGCCTAATGGGAAAGGTGGAAATCAGGCTGAAAAATCGATATAAAGATTGGCTTGGATACAAAGTAAGTGTTGGTAAACACCATTCAGTATCTGTTTATGAACAGGTCTAATACATTATGTACGTATTTGCCATGATAATACTACACCCTGAAAAGTTGCATACCTTGCGGAAAGCTTGGATATAGGATATCTAGAGGAACAGAAGGCTAAGCAGAAGATTAATTTTTTATATTGGATAATCTGAGATGAATCTGCTCTAGAAACAAGCTAAGCAAATTGCAAACTAATCTCTCAAAGGTATTTGTCCATATAACAAAAATTTCATTCAGTTCTTCAAAAGCAGCAATCTACCTTCAGATAATGACCTGAACTGAGATGGCATGGTTGTCAGCAAGGAAATTAGAGRGAAGTATTGGAAAACTGGGATAGGATGTTTCATCATCCAAACTATCATTACAATGGTACATTTCTAGGACTTGAGAAAACGGAACCAGCCGTAGCATCCTCTCACACATCAAATTCAGATACCCTCCTCCCCTCCCAGAACGCATAGGAAAGGCAGGAAAATAAGTAAAAAATGAGGAYCTTTTAGAGGACATAATGCCATACAAAATGCCCTACAGGTCAGACCCAAGGCCCCTCTCACCTGGCCATTTCAGGAGAGCACATGAGCCTTGGCCGTGTTGTGCCATGCTGTCCCGWCCCCTCGTCCTCCCCAGCATCGGACTGGGGATGTCAGAGGGGACAGCCCAGCCTGCCCTCTCCGCTACCCCTTTATCCACCCGTGGCCCATGAATTTGGCTAATCCCTCTTTGGGGGATTAGCCGGTACTGCCCATCTCCACAGGCTCCCACAGCAGCAAGTGCCAGCGGCTCAATGCATAAAGAAATGCTTTATCCATTTTAAGTCAAATCTCCTGCTAGTTCAATGGGTGCCCCTGGTCCTAATTTTGTGGGATTTGGTGATCCGTTACACACTGGTTGTATCTCCTGCCCTCGTGATTTTATAAACCATGACTGTGTCCCCCCTCAGCCTTCTTCCACCCAAACAGATGGTCCCCAGCCAGGATCCCCCRTTTGGTGCTGTGCCTGGGGGCATACGACTTAGGAAAGAAAACAGATTTTCTTACTCCATTTAATATTGTGAATCCTGAAAATGCGCRCATTAATAATTCATCTAATCTGTTTAGGTTGATATCTACCACCCTTTTCTGTACATAAAGACCTGATTGCGTCTTGGATTTCAGATCATCCTGAAAGAGCGTAAGGAAAGAACAACCCTTCCTTTCCTCCCTCCCACAATAGAGGCTGATTGAGAAAGAGCTAGCAAGGATAAAAAYGGTGCTTGGCTCAAATCTCCTAGATTGCTGGTAGGGACCTGGCTGTCAAAGGGTTGTTTTTTTCCCCCCCACCTCTCATATATTGTTTGTTTGTAGGTTTTTGGCTGCAAGTGATAGTCTTTGATAAGATGTAAATATTTCTACAAATTATGTTGCCTTCAACGCAAACAAATGTCAAGGATATTGTGGAATGTAATGCATGCCAATTAGAAATTGTTTTAAAAAGGAAATTGAGGGATATTATTTTTGAAGTTGAGTATTAAAAATATTTTTGATACATTTTACAACTTACTTGAATCTTATTTTTACATATTTTCCAACACAATGGTAGTAATATCCTGCACTGCTTTTCTATTGACATGCTTCAATGTATGATTTTGTCAAAATGACAGAATTGCCCATTACAGCTCAAAGYAGACACTTTGCTTTAGATATAGGATAGTGTGATTTGATCAATGTAAGGCAATAATGACTTTCAAAAGAACATGAAAGCAGCTACAACATGAAATACAATCTGAAATATCGAAATACTACTCTCTTGTAATTAAAGTACCATGAAATTAATAAATAGAATATAAAAATTTGTGAGAACAAAACAATTTCAAATCAAAATTCTGGAATTTTGAATCAGTTTTAAAAAAACCTCAAAACTTGGAGATATTTGGGTGTCAGTTTGCAAAAGGATCTTAAAAATGCTTCCTGTGTCAATCAAAACACACACAGCTTTTCAGAGCCAGCACTTCATACTAAAATCCCACATTTTCACCAGCGCAAGAGTGGCAGCGAATGCTCCCACGCCGGCCACAGAGGGGAGGAGGCAAGAGCCGCAGCATCTCCCAGCGCCAGGCGCCCTGCGCTGCTGCTCTTCCCAGGACCATGCCTTCAGGCACAGTCACGTTCTTCATGCTAATGCGCTGGCTGCCGCGCGGCTCCCTCGTAGCTGCCCCAGACAAAACAAAAGGCAAACTAACAGCGCAGCACGCGCCGGATGCACTGGCAGTTCTGAAAATAATAGTGCAGCAGCAAAGGAAATTCTGCCAGCCCGTTCCCTGTTCAGCTATAACAACGCGCCGCTCGCGAGCGTCGCTGAGAAGGGATCGCGGGAGGTCGGCGGACTGGAACTCGTTACAACGGCTGCAAATGGAACGACACCGAACACGCTGTAAACGGCGGCAGGAGCGAGCAGGAACATTTCACTCGGTGATGAGGTAAAACCAGAGCCATTTATCTAGCGCTTGCAAGCGACTTGAACTTTGCTGGCAGGAATGAAAGGGATCCTGAACTGGAAAATAAAACAACATCAAATGTTCATTTTGGTTCTCTCCCCTCTAGCTAGACATGGTAGAAAATGGAGGAAAAGTGTAGGGAGGGAGAAGAAATTAAAAAAGATGTTACCTGCACCGCAGGAAATGTAATATCAATAATTATTGAGCCATTGATAAGCACGAGTCCCTACAATGATGAAAAAATTAGATGAAGCTACACATATTATACACATTTTGTCAAATGGGAGTACGTTAATCTCCAAGTCCGACGATACTAAAAGAATAAAAAGACGTCTAGGATAAATGTGCTTCCTGCCCAGTGTACCACACACCTGCGCTCCTGCTAAAACGCAGGAGACGGAAGCAGTCCATGGGCTCTGGAGAAGACAGACGATGTTTGCACCTTCTGTCTTGGCAAGGAGCAGGGAAATGGAGGTGAACTCCTCTAGTAGGCCCCAGGAGGGCAGTGGGCAGCAAAATGCCACCAGGAAATAGCACAGGGACTGACTGTACCTTCATAGGGTTCAGAGCCTGCCTGGATCAATTTAGTTTCCCACCCGACAATCTAATCAGGATTTGTGGTTTAAAACCATTATCAAGTCTTCGGCTAGCATATAAACATCCTATTTGTTAAAAATAAATAAATAACAAGATGACTGCTGCCAGAGAACCAATATCTCTTCTTGAGAATTCTGCAATACCAAACTACCAAAAAAAAAAAAAGATTAAAWAAAAAGCCACATGACCTATAGCAAAGATACTCGCAAAAGAAAATCAGTCCTGTCCTTCTAGAAGTCAAGCTACTCCTGCTCCATGAACTGGACTCATCTATTTCCAAAAGGATGACCTTCTGGCTAGAAGGTTGCCTAATGCATTTAGTATTTTCATTGAGATATTAAGGTGCACTTGCATTTCCATTTGCAGCCCACAGCACTGAAGCTTTGCTCTTTCCTTCACGTGGCCCCAAACTGCTTTGTAAATTATGGTCACCCCTTCTCTCGGCTTCCAAAGTTAATTATCTGATAAATAGACTTAATACACACGGCTGCTCTGCCACAGTCTGTTTGACAGAATTTGCATTGTGGGCACTGCAGACAGCCTTGCCAAGGCACAGACTCTATAAACATTTTGATTACATGACTGGACGACTCATTGAGGAGCGATCTCCTCAGGTTTGCCACGAGCCGAAGGGCTCTGACACTCGCGCTGTATCTGCAGCAGGATAACCTCACATCTCCAAACACAGAAGCAAACTGACAGTTCAGCTCTAAATGTAAATACCAGCTCCAGCGGCCAAAATGTTGCTTTCCAACATCAATATAGCTAAACACTACAGCAAAAAATGTTAAATGTGTGCATCAGTGCACAGTCACTTCCGTTTGGTAGCAGCCTGGCATGCAGACACCCACTTCCACGAGCTCCAGATGCTTTGGATAAAAGACGACAGAAAGAAGAGTTAGTCTAACATTAAGCTGAAAAGGTTTGGGTTTTTTTTTTTTGGTTTTTGGTTTTTTTTCCCTCCCCACTAAATGAGTATGTGGAGGAAAAGCAACATTGGTCAATGCAATAAGACAGGCAGTAGCCCAGGACAAAAAGGCTGCACTATCATGGCTTTCCTCAGCTTCTCAGATTAGGTGGTCCTAATTAATTAATCCTGAAAAACACCCTTTGGTGGACTGTTTCCATTAAAAAAAAAAAAAAGTAAAATGACTCAGAGTAATAGAGAGTTCAATGCTAGAGACGGAGCAGACTGAGGAAGTACGGCCTCCGTTGWCAGAAAGAAAACATATCCCATAACGAATTTGTGGCCAGCTTGCCGAAAAGGACTCTTTTTCCTCCCTCAGTTCAAAGTTTGCTGTGACTGTGATGATCTGTGTGAACACAGATATCGAGAACAAAACAAAAGCTGGAGCGGGGGGGGAACCACCAAACCCCAAGAAAATGGATCCGATACAGCTGAGAGCCAAAGCACAGCGAGTGCAGGTTCACGAAGCTGGACCCAAATGAGAAAAGCACAGCTCGTTCCTTCATCGGTYGTAGGGTACCTAACCGGAACGATCTGATAAAGGCATTCACCACCGACAGGTATAAACGGTACATTAAAAAAATATCACAGTCAAACTATTACACACCTAAACGACTGCTCCCCCTCTGCTGCTCCCCAGACACTCACCCACTGCCTGTTACAACCTGAACTCATTTTGGGGGAAGCAGAAAGTGCAAACGCAGCCCCACAGCAGCGGACCCAAGCAGGAGGTAGAAACGCCGTGCCAGYGCAAGCGGCGCCGCGTCCTCAGCAGTCAAGGCACACAGCGGCGTCTCCCGACGCTTGACAGCTGGACGGACGCCTTAGCTGGGAGTAGGACAAGAGCAGTGCCCTCAATAACTTGAGGCGTCTCTCCCAGTAGATGACAGCGACAATTTAAGTTTGTTACGGCAAACGTAGCAGCACTTAATTGCATTTAGACAGCCAAATTGGAAGAGCAGTCCTTTCTTTAGTGCACTGACCAGTATTTCTCAAACAACATACTGTAGTTAATGACTTGCTGTTTATTTGCAAATGGGTTTTTGCTCCAAACAACTGGGAAGGAGGAGAGCCTTTCCTGGCAGCGTGCGTAGCTGCMCACTAATGCAGCTAGAATATAACAAAAGGCAGAGACAAGAGGTTGCTGCTCTCGTCCTGTAAGAGAAGTAAAACTGTGTCAAGGTGCTTGGAACTTGAAACTTTGGAATAAAATAAAAAACAAAACAACAAAAAACCCCACACCACACACACACAGCTGCGTAGCCTATACGGATCAGTGTCTGAGTCACAATATCGTATAACCCAAGGGTTAGTTATTTCACAACTCATTTCAGTCAACAGGCCAAGTTACAGCTGCCCTTAAGAAGTAAAGAAGCTGAAAATGATACAAGTGCATGAGTGCTCTACATTTGGAGGATATGAGACCACTGGAGACATGAAATCGCTCTTACTGCAAAACAGTYAGGAGTCTGACTGACATTTCTCAGTCCCCAGATCCATGGGTAATGTGCAGTATCTACYGCATCTTAAACTTTTCACTTTTTATGGTAGATCAAAGACATTCAAGATAGGTTCCTTTAAATTCTTAAGGAAATATCTTACGGAAGCGAGCCCCTGACATTGAATGTCACTCCTTTGCACGAATCAGATGGCTCCAATTACACAGTGCAACATAAGTCTGGATAAATGCGGATTTATCCAAAATGCCATACCCGAATACAGAACATGTTGGGCCTTTGGAACATCAGCAACATCCACATCTAGAGCACTGAGGGTGTCTCAGAGATCAGAATGATAACTCATCCCAACCGTATCCTGCCACACAGGCTGGTCATTCTTGGGAAATATTAAAACATCATTTAAATTTGAAAATCCTGAAAATTCAGAGACTATTGCAAATTCAAGATCCAGATAGGACCTTGGGATTTCAAAGAAACAGACATTAATTCAGCAGGAGTCTTCTAAAGAAACAGATGCAAATCTGTAGCTTTAGAGCAGCCTCAAAGATTATCTGAACTCAAGAGAGTCAGCTCTTAATTCAGAAAAGCATACAACATGGCACTATATTTTGAATTAAGCACAAGTTATATACTAAAAACCTTCTATGGTTTCCTATAAAGTTAGGGGAAAAAAATGTTGCAGATGAGGGTTTTGGGCACACTGAAAGGCCACCTACAGTTGAAATGGCTGACAAAATTTTGTGTTATTACTTTCTCTTCCAGCTGTAYGGTAGCAGGCAAATGCCATGACGCCACCTGCATAACGCAGACACAAGTAACATGTCACAGTGAATCAAAAACCTTAAAGGAAGCCTTTTTCAGGGTCAAGCGGGTTTGAGTATCTAACGTAAAACAGAAAAATATGAGCAGGCACAAACTGCCAGCTTTATGAAGGGCTTTCCATTCAGTTCTCCCAGGATTGTGGGTATCAGTGCCAGCACATAAACCGGAAAAAGGAAAAACAGTTAAACAAGAAAGAGCTTCAAAGAGACAATATCCTTCAGACTTAGTTGTAAAATATATATTACTGTTGGCAGATCAATATCACCAATTTCTACCTGAAGTACCATCTCCGGACAAAGGAAATTCTTCTAACAGTTACCTTTACAAGAAATTCCAAGATACGGCCCTGCGAATGCTCGGATCACTACAATACTAAAGCAGAGAAGGTTCATTAGGCAGGAGGTATAAACCCAGAGTTCTTCACTCACCCCCGCCTTGAGCCCCGTCCCACGAAGGCAATGGGAGAACGACCGAGTTGGGCTTCTCAGCATTTCAGTAGTTATTTGTTAGTTAAGATGATGTTATATAATGCTGGGTACAAACCTAGTCTTTCTCCTTTTGTCCAAGAGGTACCATATTCTCACACTGTATTTTGCACTTGGTAGGAGAAAAAACAGAATCCCCAACCTGAACAGTCCTGATTCCTCATGGTCATAGTTCTGAGAAATTCATTCTCAATTTGAAAAAGTTTGTGTATGTTGAACTGTTAAGAAAAACAGACATTTTTACAACCTCAGGACAGACAGAGACCCCAGTATCTTTACTCTTTGTGTTGAATTAAAAAAGTAATTTAGAATTAGTCAAGAATTTGAGTTACACAAAACTATACCCATAAAGCTCAACTCTTACACATTTCTCAATTCATTCTAGTAGATTAGAGACCAACTGCCCGACAAAAATCTGTGAAACAGATTTTCAGATACATGTTTCTGCATTGTGCCTGCACCCGAGAGTGGTGCCAAGCAGCCATGCGCAACATAACGGGGTTAGGAGCTCCTTCCAAGAAGAGCTTACAAAGCCAGAGCACAAGAGCAAATACAAAATGTTGGAGTTCACCTGGTGCTGGAAAAATACAGGCCTTTGCCCCCGAACAATGTATTTGGTGCGTCCCCTCCTTTTCGGAAGCTTACAGGTAAATACCATATGTCAAGCAGGATTTATTACAGATTCTATATATGATTAAGTTCCTTCACAGCTTCAGGCAATGCTAAATTAATTTGACTTTAAAACAAAGGAAATGTTAGTCTAATATGTGCATGGTTTTTGCTCTCTCCTTGGAGAGCAGATCCTGTATTTTGCAAGCAGTTGAAATTCCTACCGAAACCAATGGGCATTTGGACTGATTAATCATTAAAGATTTATTGCTTAGCGAACACATGATGATATATTATCTAAGAGAAAAGGAATAAGTGGTATCTACAGAGATGTGTCTGATGACCAGAAAATGAAGATGAGACTTATATTCCTACAAAAGGATGTTTATTGCTTTAATTGGTATTATTTGCATAGGAGTAGATGGGGAAGAAAATAACTCTTTCATTTGTTTATTTTTATTTTTTGTTTTTAAAGTTACTTGAACTTGCTAGTACAGCCCAAGGAGATGTGCCTTTATTCAAATTTTGGATAACTAGTGCTTAGAAATGGAAATATTTGACAGAACACGGTAAAAATGGCCACTACTTAATCACTTTGAGCCGAAGAAACTAGCTCATTAGGTTCTTGTACTGCATTGATCATGCAACAGTAATTAGAACCTTGATTTAAAATTTTAGTTGCTTGGTTATATGAGTTACCAGTTAATTATTATTTAAGTGTCAATTATCCTTAGCCTACACACTTACTGAAGTCTTCAGGCTTTCCTCCCRTTTCCTGCAAACCCAAAAGAAGAGGTATTTTTTTGGAAGAGCCAACCCTCCCTGTTACAGCCATGTCTACTTTGTCATACATTTAAGATAAGAAACTCCAGAAGCRGGAGATCAGACCTCCATACCCTGAGCAGAGCCGCCGCCGTCTCCCGGGGGAAAGCGGAGGACCAGGTYCCGGGCCCCGTGCCGGGCGCTTGCAGCCCATTGCGGCCGTGATGGGCGCAAGGGCGTTTTGCAGCTTCAGAGAGCAGAAGCCACGAAGCGCAGAGCTAATGCAGCAAGAGCAGTTAAGGACGCAAGCTGGTATCTCTGCAAGCCCCTGCGCTGTGCTCCGTACTGATACTGCCTTGCTTGGAGCTAACCTGTGGATCTGCTCATAACGCTGCATCGCACAGAATAGATATTCCCCTTTGGTACTACCACAACACAGAAACAACAACGACAGCAGAACACCACATGCGTTTTACGCTAGTTTCTTGCTTCGACCTGTTTGAAGCTGACTGTTGGAAGTCCAGTGGGGTATTACAGAAGAATCCCACTTACCCCAAATCCTAATTAGCCCAGCAGATCATGTCAGGACATGTATTCACTTATTTTTAAATAGACCTAGGAAAAATCTATTACAAAATACCTGCAGTCTTTCTTATCACACTGATTTTTCTAATACCAAATAATTTTAACAATAAAAATTATATAACAGTCTTAACTGTACCAAAACACTTTTCAGGTATAAAACTGTAAGGGAATGAAGCATTCTCTACAGCATTAATGGGCTTTCTTGGACAAGTTATGTTTCAATGAAATATTAATTCTTGATCATTTGTCATGTGTTAATTAGCAGAATAAGCTGTAGGAAGTCTAGATTACCATGCAAATGTTAATTAGGTCATAATTTATGTTAAGCATTTCTAAGTATAGGAGCACAGAATCTCATTTAGCAGCAGTTGAACTTTAGAAATAATTTGCATTTGCAACAGCTATTTTACTATTTAAATTTGACAGTCACTACGTTTTAATAAATACCAAAGATTCTGTATTTAAATAACGATAAGGTTCTAAATTGTCCAAAGGCTCTTCACCCCCTCTGCCCACAATCACACCTCAGCTAAAGGTTTGTCTCTTTGGCCAGCTATGGTAAAACCTCGGGAGCAGATGGCGACGTTGCTTTGCAGTGCTGCAGCTCACAGGTGCCACAGGAGACTTGTGGAAGAACTAATGGCCTTAAATCAGTCCCGCAAAGGCAGAGATGCCGCCACTCCGCGGAAAACCAACAGCGGCAGCAACGCTCTTGAGTGTCACCTTGCATTTTGCAAAGCGGCGGGTCACAGCCCTGGGGCTGGGGGAAGGCAGCAGAGGCCTGGGCAGTCCTGCCCTYTCCACGTTTCTCCAACGAGTCCCCTCAGTGATGGGAAGATGGAAAAAATAAGGGATGCTGTTTCCAAATTTGAAGCAAGAACATTCTCCGACCTCCGACTCCTACGCGGGGGCTTCACGTTTTTTTGCCGTTTCCAGGCACAGTTCCTGGCAGTGACGTTTTCTCAACTGACGCAGCAGGAACCGCGTCTCGCCTCGGCCGCACGTGGCCGCGACGGCAGCAYGTGGCGCAGCTGCTGCTTACGGGCCCGTCGCCTGGACATACCCCCGTGCCGCAGCCAGCCCGAGGCACCGAGACGCTGCTGCGGTGGGGTTATTTTATGTAGAACAGCTATTGAAATAAACAGCTGCAATGACACACTGTTGTGGGATGAGGATAAATTTATTTTGCTATTTCCACACTCCCACAACTTTTACACCTCCCCACACAAATCTGCCCAAGCTGCTTCCACTTTGTTGGTATTATCCAAGGAAGAAAAATAGCACTGAGGCTTGGAAGGGAATACCAGCATCAAGTCCTCCCCTTTGAAGGCCAACATTAGTTATTTTAGTTTTTTAATCAGGATTTCAATTGTTTTTTTCCTTTTTTTTTTTTTTTTAAAAAAAAAAAAAAAATCATTAAATAATGCAGGATTGTCTAATATTGATCAAATAATTGTGA